>NW_027507788.1:201619167-201756667 GCF_037356315.1 Lithobates pipiens
CCTTGGCTGAAAACGATAGGGGAGTTTACTTCCACTTTAATATACGCTTATTGTGATTTTTTATTTATTTTTTATGTAGAAGAATACATATTGGCCTAAACTGAGGAAAAATGTTCTTATATATATTTTTGGGTATATTTATTATAGCAAAAAGTAAAAAATATTTCTTTTTTTTTCAAAATTGTTGCTCTCTTTTTGTTTATAGCGCAAAAAATAAAAACAGCATAGGTGATCAAATACTAACAAAAGAAAGCTCTATTTGTGGGGAAAAAAGGTAGTCAATTCTGTTTGTGTACAACGACGCACGGCCGTGCAATTGTCAGCTAAATTGATGCAGTGCCAAATCGCAAAAAAAAAAAAATTCTGGTCAGGAAGGAGGTAAATCCTTCTGGGGCTGAAGTGGTTAAAGTGATATTAAAGCCTTGCTTTTTTTTTTTTCTTTAAAATAACAAACATGTTATACTACCTGCTCTATGCAGTGGTTTTGCGCAGAGCAGCCCAGATTGTCCTCTTCTCGGGTCCCTCGCTGGTGCTTCAGGTTCTTCTCTTCTGCCAGAAAGCAGCTTGCTGTGGGAGCACCCAACCATGCTTCCGACCTGTGGCTCTGTGTGTCCATTCACACACCGACTGTGGCTCAGGCTCTGCCCCCTCCATCTCCAGATTGGCTCACTGGCTGAGATTGACAGCAGCGTGAGCCAACGGCTGCAAAAATCCAATCTCAGTAGTGCGAGTCCCCGGAGAGGCAAGGCTCTTGTGGGGCATTGCAGGATCTAGAAGGGGCTCAGCTAAGTAATAGGGGGGCTGCTGCACACAGAATTTTTTTTACCTTCATGCAAACAATAAAGGTAAAAAACATTGTGCCTTTACAACCACTTTAACACCCCCCCCCCCCCCAGACAGGCAGTGCTGTTGTCCAAATGTGTTAGTCCATCCAAAGTGGGGGTGCTCTAATACAGGGGGTGTGTTACTGGATCACCAAGTGAAAACAGTGGGGAAAAAGCCTAAGAAAAGAAAACAGATGCAGTCACCACATCTACAGATTGCTAAGTTGAAATATATTAAGTTTTGGGTTTTTAAAACCTCTTTAAAGTTGGAATACAGGCAGATGTAAAAACACTATTTAATCCCCTAAAATTAATATGTATTTATCACAAAAAACTCATTTCATTAGGATATATTTATTTACTGCTAGTATTTGTGTCTTAATTAGACATGTACGCCGTCAATAAATTTATTTTGTTTTGTTCCGCTACCATTTCGTATTAGCCGTTAATTCGTATTTCACAATTCGGGTCAACAATTATGAACGTTCGTTATGATGAATTTATCATTATGAGGGGCTCCCACCATCCCTGTGCTGTGCTCATTATGAGGGGCTCCCACCATCCCTGTGCTGTGCTCATTATGAGGGGCTCCCACCATCCCTGTGCTGTGCTCATTATGAGGGGCTCCCACCATCCCTGTGCTGTGCTCATTATGAGGGGCTCCCACCATCCCTGTGCTGTGCTCATTATGAGGGGCTCCCACCATCCCTGTGCTGTGCTGACTTCCGGGGTTTTTAATCTTTAGTTTCATTAACTCTTTGTAAAAATAAGGAATGTTCATTGTGATAAATTTATCATTATGAGGGCTCCCAGCATCCCTGTGCTGTGCTGACTTCCGGGGTTTTTAACTTCATCATAACAATTAATTGTTATTAACGAACATTCTTATTTTTGTCCGATTCTGAATCTCCCATCGACTACCAGTACCAGTATCCCACTCCCATATTTAAAAAAAAGGTAATTTTCCCAACACTCACTCAGCAGCAGAAGAAAACCTCTAAATGGTCAACAAAACACCAGTCACATTTCCATTGTAACGGAATTTGGATCTGAAATTCGTCAACGAAATTTCGTATTACGCACACAAAATTCGGAAGCATAGCAATTTGTATTTTGGATCCTCCCGAATGCTACGAATTTACGAAAATTCATATGAATTTTTGAATTGTACGAAACTAATCGCACATGTCTAGTCTTAATCTGTTTTGTTATTAGCCTGATATGGTCTACCGCAATACATAACCAAAGCTGGCCATACATTGCTTGAATTGCAGCCGACTCCTGTTGTACACCGAAAAAATAGTCCCTGTATCAAGAGACAGGGAAAGAAAGAGACTACTCCTATGACAAGGAATGTATCATATTGGGTACAAAAAGTAAGATTGATTTTATTAGTTTTAAAAAATAACTTATAATTAAAAGAATGTAAAGCAGGGATTCAAGCTCCCCGAACAGGGAAATTTCACGAAGCCACTTGGACATTGCATGTCTAGCATGCTAATATATAACAAAATCAAGACCAACATAAAACAAAAAATACATTGTATACATTACATTGTACCTGTTAAAATTCTTTTAATTGAAAGTAATTTTTTGTTACTAATAAAACGAATTTTGCTTTTTGTACCCAGTATGTTCTATTTCTTGCTATAGGAATAGCCTCTTTCCTTCCCTGTCTCTTGATACAGGGACTATTTTTTCTGTGTCTGCAAAGTTAGGCTATAGTGACAACACCAAACTGGTGAGCTCAATATTGGGAATATTATTCTTGATCTAAGGCCTTAACTTTTTGTTTTTTCACATACAAAATTTGTACACCGTATGCCCCTGCCAGCGCTGCTTTATTCAGTGGAAGTCATTTTTCCAATCAACTTTTGTCAAAGGAGCCCGTCAGAAAATGTAATGCAGGCACTGTTTATATATTCAGACAACCAGTGGCACTGGCAGTCAGAATACAATAGCCTGGGAGGGGGCAAGTCTACCCCCTCTGTTAATGTGGATGGCAGAATCTAACAGATTTCTTTGGTTTAGCCCATAGGCCCAGTGCATGGCCAAATTTAGACTACAAGAGGAGGTTCCAGCACTCTACCCATCAGGGTTTTATTGCTTTAGAGAAGGATTTCTCAACCAAGGTTTCATGTAACCCTAAGGTTCCTCTAGAGGTTACCAGGGGTTCCTTGAGCAATTAACAATTTCTCAGATAAGTCCCCACTGACACCATTGAGGTTTTTAGCTATCTGTAAGTAGGGAATTCTTCCCAATGACCTCAAGTGTAAGGAGCATTCTTCCCACTGACCAACACACTTAGCAGGGGTTTCCTGAGACCATAAAATTATTTCAAGGGTTCCTCTATAATTTAGTAAAAAGGTTGACAAAGGCTATTATAGTCATATTGTGATTGTAATATTATCAAAATGCTTTCAAAAAGGGTGAGAGATATTACTCAACTTCTGTGTGGTCTGCAAGAAAAAAACAACAGGACCTCCCTGTACTGTCTGGTATGGGTTTCCCTGTACTGTCTGGTATGGGTTTCCCTGTACTGTCTGGTATGGGTTTTAGGATCACGAGACTGGCTTAACAGAATTACAGAGAGATTTGCATAAAAAAAAATCTAAATATATATATATATATATATATATATATATATATATATATATATATATATATATATATATTTAGCTGTTTACAGTTTATTAGTTGATAGTGTAAGTTATCAAAGTACTTCTGTAATGTAACAAATTCATGAATAGAAGATTGTGGACAACGTACTGTACATGTGTATAAGTGGCCACATGGGTTAAAATTTGTTTGCAAATAATAGGAACATAGTGAGAAAAAAGATATATATTTTTTTAACTTAAGTCCATTAATGTACTAATATGACGTGAGTTACCTCATAATATATTTAAAAATTATATATACTGTATACAGTATATGTATGATGTTTTAATGTGTTTTTTTTTTTGAAGTACAAACAGTACCTTGGAAAATGCTCTTCCTGGCTGTTTGAAAAACAAAGTATAGTGAGAGCCTTTGGGCATATTTTATTACATTCCTCTCCTGCATTATAAACTGTTTCTGCATCTAGCTGATGCCACTGAAAGAGATACTTAGATGTGATTATTTTATATTGTATTTACTTGTAGCTAAGCATTTTTTTATATATTCTTACATAGAAAAAAGTTGCTTTGTAAAAGCTATTTACCTTTTACTTGTGAAAATATAATTATCAGTACCTACTCACATGTACACTGAGCACCATCTACAATTCATGTTCATAGCCCTGGCCTGAGCATTGTATTTGAGCAATGTGTCCATCTCTGGCCCTATTCTTCCCACCAGCGTTTTCTCCTGATTGGTCACATCCTCACCGTCTACATTTTCCTGTTGGTCCCATCCTTTGCACCTGCATTTTCCTGTTGGTCCCATCCTTTGCACCTGCATTTTCCTGATAGCCCCATCCTTTGCACCTGCATTTTCCTGTTGGTCCATTCTCACCTCCTGTATTTTCTTGTTGGCCCCATCCTCTGCACCTGCATTTTCCTGATAGCCCCAACCTTTGCACCTGCATTTTCCTGTTGGTCCATTCTCACCTCCTGTATTTTCTTGTTGTCCCCATCCTCAGCACCTGCATTTTCCTGATGGCCAGTAAAGCCAACTATTATAGTGCTGGGCCAATAATAATGTGCAGGAGAGGGCAAAAATAAACAGGCCATGGCAGGCGATAAGTTGTATGATTTTCTGTGATTGCAGGAAGGAAAATTGCTGGATTCCTCCATCAGCACAATCACTGTTGATGGTAAAATCCCTCCAACGCTAATGTTGTGGTCTCCCGTGGGGGGGGGGGGGGGGGAGCTCAGGAAGCTGTCCCTGCTGGGAGAACACAGTGATTATTACTAGTACCTATAGCCACTGACAATAATCGCATGAAAAAATCCAACATGCTGGTTGTAGCCAAGTCAATGGAAGCATTGACTTGGGTACGATCAGCCTACCCATAGATGGTTCAAATCTCAGCCAGTCCTGGCTGAACCAGCTGAGATTCAAACATCTGTGGATAGCTTTAGAGTGCTGTAAAGGTGCAAGGTAGATCAGAAAGACTATTCTGGCTGACGGAACTACACACAAGGTGTTTACAATCGTGTCGATGGTCCTGAACCTTCTAATAAAAAAGGATGCTTTGCAACTGAATAGTACAAATTAAAGATTTTATACAAGTAAGAGTGAAAATACTATAAACATCAGTATATATGAACTTATACTTATTTTCATTGAAGAAGAAAAAACGAAATAATTATCTGATTGAAAAGAGAGTGTTGGGGGGGATGGGATTGTTGCGGTGCCAGTCAATTTAATAAACTAGAAGAGATCTTTTTAGGTAAAGGAAAAAATAACAAGGTACAGAAAATATATTTTTTTTAAAAGAAAATCAGACTTAAAAGAAAGATTATTTATTTATTGAATACCATAAAAAAAATGGTCAAAAAGTACATAGACCATAGTATACAAATTGTGAGTTAAAAATACATGTCTGATCATTCTACTTGGTCGAAACTTTGTTAGCTGGTCAGAAATATCCCAACATGATTTTGCCTTTACAAAGGCTTCTTCAGGGGAGCCAGTATTCAACCCAAGAGAAGACAAAGAAATTGACTAAAAACATGACAAGAGAAATAAAACAACTGTTAAAGTGGTTGTAAACCCTTATAACACACTTTGACCTACAGGTAAGCCTAGATTAAGTCTTACCTGTAGGTCCAAGAAATATCTCCTAAACCTACACGGTTTAGGAGATATTTGCCGAAAGACAGGCACCGCTGTCTACAGGCACACTGAGCGCGGCACCGTCAACGCCGAATGACAGTGGCGGAGCAGTGAGACCCACCGAGAAGATGGATGCTCCAGACTACAGGGGACAGCAGTGACATCGCTGGCTCCTGTGTCAGGTAAGTGACACATAATGGACTACTATGCTATGCATAGTAGTCCATTATGCTTTACCTTTGCAGGGAATGAAAGAGGAAGTAAACTCATCAGGGTTTACTTCCTCTTTAAATAGAGTTCATGGTTCAGCGCTGCTAGGCCCCTAGGGTAAACCGTGAATACCAAACTTGAATAAAAAGAAAAAATAAGATTTTGAAATAGATAAATTAAATTGGTTAATATGCCCAAGGAGAACTACTAATTGATCAAATTAGTAAGTAAATACAAATTATTGGTGCTGAAATAATTATCTCTTCTGCTGCCCATGGTGCAAAACACTGATCCAATGCAGAGACATCTACCCCAAAGACTCTTTTTATATTTTTACTAAATTTCTGTGTCCCCTGCTGCACTCATTGGTTTCTCCCACCAACCCCTGCACCTCTATAGGACACCATAATGATGTAGGGGTAGGCGAGTTGAACCTTCGGGCTCAGTGTGGGCCCAATAGATTAACGGTCTCTCTGCACGGGAGTGATGTTCAGCAGCAAAGGCAGTGGAAGATATGTAAGTAATTGTTTCTTTTCATTTACAGAAATATTTTTTGGGCCAATTTTATTTTAGAGATTAAGTCACTTTAAAATGAAAACATCGTGTTTTTTTTTCCTGTTTAACCGGTCACAGACATAACCTAGATTTCGATGACGTCTACATGAAATGGACATCATTAGTTATTTGAGGATATTTTTCTCAGTCTGGGGTGGTTTGCGGGGAAAGTGCTGCATTGAGACAGTCACAATGTCACATTGCAGTGATATCTAATAGAGAACATTGACCAGCTCTCCCCTGTGTCAGATATATTTTAATTGGAGCTTATCTTACAATATCATGGCACAGAAACGTATCCCGAGGGAATGGTGTAGTGATGTAGAAAGGATGTACAGAAATGTACAATCCGGAAACGCTGTAGATAATTTAGTATTCTGCTTGCACACAGACCCATTTTAATTGTCCTAATAAAAGGATATCATATCTAAACTTTCGTCTGATGGCTGAAAAACATACCAAACAAATTTCAATGGAGAGCTAATGAGCGTTTTCGTTACTTAATATTTACCGGTGACATATTTATAACATTGGAATATCAATATGCATTTTAAACGCTAAAACTCAACATACTTTGTATTAAAATTAAACAGAGAATCTTCATTGATTTTATGAATTAAGTTGGAAATATAGAAAAGATGAAGGTTAATGGGATAACTTCCTTTAGGTTATAAAACAAGACCATTTCTGAGGACAAATCTCCAACTTCTGAACGGTGTTGGGAATTTAAAGTGGAAGTAAACCATGGATTTAAACAGTTAAAAAAGAAAAAGGCATCCCGGGAATGCTAACTGCACATTGGCTGTGCTCTCAGCCAAACTATCAAACCATCCAATGGCTGGTGTCATAACGAATCACATGTGCAGCACCATAGCAGTTGAAGATTAAACAGAGGCAAAGATGGCAGCTTCCTTGGCTGAAAACGATAGGGGAGTTTACTTCCACTTTAAAGACAGCTTGCAAACGGTAATAATGCAATTGTTGAAATTTCAAGCTACTTTGTTTTCTGGCTGATTTTTATTAGTAGAAATCATGGAAGAAGTGTTGGCAGCCCGATAGCGTGCAGAGATGAAATGGTAATATCGAGCAAGTAATGATTAGCATAAAACGTATTGAAGTTCCCATATGCATTATTGTAATGCAGGTAGGCTGCATATACAGTAATACATATCTTTTTTTTTTTTCACTTACTTTGTGCTTCTGCACAGGTTAAAATACCTTTTGCTAGAAGTAGGCATGCAAATGGAACCTCTGTTCAGCACAGAGCACAACAGTTAGGGTGTCCAGCCAGATTGACATGCCCCCTGCTTAGTGCTTCAATCAACAGTGCGGCTTAGGGAGAAAATCATAGCTTATCCTCTGTTCCCATAAACAGCTATTTGGGCCACATTAGGTTAAAATTTAATGTCTGAATTACCTCCTGACAAATCCGGTTGTGGTTTCCTAAGGAAAGAAGCAATTACCGGTAGATAGTTTTTTTTTTTTTTTTTATCTCCTCTATTTATCTGCACTGGAGACCTCAGGAGTATTTTTCTCCTTTCCCTCTCCATAGCCTAAACATGAACACTCAACAGAGCCAAGCATTCATATTTACAGGAATGCTGAGGGTGGTCTGAGTATGCTTGCAGATCATACCTTGTTATTTTGTCTATGACCATCTCAAGCCTAATTGAGTGAGGCCGAACTGGCAGCATGCAATCACTAAATTGTACGTATAGCCCAAACTATTTTGCTTTGGATACAATAGGGAAGGGGCATAACTTTGCCAGTTTTTTTGTTTTGTTTTTGCTCTCTGTGTATTATTGGGGAAATTTCCCTTCACTTCCTGTTGCAAAAATGGAACAGGAAGTTAGAATAAATCTCCCATGAATACCATATGTAAAGTACAATGTTTGTTGTTAGTGACTAAATCAGTACAGTCTT
Source organism: Lithobates pipiens (assembly GCF_037356315.1). Classification (NCBI taxonomy): domain Eukaryota; kingdom Metazoa; phylum Chordata; class Amphibia; order Anura; family Ranidae; genus Lithobates; species Lithobates pipiens. The sequence continues at coordinate 201,627,444 of NW_027507788.1, forward strand.
CAGTATTTTACATTTCCAGGCAGGGGCGGCCCATCCATTAAGGACGCATGGACTCCTCCTCCCCTTTCCATCGCCACGGCCACCCCCATATTCATGCTTCTGGCCCCTTTTACGGTGCCGGGCACATGAATTACAGCGGCAGGGTTTTTTTACGCACCTTATTAGAACCAGAGACTCTAATAGGCTTCAAAATAGGGTGGGCTCTGGACGCAGAGCATTGCACTCAGAGCCCCACCCAGGTGTGTTAAAATAACAAATGAATGTTTTCTATTCTAACACTGAATCACCCCCCTGACAATCAGGAAAGCATGGGTGTGAGACGTGTTTCCTGTTTGGCCAAAAGGAAAAGCGTTCTGATTGGCCGCCGAGGAGGAGGGAGTAGATGGAAGCCGCCAAATAGGGGAAGGAGATGCCTGCTCGTGATGCCACGGAGGAGAGCCAGGGAAGCCTCCCGTGGTTGAGGTAAGTGCACTGACCGACCCAAGCCTACCCGGGGGGGGGTGTAGGGTGCCCTATTTTTCACTCCCCCCCCCCAAAAAAAAAAATTACTACCATCCTCCACTGCTTCCGGGTGTGTTGTATACATAGTCTACTGGCACGCTATGGTTCCTTCAGCCAGCCCCTACATCACTGCTATGTCCTGTAGTGACGTAGAAGCTGGCTGGAGGAACCACAGTATGTGACAGGGGACAAAGGTATTCATCTTAGACACATTCCACAAGATAGATTCATATGAGGATATGATACCACGTGCATAAACTGTGATGTAAGTGTGAGGAAGTAGATGTGATGATTTATTTAAAGAACTTATGTGTAATGTCTAGAATATGTGTTATATTCTCTCCTCACAGAAGGAGAAAATAATTACAAAGTCTGCTCGTTATCTGCTTGCAAGTAGGTGAAAAGTTTCCAAGGTGCAGCTGTCAGTAAAACAAAGTGACCTTACACGCTGTCTCTTAACACTGCTTCACCTAGGGGACATTCAGTTAATGAGCTTAATGAAGCTCTGTCCAGTGATCTGAGCCGCTAATAACCTTTCCAAGCAGTTTAACCCCTACTGCCTCTATTTGGCTGTTTCAGATTTATAATAAGAGTATACTTTTTCAGTTCAAGTTTCGTACAATTATTTTTACACAATATTACTAATCAGATTAGAGCTGGACAAACTCCAGGTGCCAGATGACTGGCATGCCTGAAACACTGTTCCTCTATGTACTACACATCCCCTGGGTGGTACTTGGCAGGGCTCTTAGTTTATACAAGTGATGGCTACCATTGGCAGGCACTGGTGGATGAATTATAATTTAATCTGTAAACTGGAAGTGTTTGCTTTAGTTTGAAAGTCTTGTACTGGTCCTGACTCACCCATCAAGTAGACTTAGTCATCATGAGATAAAAATTATGCTGGTCTCAGGGAAAGAGTATCAGTTGTACATGAGTTTCTCAAGAAGACTATGCGTTGATAGTGCACCCCCAACTTTTTGAGATGGGAATGAGGGACATATTTTAGAAAAATAATAGAGGCATAGGGCACACTCCCTGCTATGTCCCCTTAAAGAAAAATTATACAAAAAAAATATTTGTTATGCCGCGTACACACGTAGCGGACTATCCGACGGACTTAGTCTGGCGGACTTCCCGCCAGACTGTCCGTCGGACTTTCCAAACAGGCTACTTGCCCACACACGGCACTTTTTCAGCGGACTAATACGGCGTACTAAGTCCGCCATACTATCCGCCCCATTTCGAGCGCGTCTCCAGGTAGGCGGGGCCCGCGTAACTATTCCCCTCTCTGTTGAAGGAAGTGTACAAACTGGATTGATTCTCTGAGGTTGCATACATTTTAGAAGTTTTTAGGTTTTGGTGTTAAAAGAAGAGTTCCAGGTATACATTTTTTTACATAGTTTCATGTAATGCGCCCCCCCCTCCCCCACAGGAGACAGATGGGAAGGGCGGCAATCAGAGGCCTCCTTACCTTAGGAGGCAGATGACAAGGATCCAGGGTAGGGCTGCCGATCCTCGCTACAGCTACTCCTCACTCTGGGGCCATTGCTTCTCCTCCCAGCCGAACAGGAAATGGGTCCTGAGACTTGATTGGCTGGAAGTCCTACGGTCCCCGCTTCCTGATTGGCCAAGGGGAGGATCAGTCAGACAATAGCGAATATTAATTTGCTATTGTCACACAACTGGGTGGGCTCCGGGCGCAGTGCTCTGTGCCTCAAGCCCACCCTTTTTTGAAGCCAATTAGAACATGAGGCTCTAATCATGAGCTTCAAAAAAATAAAGACCCACTGGAATCCATGCGTCTGGTGCCCTGCATGTAGATTAGGGGTCGGGCGCATGGATTAGGGGTGGAAATCACTGTAATAGACACCACCACTCCAATGGTCTCCACTAGCTTCCAGGTTCCTTACCAAGAGCCTGTTTTGCTGTACTCTGAACGTAGGATATCAGATTTTCTTAATGAATGGAACGTGTTCTCTGACTGAATGAGTCGGAGAGGCGGGGCAATGACATCACCTGGAATTCTTCTTTAAGCTTATCTGATCCTCATCTCAGCTGGCCTTACTGAGTATAGGATTTGACTTGCACCCTTCTGAATACAGGACTATCATTAGTCAATAATTAATGGAAAGGCCCCTTAAGGAAAATGCTTATGTTAACTTTTACAAGAAATGGAGCAATTGATTGAAGGCCTCTGGGAAGGGTTTAACATAGGGCTTATGTAAACTGTGCAAGATAGATTTGTTCTGATCCATAATATAGAGTTCCCGTGCTTCTCTAGTTTACTTTTTATTCTTTTTCTTCCCTGCTCTTGTTTCAATAGATGATTAGCATTGTGCAGACTCTATAGGAATACTATATAAATGAATGAGCATAACATTTATACCATGTAATGGGAACTACTATGCATAATTAAGATTAAATGTTTTCTGAATGTACACTATATTGTAACAACATAGATGGACAAATCCCCCCCTGCCAGCTATTGTATTCTGACAGCCGGTGCCTGCGTCTGTCAGAATACCTGAACAGTACCTACAGATAATTAGTTTCAGTCACTTATTCAGCTGACAATTTTCCACTAGGCTTTCTCAGTCTTCACAAGGCTGGCAGGTGACCAAGATTCTGCTTTTCTAAAAAGTTAAGTGATTAAAGATGAATTTACCCACAATGTTGGTAGTTAAAGCGTTGAATGAGGCTGGTGAACTGTTGTTTTTTTTTTTTGGTGTATGTAGTCCACCAATCTCTGTCTGGTGTCCATAGCAGCAATTAACTGTTGCAAGATTTTTTCATTGGGTTGTATTGAAGTTTTGGCACCTTGAGATTGGTGTTCTTTTTATTCATTTTTCTTAGAGGTGAATGAGGGCTTGTCTCAAAGTGCTTTTTAACCCCTTCCTGCTTTAGGGAGCTGGCCCTTTAATAAAATCTTCCTGGTCATGTGATAATAGTGATTGGCAGGTCTTCTGCATTCTGGACCTCTAACCCTGAACAGATAGGACCCTAAATACTGGTACCACTTGCTACAGAGCCTTTTAATCCCTTCCTGCTTTAGGAAGCTGGCCATTTATTAAAATCTTCCTGGTCATGTGATAATAGTGATTGGTAGGTCTTCTGCATTCTGGACCTCTATCCATGAAAACTGACTAAATACTGGTACCACTTGGTACAGATATTTTTAAACCCTTCCTGCTTTAGGGAGCTGGCCCTTTATTAAAATCTCCCTGGTCATGTGATAATTGTGATTGGCAGTTCTTCTGCATTCTGGACCTCTAACCCTGAACACATAGGACCCTAAATACTGGTACCACTTGGTACAGAGCCTTTTAACCACTTTCTGCTTTAGGGAGCTGGCCCTTTATTAAAATCTTCCTGGTCATGTGATAATTGTGATTGACAGGTCTTCTGCATTCTGGACCTCTAACCCTGAACACATAGGACCCTAAATACTGGTACCACTTGGTACAGAGCCTTTTAACCACTTTCTGCTTTAGGGAGCTGGCCCTTTATTAAAATCTTCCTGGTCATGTGATAATTGTGATTGGCAGGTCTTCTGCATTCTGGACCTCTAACCCTGAACACATAGGACCCTAAATACTGGTACCACTTGGTACAGAGGCTTTTAACCCCTTCCTGCTTTAGGAAGCTGACCATTTATTAAAATCTTCTTGGTAATGTGATAATAGTGATTGGTAGGTCTTCTGCATTCTGGACCTCTATCCATGAAAACTGACTAAATACTGGTACCACTTGGTACAGATATTTTTAACCCATTCCTGCTTTAGGGAGCTGGCCCTTTATTAAAATCTTCCTGGTCATGTGATAATTGTGATTGGCAGGTCTTCTGCATTCTGGACCTCTAACCCTGAACACATAGGACCCTAAATACTGGTACTACTTGGTACAGATTTCAGCCCTGCCCAGCTGCAGACTTTGACAGGCTTCCTGCAGAGGGGCCGTAAGCTGCACCTGTCCCTCTAAGGCACACTAAAATGGTGGGATGGACAAACTGTGTATATACAGCTCCATATGCAAGGGGGGTTAATCTGACCTCTCAGCTGTTGCATCTATTATTCTGACAAAGAATATGTATAATCATTGTTTGTGTATTAATTCTTCATGATTCATTTAACTGGGATTGTGGCATGGGTGTGTTATTTGTCTGTGTACTTTGCTTAAAGCTGAACTCTAGTAAAACTTTTTTTGGACACATGGCACCAGTCATATAAGTTACCTATAATAAAGTGTTTTGCATGTCAATTCACAAACCTAATACTCTATTTTTCAGGATTTAAGGTGACAGGGGGAGATCATTTCATCTTCTGGAGCCGACGTGGTTAATTTACTGGAGTTTAACTTTAACGATGACCTTTTCTCTTCTCTCTAAAAGCTGAGCGATATAGGCATATACTTTCTACTTTGTGTAGCCCACACTTACCTGCAGCAGCCCCCCCACTTCCTCTTAATGACTTTTTAAGTCCTAAAATAAAGCAAGAAATTAAACTTGTACAAAATACGTAGGGGGTATATTTTGTGCTAATGTTTATTGTGTAATGTCTTATGCTTTGCATAATGTATATGCTGAACACGTTCAGCGAACAAATTTAACACAGAAAAATACTGATTAGACAACCTACGTAGGTGACATATAATGAATAACTGGAACATTAAACATTTTCAAAAACTAGAGTATTATATGTGGGAGTGTGGTTCCAATAAGCTTGCATAATATCTCTTTAGAAAATATAACATAGTCAACATGTGAATAAATATAGGTCAACTGACTAACTTTTCAAGTTGTATGGAAATTATCAGACAGATGGAGGTAACATCAAGCTTTTCTCGCTTGGGAGACAGCACTTAAGAAACAGATCAGCCATCTATTCTACACTTCTTATCTCTGGGGTCTCATTTATTATCTGGGACATTACCTGCAATAAAGAAATCCAGGAAGACCTAGCATCCTCAAACGGCAAACCAGAACAGAGCTTTGATAGAAACAGAACCCATTTCTGTGTTCTTTGTAATATCATAGTTCTCTCCGGTTGTAATCCACAAGTGTTTTCTTTGCTGTCTTAAAATTTCCAACAGTTGTTCATATGATCCTCCCACGCACCCCCTTGTTCAGTATGAAGTTATGTCCCAACTGTGAAGGATAAAAACATTTGTAAACTCACCCTCTAATACTTAAAGTGGAACTATGGGCAAAATAAAAAATAAATTACATACACTGCACTATTGTAATACACTATTACTGCAGTCTGTCAATTGCATTAAAATACTTTTAAATTTTTGTTTATATAAATTCCCCTATTATATAGTTTTATTACCCGTCCTGTAAATCTATCGATTTCCTTCTTCCTTTAAAGTGCTTTCAAACCAAAACATAAACTATATTGCTGCTTACTAGTCCTTACTGTATTAATATCCTTTTTTTTAGTTATTTGTTTCTTTATTTTCCCCTGGGAATCCTTTGAGCCCCTTGCTGGCTACACTCAATCGCTCCATTGCATCTATGGAGAAAACCCACTGAACTTTAAGTATGTCTTCCTGTCTTCTTCTTCTTTTCATGGGGCTGGGAGGTTTCCATAGTTTACAGAAGTTACAAAAATTGCTGTGAGAGAGAAAAAGTGTTTCATTTTTTAACACTTAAAAATTGTTAAAAAGAAAACGCACGCAGCCACATTACCCCTGTCACTATTGGATGCATAGTAAAGATTTAAGCAACTCAGGTCAGATTTGGCCATCAGCAGAGATGGTAAACTTTATATAAGTTAGGGCACTTGCCACTTAAAATAGTGTCTGAGAAGGAACAATCCCCTGGCATGTGACCATGCCTGATGAAGGGGTCCTGTGTGGCTATGAAACTTTGCTGTTTGCTGTAACAGTGTGATCGCTGAATAAAGCTTTGAACCCAATTTTGAAGACCCGTGGTGTGCTGCAGACATTTCTCACTCAGTCTTTTGAGATGTCTACTGCCAGCTATAGTGTATCAGGTGACTCTTAAGTCATGTCTATGGCTTCCTGTAGAATGATAATGGAGCATTGGTGAATTTCTAGACTTGGAAGATAAATGTTATCTTTGTCATCGTGTAGAATCGTATTAATCTCAGCAATCCTAACCTTACCCTACTAGCATATACTTTATATCCAGTACTTTTACTTGAATTTAGCTTAAGTGTACAGATGCCTTTTTTCCTCCCTTATGCCACATACACACAATCAGACTATACGGCAGACTCAGTTCAGCGGACAATCTGCTGGACTTTGCAGCGGAGGTCTGCTGGACTTTCCCGAACAAGTGGACTTGTCTACACACGCCTACACATGACCGGACTTTTGGCGGACAATCCGCCTGACTTTTGGCAGAGGCCCACCGGACTTTTGAAATGAACGGACTTGCCCACACACGGAGTAAAGTCCATTCAATTTGAAAGTGACTCCAGGTAGACGGGACTACCGGCCAGGTCCTCATCAACATGGGGACAAGGTGCTTTGGGGTGGGGGGGGCCGCAGGGCCCCCTTCCCCAAAGCACCCCCCATGTTGAGGGCATGCGGCCTGGTACAGTTCAGGAGGGGGGGCACTCGCTCCTCCCCACCCCCTTTCCTGAGCAGCCAGGCTTCAAGCTGGGACTTTGGGGGGACCCCCATGTCGTTTTCTTCGGTGCAGGGGTTCCCCTTTAAATCCATACCAGGCGACAGGGCTCGCGAGGTGTCAATCTCACCGATGGAGGCGGCAAAATTGACTTCCTTCACTAGTCCTGTCTACCTGGAGTCACGTTCAAAATGAAGGGACTTTACTCCGTGTGTGGGCAAGTCCGTTCATTTCAAAAGTCCGGCAGACTAGCACACAGACGGGCGGATTGTCCGCCGGACTGCCGAGTCGGCGGACAATTTTGAGTCAAGACTTTTTGGGAAGAAAATTCCGCCGGAGCCCACACACAGGGGCGAATTGTCTGGCGGACTCTGGTCCGGCAGACCAGAGTTTACCGGATAGTCCAATTGTGTGTATGTGGCATAAGTGAACATATTCTCATTTTCAGAAGTAGCGGCTAGGTAGTCTTGCAGCTCTGATGGAACGTATGCGAACCAAAGTTGCTTTGCTCACATGCCGCAATGCAGGATGTCTGCCACCAGTTTAGCATACAATGACACAATCACACAATATGTAGGGGGTAGCAGTAACTATCACTGTATCCACTGCAAGGATACTTTATATTTTGAATGGTGTTGTACTTTAGGAATGGTTTACCAGTTGTTTGGATTATAAGCCCACCAAGGTTCCTCTGAATGCACTTGTTTCTCTCGAAAGACAATCCAGAGGAGATTCCCAGCTCAACTCACCCACCAGTCTGATTACCAACCGAATTAACCTGTCCAACAGTCTGCGTTAAAAACAGGGGTTTCGTTAGCCATCTCTTTTGCACTTTTTTCTCTCCACAACCCCAAATATAGGTTCATTTGTTTACTACCAACATCGGACTAGCGTGTGAGACTGTTGTAGAGACGTTAGATAGTAAGGTCCTAGTATGTAAATACTGGAGATAATTATATATGCAGTAGAAGGGACTTGAGTTGTATTGTATGTCTAGGGGAAGAAGTGATGCACTTGAGCTAATCATGAGATTACACCCCTATACTAATTCTTTAATTTCCCAGTAATACAATTCATGATATGATTGCCCTAAGAGTCTTATCAAAAGTACATCATGCTATAGAAATATGTAGCAGATCATTATATTGTTTTATAAGGTGGGTCCCCCTAGAATGTATAGTCTATTAGTTAGGAGCCTGCAGAAGGGTGCTAGTGCTACAACATATTTACGAATGAAGCCTGCAACCACTATTTGTAAACTTCATAGTGGAGCCATTATCAGTGCTCCTAAAGTCTTGTACACATTACTAATGACAGCTTAGGTCAGAGCCACTGTACTAACAATGTGATGTTAGTTCAGTGATAGCCCCTGCTGTGCTATTGTGTCCTCGCAGGGGGACAGCCGTTGGCTGAGGGCGTTGATCGGGAGCCGGTCGGCAGACCTTTTTCAGGTAAGACCCTTCGACAAAAGAAGGACCTTCGTCTGGCTTCTGTCGGGCGAGCTGCCGTAAACAAAGGCCGAATGTCAGCTGGTTTCTATTCAACTGGCCAATGCCATCTGACATTTAGGCCTTGTGTACTAGGCTTAATACACAGATCAAGTCCTAGCTGTCAAATTGAGAGCAAGGCCCTCAGATTACTTTAGGCAAGAAGGTACAGTCCAACCACTACCCCCAACTCCAGTACCTGTTTGACCCACAGGCTGGGCCAATGCAGGGGCAGGAGTGTTTGAACATGGTGTGTTTGTGTCATAAATTTAGGTTGCAAAATAATTCTCCATTGCCATTATGTGACATCACTTGATAACCCAATCAAAATCTGAAAGTTCTTATTTCTGCTGGTTTACTAAATATATAGGGATTGATTTTCTAAAACTGGAGAGTACAAAGTCTGGTACAGCTGTGCATGGTAGCCAATCATTTTATAACTTCAACTTGTTCAATAAAGCTTTGAAACCAATCAGCTGGAAGCTGATTGGTTTCAAAGTAGACCTGCAGCAATTTTTGCACCCCGTTTTATTAAATCAACCCCATATATTTACAAATCTGCACTTTCAATGTTGAGGTCTCTTCCCTCACAAAGTTGTCCTAGGCACTGGTACACACACACACACACACACACACACACACACACACACACACACACACACACACACACACACACACACACACACACACACACACACACACACACACACACACACACACACACACACACACACACACACACACACACACACACACACACACACACACACACACACACACATGTGGTCTGTCTTTTTGTCCCTGAAAGTTATGTTGCAATGCACTTCATATTGGATGTTAACACATGTCGCAAGGCATGTAAACGTTTTCATTTGTTTCCATTGATTTTAATGCATTAAGCAAAAATGCAATGGTGTATAAAAAAAAAAAAAAGCCCTGACTGCCTCCATAATGTGAAGGTGGTAGATAGTGTTAATTATAGAGAACCACATGTTAATATGTCTCAAAGAATCACAAACATTTGCTGCTACCAATACACAGTGGAAATACCTTTGCTTTACTCTTGGAATGGTGAGAAAATTCATAAATGTATAATAACTGTGAAAGTAGGTCACATGTGTGACTAACGTCATTACCATTTAGGAATAGAGCCTGCACTGCAGTACATTCGTGTTGCTGGCCTGTATATTTGTGTGTGCGTTCCCCGCCAGGAAAATAAGTGACATCCCTTTATCTACTGCTGAGTTCCATTAGGATAAAAGAGAATTCTCCATGGAGAAGGAATGAAAACAACTCACGTTTGCAGCAATAATTATTGGTGTGTCTCCTTAATAAAAAGGTGCTGTGGGCGAGTTAGTTATTACAGAGATTTAACCAGCATTGTTCAAACCCGACTCCACAATCACTGAAGCAGAGGCATCACACAAGAAGACTAGGAGACAGTAGTTCATAGATAATTTCTATCTTCCATACATTTGTTTTTTCTCTTAGCATAATACTGTTATTTTAGAAAATTTTATTTTATTTTACTATATATACTTACCACAATAGATTTATGATTTCTCCTATGAAATACCGTATTTATTGGCGTATAACACGCGCCGGCATATAACACGCACCCCAAGTTTAGGAGGGAATTTTAAGGAAAAAAACTTTTAGGAGGGAAATTTAAGGAAAAAAACTTACATTTAAATGCCCCTCAATGCAGCCTTATCAGTGTCCATCTGAAGCCTTGTCAGTGTCATTTGCAGCCTTGTCATGCAGCCTGTCCATCACTTCAGCCTTGTCATGCAGCCTGTCCATCACTGCAGCCTTGTCATGCAGCCTGTCCATCATTGCAGCCTTGTGCATCGTTGTCCCCTTGTCAGTGATAATGTCAGCTTTTATTTTTAAAAATGGCGCCGCCGAGATGTCCTGTGTATCTCGGTGGCGCCCGGTAGTTCTCGGCCGCCTTCGGCTGTTCTCGGCGGCTTTCGCCCGCCTTTGGCTGCTCTCGATGGCTTTCGGCCGCCTTTGGCCATTCTCGACGGCTTTCGTCCGCCTTTGGCCGTACTTGGCGGCTTTCGGCCGCTCTCGGCCCTTCTTGAAGTGGTTCAGCCGCCGAGAAGGGCCGAAGGCGGGCGAAAGCCGCCGAGAACGGCCGAAAGCGGCCGAAAGCCTCCGAGAAGGGCCGAAGGTGGCTGAAAGCCACCCAGAGCTCGAAAATCGCTCAGAAATCATGGAGGATCGGCGTATAACACCCGTGATTTTCCCCTGATTTTAAGGGAAAAAAGTACATGTTATACGCCAATAAATACAGTAAGTAATTCTCCATATTGGTGGTAAGGTCTTCAGAAAACACTGGACCCTGCTGTATAAAATGAACAGCAATTTCACAGCGTTCTCTTTATATGTACATCTTTTAGAATAAATGTGTCACTGTGAGAACCCCCACAATCTAATAAACACATAATAATGATAATACCGCCATTGCATCGTGGAGTAAAATGGAGAAGGAGTCTTCAAACAATCAAAGATGAGACACTTCCAAGGCCAGAGGCTTGGTAGGAGTTGATGCTCTACTAATTACCGGTAGCTAATTCCTACTGTTCCCTTCTTTTCAGTTACATCTTTAATGGCTAGATCTTTTCTTTTTTGTTTTTTTTTCTGTTTCATAAATTCTTTAGATTTTTTTCTCATCTGTGTAATGTTTAATGTAGTAACAGCTGACCAGGTTCTGCATTGCTGCCGAAAAGTCACAAATTCAAAATAGGGACTTTATAAAATCTTGAAAAATAAGTGTGGTTTAGCCTATAGCAAATTAAATGTTTAATGTTTAAATAAATAAGAAAATGAAAACCCAATCACAAAAATCTCATCATCCTTAACACATTAATATACAGGCATACCCCACTTATAAGTACACAATGGAGTTTATTTACTAAAGCTGGAAAGTGCAAAATCAGACTCACTTCTGCATAGAAACCAATGAGCTTCTAACCCCAGCTTGTTCAATTAAGCTTTGGTAATAAAACCTGGAAGCTCATTGGTTTCTATGCAGGCTCTATTCCTAAATGGTAATGACGTTAGTCACACATGTAACCTACTTTCACAGTTATTATACATTTATGGAATTTTTATTATAATTTTTTATTTTTTTACTAGTAATGGCGGTGATCTGAGATTTTTACTGTGACTGCGATATTGCAGCGGACACTTCAGACACTTTTGACACTATTTTGGGAATATACCATTCACATTTATACAGTGATCAGAGCTGTAAAATGCACTGATTACTGTGTAAATGTGACTGGCAGGGAAAGGGTTAACACTAGGGGGCGAGGAAGGGGAACTGGGAACACACCATCGGTCTCCTCTCCTCTGACAGGACGTGGAACTGTGTGTTCACACAGATCCATGGTCCTGCTGTGTTCACGGGCAATTGCGGGTACGCGCATTGGGTGCCTAGTGACGCAGCGGCCCCCTAGAGGCTCAGGAAGTAAAAGATGTCATATTACGGCGACCGGGAGGGATAAAGGGTTCCTGCCGTTGCCAAATCCCTATGTGTGGTAGGGAAGTGGTTAAAGGAGAATTGTAAAAAAAAAATAATTGGTTAAACCCACTACTATTATTTATACTGGCCTTTGGAATTTACAAATGCAGGAATTTAGAACTTGGATGAAAGGTTTAGCACTGGGAAACACTTTTTGAAAGATAAATAGTGCATTTTATATACAACTATATAGATCAGACCAACATGAGGGACAAATGAGGAGGAAAGAGGAACATTGTTATGAATGAGGGACAGTCCCTCGAACTTAGGGACAGTTGAGAGCTATGCAGTGTTAGTACAGCAATCACCCCTGCTGTGCTATTGTGCTCTGACAGGGGATGCCTCCCACCAGAACACAGCAGTCATTGCTCTTAGCCATTGGAGTGGCTATCACAGAGTAGTGCAATGTAATAGCCAATCTTACTGGGCAGGTACAAAGAGCACCATCTTGTGGAAGGCAGCACACTTTTTTTGTTATCCCTGCATACCAGACAAGAGAAGTGGTACTGCGCAGAGTCCATACATACAGAATATGCCTCCCAACTTTTTAACTTGAGAATGAGGGGTACAACAGGGAGACAGTAACCTCAGGCAAAAAAAGTGGGTGTGGTCAAACATTATTGTAGGAAGGACATAAGGGCCATGGGAAAGAGACTGCAGATGGATTACAGGAAATAATCAGAGATTGCGGATGGACTACAGGAGATAATTAGAGACTACGGATAGATCACAAGAGATAATCAGGGACTGTGGACAGATTACAGGAGATAACCAAAGACTGCTGATACATTACAGGAGTTAACCAGAAAATGAGGATAGATTACAGGAGATAATCAGAGACTGCGGATGGACAACCGGAGATAACCAGAGACTGCAGACAGATAACAGGAGATAACCGGACACTGCAAACGGATTACAGGGTATAACCAGAGACTGCAAATGGATTACAGGATATAATCAGAGACTGTGGACAGATTACAGGATATAATCAGAGACTGCAGACGGATTACGGGATATAATCAGAGACTGCAGACGGATTACGGGATATAATCAGAGACTGTGGATAGATTACAGGAGATAATCAGAGACTGCAGATTCTTTTCAGCAAATGGCAGGGCAGTCCAGGGCACTGAGGGTAGGAAATAGTCCTCTTATTTCACTCCCCCTCCTTGCAGTACATTCAAAATCTGTAAAAAAAAAAGACACGCAGCATGCACTGGGTCAACGGAGCACCCTGCCCCCGCTCAAGATGTTAGAGGAGCGCAACGCCCCCTACCCCAGTTGTCAGAGGAGCTTCTCACCCCCCGGCCTAACAGAGTGTCATGAGGAGTGCCCTGCCCCGGCACGAGGTGTCAGAGGAACGCCCCACCCGAGATGTCAGAAGGCCGCCCTGCCCACTCCCCCCCTCCCGGACCAAGCTGAGATGCCAGCAGAGCGTCCTGCCCGAGCCGAGATCTAAAATGGCCTGGAGAACGGAGAAAGGAGGGGGGATGACAGTGGTAGAGTTGCATTGTTCCCGTCCCTTGACAATTACAGACTGACTGGGGATGAGTGCAAAGCTCACTTTTTTTCACAAGCATAACTCTGCTCTGGGGGGGGGGGGGGCTCAGACAACCCAAACCCATGATTAAGAGAGATATGGACTGCAGAAAGAGAGACATAATTTTGCCCCTGTACAAATCATTAGCAAGACCTCATCTGGAATATGTAGTTCAGTTTTGGGCACCAGTCCATAAAAAGTATATCAGGGAACTGGAGAAAGTGCGGAGAAGGGCAACCAAACTTATAAGAGGCATGGAGGAGCTCAGCTTTGAGGAAAGATTAGAGGAACTGAATTTATTCTCTCTTGAGAAGAGGAGATTAAGAGGGATATGTTCAACGTGTTTACATACATAAGTGGTCCATATAGTGAACTTGGTGTTGAGTTATTCAGGTTAAGGTCATCACAGAGGACAAGGGGGACTCCTTATGTCTGGAGGAAAAGAGAATTAATCTCCAAATACTGAAAGGTTTATTTACAATAAGAGCTCTAAAAATGTGGAATAGACGCCCTCCAGAGGTGGTTCTGTCCAGCTCCGAAAATTGCTTAAAAAAAAGGCCTGGGTTCTTTCCTAAATGTACATTTTATAACTGGATACTAACATTTATAGGTAAAGTTGATCCAGGGAGTATCCGATTGCCTCTCTGGAGATCAGGAAGGATTTTGTTACCCTGCTGAAACAAATCGGATCATGCTTTGCTGTTTTTTTTTTTTGCCTTCCTCAGGATCAACTGAGGGCATAGGATTGTGTATATAAGATTGTATGATTTTGTTTCCCTTTTATTAGTTTAACTAGTTGGACTTGTGTCTTTTTTCAACCAGAATCACTATGTGACAGTGCCTTCCCAATTGCATTTAAATTTTTTTATCGCTTTGGATAGAGTAGATATGGATTAGAACACGTCAGTTTTTTGTTGTCTGTGTTCCCATTAGGGAGTATCACCTTCTCTATTTGTCCTGTTTACCATTTCCATTGAAAGTAAAAGTAAATCCCAAATTTTGGATTGTCCCCAGAAAAGTAATAGAGAGGAAATTGTCCAATGGGGTCCCCAAGAGATTGCCTTAATTTGCAGGGATTTCTTCTCACTTCCTGTTTTGGCTATGGCACATGAAGTGAAGGTAAATATCCCCAATGGGATAAAAATGGCAAAAATAAACCTTTCAGGGGTTATAAGCCTTCCTTACCCAAAATAAAAAATAAAAATAAAATAAAGGTTTGCCTATAGTTCTACTTTAGGCATTGTCACCCTGTCACATTTTGGTGGAAACTGCACAAGCATACTTCTCCACTGTCACCATCAGGGAGTGCATGCTGTGTAATAACATGCAGTTGCTGCTAGAGTAAATGTAGACACCAAGTAATTTAAAAAAAAAATAAGATTGGAGTAGATCAAGTGCACTAAGGTACAAAAAAGGGGTAACACATAGTCATTTGCTTAAGAAAAAGCTTAATAAACAATTTATAATGCAATGGGGATGATTTGGTAAAGGAAAATAGAGTGTGCACTTTACAAGTGAAGTTGCACTCTTCAAGGGAATTTGCTCCAGTACTTAGTAAATGAGGAGAAACTCTGTGGACTTCCACCATCTAATCAATTGCAAGCAAAATGCTATTTTTTTCCCTTGTTTGTAATTTGGTATACTTTGCAACGTGAAACTTTATCTCATTTACTAATGGTGAAAATTCCCTTGCAATGTACAACTCCACTTGCAAAGTAGACAGTCTTTTTGCATTTAGTCAGTCAACCCCATGATGCTTTAACAAACGAAATGCCATACAGTTAGGGTTTATGTCTACTTTCATGTTTAAGACTATTGTAGGAAATTGAAGAATAGAATATAATTGTTCACTGTATAGAACAACTTTACACTTAAAAAAAGCTCCATAATTTGAATATTTCGCCTAACTTGTCCTCACTGCTACGTGAAGGTGCTTATGTATCAAACAAAGAACTCCAACCCACCTGATAGCCTTTCACGTAGCTATACATCCCTCAAGGTCATAACTACCACATGCTTGCTCTTTCTGGTCATTAAATCTGTCACAACTACAGCCGTCTATTGACATCAATCTAATGTCAGTTGGGACTTAACACAATTTAAGTTCTCCCGGCAAGAAGTAAAAGTAATAATTGAATTAACACAACCTAGGAAACATTGTAATTGGGTTTACATCAGAAAATCCACATTGTTTTTCGTAGGCTGGCCCTTGTATAATCTTGATGCATCAAGAGCCACCGTCATTGAAATGAACTAAAACTGGAGAGTGCAAAATTCGGTGCAGCTGTGCATGTAAGCCAATCCGATTCTAACTTCAGCTTGTTCAATTAAGCTTTGGCAATAAAAACTGGAAGTTGATTGGTTTCTGTGCAGAGCTTCACCAAATTTTGTGTGCTCCAATTTTAGTAAATCAACCCCAACGATCCCAGAGCACAAGACTGCCCAGAGCACATTGAAGTCAAATACATCTATGCCTACAATAAAAAATAGAGGCTATGCTTTTCAAGGCTTGATTTTCAAGTTGAACTCCATTGGACTTTCAAGATTATTCTTAGAAATGTAATATTTTGTTGGGTTTAGCTTAGTGTCTTCTCTGTTATGACTGCAGATTGGATAATGGCTAGACAAATCTATATGTATTATACCACTTCTATCCTATGATCCATTTGAAGCTCAGTCTAAAATCAATTGTTACACATTAAGCAATACAGGCAGGATGAGTCAGCCTCTCATAACAAAGAACCGTTTCTTACACCTCCCGTTTAATGGCAGTGAGGGCATTAGAAGTTGTATTCTAAAATAACTCTTACTCATTTTGTATGCTATAATACTAATGCAACCATTCAAGAACATCGTTATTATTTCAGCAGATGAACCCCCATAATATTACATTGTTCTGTAATATTATGATAGTGGTACATTAATGAAGCATGCCTGATTCATATGAACAGAATGACAGGCTTGTATCTAATAAATGACTTGAAATATGTCTGCAGCATCTGGTGCTATCGATGCAGCAACCTTTTTTCTCCTACAAGCTAATGTGTTAAGCACTTATTGAAATAGATATTGGGTATGACCCACTTAACCTAAAGTAAACCTGTCACAAATTTGGGCAATTCTAAATTAAAGCGAAGCTCCAGCACCCCCCCCCCCCCCCAAAAAAAATACATTAACATACAAATACTGTAGCTGCTGACTTTTAATATTAGGACACATACCTGTCCAGGGATCCTGCGATGTCGGCACCCCAGCCGATTTTTCAATCGGCTCTCGGGTGCTGCCGCAACCATTCCTTGTAAGGGAAAGTGGCAGTGAAGCCTTACGTGTTCACACCCGGTTACCTACTGCACTTGTGCGAAGCATGATGTGCTTGCTGAATGGCCCAGTAGCAGTGGAAGGAGGAGAGGAGACAGGCCGAACTTCCAGAAGAGCTTGCCGTGGAAGGTCTCCCGGAAGTGGGGACAAGTACCTTTCAAAAACAGGTACCTACTCCCCCGTCTCTCCAGAAAGGTGCAAGTTGTGGCAGCAGGGGGGGGGGGGGGGCAAACAAGTGAAGCTTTCCCTTTTGGGTAGAGCTCCGCTTTAACACATGACAAATAAACCTAATCAGAGATGATCTTCAGGGAAGACCACATGTCAAACTAATTAGTAGATCCAGGAATATAGGCAGATAACATCATGTGCAGAACTTTCCTGTAGCAGTCATGTTGGGTTATTAGTTGGGTCATCTCAATGACTAATAGAAAGGCATTGGACACAGGAGGGGTGGACTCAGATTGAGCTTGTCTAGGAAAAGTCAAGATGTACATGCTATTTCAGCTGCCTATATTTATGTTTATGCATTTGTTTCACAATGTGCTCAGTTTTGATTTGACAGCTTGGTTACTTCAGTCATTAAATTTAATATGATGCAAAACTAAAGCTCATCTCCAGCAGCATCATGGCTGTCAGTGGATCTTGTGATTGTTGAGGAAAGGATGCAGCAATGTGGATTGTGGGCTTTGCTCAGTAACTTTGATCATTGTGACTTGTAATTGCATTTCAGACTTTTCACTAAACTTGCCAATTGAAATGATCACTGTACGGTAACATTAAATATATATATATATATATATATATATATATATATATATATATAATTTTTATTATTATTTTTTAAATATAGAACTTACCTCATTACATTTTTCTCTTGCAGTGTATATAGAGGCAAACTCAGCAGGCAGCTGATTTAAGGTTAAAACAATGTAAAGCTGTGTGTTTGTGGCAAGGGGGTAGTTTCAAATTCAGTGGCCCATGATAGAACTTAATAAACGCCATGTTTTTAGTAAGAGATCATCATAAAATATGATGCAGAGGTAGTGTAGAAGAATACGCATTGTCCAAATGGTCACCTAGAGAGTAACTGTAATTTAAGGTTTACTAATCAGGTGCAAAGTAGAATCGATAATACAAAACAGGGTTCCTCTTTTTTATCTAAACTAAGGACACCTCTCACATTTATGTAAATATTTATTATATATTTTCATGTGACAACACTGAAGAAATTACACTTTGCAAAGTCATGAGTGTACAGCTTGTATAACAGTGTGAATTTGTTTTCCCCTCAAAATAACTCAACACACAGCCATTAATGTCTAAGCCACTGGCAACAAAAGTGAGAACACCCCTAAGTGAAAATGTCCAAATTGGGCCCAAAGTGTCAATATTTTGTGTGGCCACCATTGTTTTCCAGCACTGCCTTAACCCTGTTGGGCATGGAGTTCGCCAGAGCTTCACAGGTTGCCACTGGAGTCCTCCTCCACTCCTGCATGATGACATCACAGAGCTGGTGGATGTTAGAGACCTTGCGCTCCTCCACCTTCCATTTGAGGATGCCCCACAGATGCTCAATAAGGTTTAGGTCTGGAGACATGCTTGGCCAGTCCATCACCTGTACCCTCAGCTTCTTTAGCAAGGCAGTAGTCATCTTGGAGGTGTGTTTGGGGTCTTTATCATGTTGGAATATTGTCCTGCGGCCCAGTCTCTGAAGGGAGGGGATCATGCTCTGCTTCAGTATGTCACAGTACATGTTGGCATTCATGGTTCCCTCAATGAACTTTAGCTCCTCAGTGTCAGCAGCACTCATGCAATCCCAAACAATGATTCTCCCACCACCATGCTTGACTGTAGGAAAGACACGCTTGTCTTTGTACTCCTCACTTGGTTGCCATCACACACACTTGACACCATCTAAACAAAATATGTTTATCTCGGTCTCATCAGACCACAGGACATGGTTTCATTAATCCATGTCCTTAGTCTTTTTGTCTTCAGCAAACTGTTTGTGGGCTTTCTTGTGCATCATCTTTAGAAGAGGCTTCTTTCCGGGCAACAGCCATGCAGACCAATTTGATGCAGTGTGCGACATATGGTCTGAGCACTGGCATGCAAACCTCCCCCCACCCCTTCAACTTCTGCAGCAGTGCTGGCAGCACTCATACATCTATTTCCCAAAGACAACCTCTGGATATGACGCTGAGCATGTGCACTCAAATTCTTTGGTGGACTATGACGAGGCCTGTTCTGAGTGGAACCTGTCCTGTTAAAGCACTGTATGGTCTTGGCCACCATGCTGCAGCTCAGTTTCAGGGTCTTTGAAAATATTCTTATAGCCTAGGCCATCTTTATGTAGAGCAACAATTCTTTTTTTTTTCAGATCCTCAGAGAGTTCCTTGCTATGAGGTGCCATGTTGAACTTCCAGTGACAAGTATGAGAGAGTGAGAGTGATAACACCAAATTTAACACACCCTCTCCCCATTCACACCTTAGACCTTGTAGCACTAACAAGTTACATGACACCAGGGAGGAAAAATGGCTAATTGGGCCCAATTTGGACATTTTCACTTAGGGGTGTACTCACTTTTGTTGCCAGTGGTTTGATTTGACTTTTTTTGAGCCCCTTATTTGAAACTGTGTCATTTCAGATGTTTGGAAATGTGTTGAGATGATTACCTCATCTCATTGTAGCAACTGCCCTTCTCCGTTCTACCTGAACCCAAGTTTCACAATACAGTTTGTTAGTTAGTTGTTAGTCTTATATGCAACAGTTTTCCAAAGCCATGTGCCCTTTGCTCCCAAAGAAGCTACACACAAGTCTAAAATATTGTAAATGTTCAGTAAAGTAACATGGAAAAATAAAACTTTCTAGTGCCTTATATAAGTAATGATGTTTTCTGAACAAACAATATCCAGAAGCAAGGCATAATCAGAAGCAGATTAAATGCCAAAATGTTTTTTTGCAAAACAGTTCAACCCACATAGCCAGTCAAGACCTACATCATGCCAAGAAGTTTTTTGGCAGATTTGATTTCCTGGTAGAATGAACAAAAGTAGTTTAGTAACAAAAATAAATCATACAAAACTTTTCTAGAACAAACATTCCACATCTTTATGTTTTCATTGACCCAGTGCCTGATTTTTAGGAGTCAGTCCAAACACCAGTCTTATGAGAATTTGATTACATTGTACTGTACTGCTGAAGGGTGTGCACTATGGTCACAGAGATGATAAAGATGTCACATACTCCATTCATGGCTAAAGAAGGTGTAGAAATGCAGACACTCCCTCAAGTATGACTACCTCTCTCACACAGTGCATTTTTTTTTATGGCTGAATTTACTTGTAGTGCCCCTGCTCTGGTCTTGCTAGATTTAGAATATAGCGTTGTTGTAACCGGCTAAGCGGTAGTTCATTTTTTCAGGTCTGTTCTGGCTTTCTCTAAACCAGGTGGTTGATTGCCCCTGTCTATTGCTGGAAGAATGTTCCATCAATAGTATGGGATGGTCAATCACTGGTGTTATCTGACCTTAGCCAATCCCTGGGAGGCTGACCCAGAAGGTTTGGCTGAGGAGAAGACAAATATTTGGAAGAATCTTTTTTCTGTGTGACAAGGCAGTGTCATTCATTGTGATTGAGTCCTGCAATGCCCTTTTGTGCATTGGTGCGCTGAGGTGCCATTCATTCTGAACGGCATTCTAATACACCTTTCCCCAATGCAACTGAACATTGTGATGTGCTGGATTGATGAAAATAGTGCATGCATTTTTTTGGTTTGCCTTGGTATATTCAAATGAATGGGCTGTCTTAACATAATGCGTGTTAAAGAGGAAGTAAACCCTGATGGGTTTACTTCCTCTTTGATTCCCTGTAAAGGTAAAGCATAATGGACTACTATGCATCGCATAGTAGTCCATTATGTGTCACTTACCTGACACAGGAGCCAGCAAAGTCACCGCTGTCCCCTTGTGTACAGAGCCTCCATCTTCTTGGTGGGTCTCGCTGCTCTGCCGCTGTCATTTGGCGAAGCCGCGATTACGTCACTCCCGCATGCGCACAGGAGCCGCCACTTGCGGCATATCGCCGTTGACAGCGGCGCACTCAGTGTGCCTGCGCGCTGCTGTCTACGGTGCATGCGCCGTAGACAGCAGTGCCTGTCTTTCGGCAAATATCTCCTAAACCGTGTAAGGGTTTACAACCACTTTAACACGTGTCACAAAGAAGTAAATGGGCCTTAAAACTTAGACTTAGTCGAACTTAAGCCAAACAATATAGGTTAACAGAAAGTGGAATGGCCTTAAGTGTAGACAATATAGACTCAAATCCAGGATAGCAATGTTTTTAGATCTCATCTTTTGTCCTTAGCGTGACAAGCCTCCAACAACTTTTCTCAACTAGTCGAGAAATATACTTTAATCTCCCTGGCGGTATTACCGATTGTGGCTCGGGGTGAATTTTCATTACCAAAGACGTTAACCCTGAGCCACACATTTGGGATCGCATCCTGGGGAAGTTACTTACCTTGTCCCCAGGATCCTGCAATGTCTCCCCGCTGTTTGTGCGAGCTGTGTACCTCGCTCGATCTATCACTGGCTGAGCCAGGCTCCGTTCCCTGCGAGCGTCCTGATGCACAGGGACGGAGCACGGTGCCAAATTCCAAAAGTGAAAAAAAATAACACATACAGTACACTGTACAGATTACATTACTGTATCAAATAATTTCACATGCCTTTTGTCCAGTGCCCTGCATGCAGTTTTATATTATATATACTGTTCTTTCTGCCTGGAAACTGGAGATTGTCCATAGCAACCAAAAAGTGTCCCTTTACGTCAAAAGCGGTTTTAGACCAGCTAGAAAACTTGCAGAATTGAGCGATAGAGATTTGTGGGGGAATTCGTCATCAAACACGGAAAGTAACGACAGCGACAATTCTGAGCAAATTTTAGTGTTTTTGATTTGATTACATTATTGAATACATTTTATTATTGTGATATTATTATTTTTTTTTGTTATTTATCATATTATAATTTATGATTTTACAATTCTGAGCAAATTTCAGTGTTTTTGATTTGATTACATTATTGAATACATTTTATTATTGTGATATTATTATTTTTTAGTTATTTATGATATTATAATTTATGATTTTATGTTTCAAACTTTATCATACCCGGAATGTCTGCTAGACTCTCGTCTGGACAGATTTAAGTGAGTTAGTCTTAAAAATTACAGTCCTACAATAAAAAACGCCAAATCTTTATGTAAAACATTTTACCGCTTTCAGCATCAAAAATCTGACATCATCATACTGCCAGGGAGGTTAAATGTGGATATGTATTTTAAACTTAAAGAATTATTTTAAACAACACAAATGACATACCATCAGTACCCCAAAAGTATTACTGGCAATAATCTCTGCAGATTGTTGTGCCAAGTTATGATAATTACAGCACACAGGTTTTAGAAATCATGGTAGACAAATTTAGGATGTGTACTAATGAGTTATTTTATGAAAAGGAAATCCACAACACGCTTTGTCAGTTTGCTGGAAAGCTTATGGGCCCATCGGGGTACTTGTGAGACTCTGTGTCTATATTAAGCTGCTTAATGGACATTTGTGCACTGGCCTAGTTTCAGGATAATTTTCACTCCGTGGAGGGAATGGATTGGAAAGCAGAATCTGCAGTGCTCTGATACCCTTCTCAAAAAGAGCAAAACGTGCTTTATCTTTCCCTTTATTGCTCTGCACTGCATCTGAAACAAGTAACGGATACACACAATGAAGAGAGGCTTTCTTTTGTTTAGCAGTTCACATTTTTTTAAAATTGCAGGATCTTGTTCATTCATGTATTTACCTACCAATTTCAGAATGTTCAAAATGCAGATATTCTAAATACATATATTTTTTTTTAAATTGTATCCTTTTTTTTGTACTGTAGTTCCATTTTGAACAACAGACATCAGTGTACAAAACCTAGCAATTAGAAAAGAAAAGAAACAAAAGAACATATAATGAATGCATGTTTATATGATCAAAAATACATAGATGGTTATAAGCAAAGTTAATGTGACTATACCTTGTTTTCTGTTCTTTTTTTGATCTAAATATGTATTCAGAAAGTTTAACTTTTTTTCAGATAGTCTGTTAGTCTCATTATGCCTTAACTTAGCTACTTACCGTTTTCTAAAAAAAAAACGGTATTACAAAGGCAGTTTATTGCCCTATAAACCATCTCATACAATTCCTTGAAAATCAATCTTGCAATGTGACCCACAGTCATTTAACCGTTTATGCACTCATTACGCGTCCCTTGTAGTAACCGCCACATTTACAAGGTTGTAACTAGAGCCATAACAGGCCTTGTGGCTGCTATCAAGCCTGGAAAAACAGAGGATCCAAACCTGTCTGGCTACACAGTGATTTAAGTCAACCGTAGAGGGTTTGAATCTTGGCTCGTTCGTTCAGCAGCGACTGTCTGAGATTCGAACCATGTATGGGCAGGCTGATTGTACACAAGTCAATCCATCCACCAGCATGTAAGATTTTTCCTCAAATAGTAAATAACACATTTATTTGGCTAAATGAAAAAAAAAAAAAATCAGATACAACAAACATCAACCCTTACAGTATATAGACCCCAAAGGTCTTGCAGACTTGGTCTCCCTAATTCTTAGCCATATTACCTTGCAGCCAATTTGGTCGAATTAGCACAATGGCACAAGTCTGGACCTAATCAAACATGAATCTAGTTTAAAAACCTTTTCTATATTTCCTTACTACAACCTAGGGCTATTATGGTTCAAGTCAATATGTATGTCCAATAAAGTGCATATATGCAGGTTCACAATGTCTCTTGCTTCCTTGATTTTTTTTTATGCTCATATTGTGGAGTCCCAATTTGCAAACTGATCTCACTTTCTCCAAAAAAAAAAGACTCAAACTCAAAAAACAATCCTCATAATAATACTATATGTGCTCACATTTAAATAAGTGTAATAGAACATCCTTTTGATCCACTCATGTGATTCCTTCCTATATACTCTTCCCCTCCAACTTCATAAGTGAACCTTCTGTGTAATACTATAGTACAGGGATATGCAATTAGCGGACCTCCAGCTGTTGCAGAACTACAACTCCCATGAGGCATAGCAAGATTCTGACAGCCACATGCATGACACCCAGAGGCAGAGGCATGATGGGACTTATAGTTTTGTAACAGCTTGAGGTCCGCTAATTGCAGATCCCTGCTATAGTAGATTCCTTTGTTTTGTGTTCTCACAGTTATGTATCCTTCCCAGGGTTATTCGTCTTCACCCGTTCCAAAGTGAATGTGCAAAATGTGGTTTTGCCACTGGAGGGAGTGATATTTTAAACCAGTATTACACTATATTATAATTTCAGTTTTTTTGGGGGGGTTTAACCAATCCATTGGAGCCAATTGGAAGGAGTATTGCCGAGAAGCGATTGATTGTTAAAGTTAAAGTTAAAAGTTTGATTGTTAAAGTTCATTGTTTTTTTTAATTTGTTAAAGTGCATGGAGGGATGTGGGGAGCACATGGTGGAATTCCTATTTGATACAGGCATACTCCACTTTTAAGTACACAATGTGGTTTATTTACTAAAGCTATAAAGTACAAAATCAGGCTCATTTCTGCATAGAAACCAATGAGCTTCCAGGTTTTATTACCAAATCTTAAAGCGGGAGTCCGCCGGGAGTTCCGCAGTTTTTTTTTTTTAAAATAAGGACACTTACCCGCCCAGCGCGCCCGCGATGTCGGCACCCGAAGCCGATCTCTCGATCATCTCTCGGGTGCTGCCGCCGCCATCTTGGATATGGGAATCAGGAAGTGGAGCCTTTCGGCTAATCTACGCCCCTTTCCGCAGATAGCTATGCCGGAAGTGGGTGCAGATACCTGTACTGTACAGGTACCTGCACCCCGTCCCCCCTGAAAGGTGCCAATTGTGGCGCCGGAGGGGGGGAGGATTCCAATGAGCGGAAGGTCCACTTTAGGGTGGACCTCCGCTTTAATTGAACAAGCTGGGGTTAGAAGCTCATTGGTTTCTATGCAGAAATTAGCCTGATTTTTCACTTTATAGCTTTAATAACTGAACCCCATTGTGTACTTATAAGTGGGGTATGCCTGTATATAGGATACACACATTATAATATGACTCAATGTGAGTAGTGCAGTATCTGAAGATTTTTTTGTACATTTAAAGTGGTATTACACTATATTCGGTTTTTGGTGTATTTTCCACATTCACTTTGGAGTGAGGAAGGATACCTCTGGGAAGAATACATAAATGTGAGAACACTAAAGTAAGGAATCTATAACAGTATTACACTGAAGAATTATTTATGAAGTTGGAGTTTAAGAGTATATAGGAAGGGATCTCGTGAGTGTATCAAAAGGATGTTCTATTACACTTATTAAAATGTAGATTGTTTTTTGTGTTTGAGGGTTTTTTTTCGGAGAAAGGGAGATCAGTTTGCAAATTGAGAAAAAGTAATCAAGGAAGCAATACTTATTCTGAACCTGCATATATGCACTTTATTGGACATAGGATTGATTGAGTAATATTGAATAATATTTTGGACTCTTTTGAGAATAGAATTCTCTTCTTCTAATTGCTGGTTTTGGATGCACAATATATCCTCTCTATACCAATACATATACCTATTGCATCTTCCAGAAAAGATGTCTCAAATGTTTCAATGGGAAGCTGAATGTCTAGAATACTTTTTCCCCATGAGTGGGATGAAATAGTCACTAATCTCCATAAAAACACTCATTACAGTGTGTGAAAGAGCTATGAAACTACTCACAAGATGGTATTTAACTCCACAAAGACTTCATACCATTTTCCCACAGGAGTCGCATAACTGTTTCAGGGGTTGCCCCAATATTGAGTCAAACATATCTTCTAGAGTTGCCCTTTGCCAAAAGTTGTGTCTAGAGTGGCTCAAAAATAGGCTAATTTAGAGCTCTAATACTGGCAATGTGCCTAATTTTTTGCCCCAATCCCACTGTTACATCACCCCCTTGAGAAAAACTCTTGAATTCTCTATTTAGCACAGTACAATGGGCCATAGCCTTGAAATGGAACACACAATTAGCTCCATAGTCTAAAGTACTATTTAGAATTGAATGGTAATGGAAAGCATGTTACATACTATTTATAATTCAGTCGCATGCTTTTATAACAAACAGGATACCTGGTCTCAGCACACAGTAACATTGTGACACCAGCCAACTAGTATCCTTCCGTTACTTGATTCCATGTCTCTTTTTTTGTTTGTTTGGACTGTCCAATTAGATTTTTATTGTTTACTCATTTACTATAACCTTTTATCCACATGGCTATAGCTGATGCTTTCTTTAACACCCCACGCAAATTTTCTATCCCGAATGCAATGCAAATTATATATATTATATGTCTAATATGTTAATGAACTCAACACTTATTTTCTGTATGCATCCTTGCGCTGTTTTATAGTGTACAATTTTTGTAAACAATTGAAAAACTCAATATAATTTGTGTGTAAACAAAAAAAAATCTATATAAAGTTTGGGAATCTCTTTAAAATAGCTATGAAGGCAATTTTAAAAGGCCATAATTAGGTTTGTTATCCCATAAAATAGCCAAGAAGGACCTGAATTTGTGTATCACCAGTAAATGACTACCGTATATACTCGAGTATAAGCCGAGATTTTCAGCCTCTTTTTTGAGGCTGAAAGTGCCCCCTCGGCTTATACTCGAGTCGCCGCTGTCTGACTGCTCGATCAGCGTATCGAGCAGACAGACGGTGGACATTAATTTTCAAAAGCCGCGCCTCCTTCTCCGCCTCCGCCTGTGATAGGCGGAACACTGAATTTCCCAGCAGTCAGTGTTCCGCCTATCACGGACATCCGCTCATTCTCATACTACGGACGAGTATGAGAGGATGTCCGTGATAGGCGGAACACAGGCTGCTGGGAAATTGAGTGTTCCGCCTATCACAGGCGGAGGCGGAATTTTGAATTGTAGAATGGCCGCCGAGAAGAGCGGCGATCCATCGGCACGGGACGGAGGAGGCACGGGACGGAGGAGGCACGGCACGGGACGGAGGAGACACGGGACGGAGGAGGCACGGCACGGGACGGAGGAGGCACGGGACGGAGGAGGCACGGCACGGGACGGAGGAGGCTCGGGACGACGGCGGCTCGGGACGGAGGCTTGGGACACAGGTAGGCTGGACACACACACAAGGCTGCACGGACACACACACACACACACACACACACACACACACACACACACACACACACACACACACACACACACACAGGGATGGATGGATGGATGGATGGATACACACACACACACACACACACACACACACACAGGGATGGATGGATGGATGGATGGATACACACACACACACACACACACACACACACAGGGATGGATGGATGGATACACACACACACACACACACACACACAGGGATGGATGGATGGATGGATGGATACACACACACACACACACACACACACACAGGGATGGATGGATGGATGGATACACACACAGGGATGGATGGATGGATGGACACACACACAGGGATGGATGGACGGACACACACACAGGGATGGACGGACACACAGGGATGGACAGCCATGTCTCACCCTCGGCTTATACACGAGTCAATAAGTTTTCCAGTTTTTTGGGGGTAAATTGGGGGCCTCGGCTTATACTCGGGTCGGCCTATACTCGAGTATATACGGTATGTTAAATGAACATAGTCACATGTATTTTTGTTATTGCTGTTTTTAAAAAAATGTAATCATGGAAGATGATTTTCCTCCATTGAATTAATGGGGCAACTGAATATCATTTTGTCATTAAAATAACAATCTTAATAGAGTTGAAAAAATACACAAAAGCTTCATTGCATTGGCTGAATACACCAATCAGTATTTGAGGTGTATTTGGGAAGCCTCTGCAATATAATTGAAAATCTGATGTATGCCTTCACGGCTAAATTGTTTGTAATTAAGCAGCGGATGGATGATCTTTAAGTTAGAATTAGCAATACGAGACAGGAAGACTATTAAATACAGGAGGAGAAACACTTGTTTTATTTCTGTAGCATTACCTGTTGAATTGCAATAGAGTTTGACCAAACACTCGAATTGTTTCTATTTAAAATAAAGACTATAAACTTTTATGATGTGCATTCTATTATAGCGCTCCCATGAAAGGCTCTTACATGTGTCTTTGGCATGGATTCAGAACTGTTAATTACATTCACAAAAATAGCGTGACCTAATTGTTAGAGCTAGGGAGGGCTGTATGCATGTTACTGGGACCTGGTAAAACATTAGAATGTAGGCTTGAACTTAAATTTTATCTTGTGTAAAATAACAAATATAAAAAAAAAAAACATAGTAAAACTACAAATCCAAGGTCAAATCCTGACAATTCTCAAGTGAACACTGTTTATCTAAAACATCATACAGGCAGTGTTCTTCATGCCGGTAGATTTTATAACAGCACTTTCTAGTTTCAGAGCTTTATTGACTAGTGACCCAACTACTGCTTGCAGAATAATTTTGAAACCTAAGCTAGGAAAAGTATTTTCTGTAGTTGACACTTGGCAAAGTTTGAACCACGTTTGAGGGTGGATTTGCTTGCCGATTTAAAGTAAATCTGTCATATATTAAAACATGCAAAACTAACACTAGATCTTGAGAACAGATACTACATGGAGCCCCCTGGTACTTTAAGTTGTAATCTTGTTTGGTGCTGCCTTGGTGACCCCACATCCTAGCATGCTCATCAAGCACATGTCCATCCACAGTATTACATGCAGGGGCCTTAAAGTGGAGGTCCACCCTTCCGCTCATTGGAATCCCCCCCCCTCCGGCGCCACAATTGGCACCTTTCAGGGGGGAGGGGGGTGCAGGTACCTGTACAGTACAGGTATCTGTACCCACTTCCGGCGTAGATTCTGCAGAAGGTATGCCCCTTTCCGCAGAATCTACGTCCCTTTCCGAAAGTCCCCCACTGCCTGCTGGGAAACACACGGATCCCAGAGACAGCGGGGACCATCCTTATTGCGCAGCGCGACTCGCGCATGCGCAGTAGGGAACCGGGGAATGAAGCCGAAAGGCTCCACTTCCTGATTCCCATACCCAAGATGGCGGCGGCAGCACCCGAGGGACGATTGAGAGATCGGCTTCAGGTGCCTGCATCGCGGGCGCACTGGGCGGGTAAGTGTCACTATTTTAAAAGTCAGCAGCTGC
The DNA here is from genome assembly GCF_037356315.1 of Lithobates pipiens. NCBI lineage: Eukaryota > Metazoa > Chordata > Amphibia > Anura > Ranidae > Lithobates > Lithobates pipiens. The sequence continues at coordinate 201,656,707 of NW_027507788.1, forward strand.
AGTATTTGTAGCTGCTGGCTTTTAAAAAAAAAAAAAACTGTGGACTCCCGGCGGACTCTTGCTTTAATATTAAATAAAAGGGTACTTACATTGCATTATGGGCACCCGAGGCTATGTCAGGGGTCTTGCTCAGAATTGAAGTCATGATGTGCTCTAGAATTTGAGGGTTCCCAGGCCATATCAGAGAACATTTTCTTATACATTTTTCACAACAGTTACATCCTGGCACCTTATGGAGGAAGGTGAATAATGGATGGAATAGAAGAAGTGTACCATGCCAGTTGCACAACTACTTTTTTGGGATAGCTGATAAGTTAGAACCATTCTTTTTCACAGCCACAAATAAGACCCAGGCCTGGTCATAATGGCACTGGTGCCCAAAATTCACTGGGGTCCCTGGTGTGAATACAATTGCAAACTCTGTGTCTCCACCATGCCACACCTGCAGAGGTGGTATGGTTTGAACAGAGATTTTGGCAGTTGTTTGCAGAATCGAGCTGAAAACGTTTTTTTTTTTTTTAATGATTGTAAAAGTGAAGCTGAGCATCCGAAGCAACCGGATAGTTCTACTGAGGAAACAAACAAACATAGCATCTAGTTGCTGTAAGAATTCTTGCTTGAGTTTTTAGAAAACAGCTATACAATGTGTCACTTGCTCAAAAGAATTTTACATTTGACAGGTGTATGTAAATGTTTTAAAGACCCCCCCCCCCCAAAAAAAAAAACCAAAAACTCAGCAGCTACAAATACTGTGGCTGTTCACTTTTACTAAAGTATATTTTACTTTTATTGGTGTACTTTCATGTCCAGGCATTCAGCTGTGTCCTCAACTGAGCTGATTCTTGAATCAGCTCTCGGGTGCTGCTGCCACCATCTTGCTAAGGGAAACCGGCAGTGAAGCCTTGTGGCTCCAACAGTGCATGTGCAAATTGCACTGCACTTTCTTAATGGGCCGGCTGTAGGAGGGGAGGTGGAGATGCAGAACTTTTGGGTCACTTTGCCAAGGCAAACTGATCTGGAAGTGCTAGTGGGTACCTGTCATAACCATGTAACCACTCCCCCCCCTCTCACCCCAAAAGGTGCCAAATGTGGAAGCAGGGAAGAGGCAGACAAGCGGAGCTTCCCCTTTTGGGTGGAGCTCCGCTTTAATATGAACATTGGTTCACTTCAAATGTCAGCGAAACAGCAACCATATACGTATCACATAGTCCCATCTTTGTAGAGCTCCATAGGTGGCATGAACATAAGGAGTTCTTATATGTCAATAATGGCTTTTGTTTATGAAATAGTGTTTTGTGTTGCCTTGCCTCACCTCTCTCCATATTGGTCAATGCAGGGGGAGATGGGTCCAAACACAAATTCAGAAATGTAAGTATCATCAGTGATTTCCAGTGAGCTATATATATAGATATACAACTACATGTATAGGCACCTTCTGGTGACAAAATATGCTTAAAAAGGCACTTGACAGTGCCCCTTAACTTGTCTACTATGTCAGCCATGACCTGTCATTGTGGAGTTTTCTTTCTCTCTATTCAAGTGTAGGGAGAATTTCCTAATTGTACTGATGACGTAGTGCTGTAATGCCCCATCCACTTGATCAAGTCATCCACTTCATCAACTCAAATCTCACACAGTTCTCCAGATTTCTGTAAAAACTTCCTGTAAACAGGTTCTAACCTTTCACATTCCTATATGGACAAGCAAAACATCCAAAGTGCCACACTGTCAAAATCAGGAACAGATTATGATGGGTGCCCACTTTCATAGAAGTATGGGCAGATATCGTCCCTCCTGTTGTTCTTATGGAGATATTGGCCTTTGTGCGTCCAACTCTTGGCATAAGTTAGCTAGCTCAGGCAAAAGTCATTCAAGCTGGCCCTCTGTCAACCAGGTTGCCTCAAGGTAGATGCACAAAACAAAAATGAACGTACATAGTTTATTTCAGTTATGGCTATCTCAGGACTTCATACATTTCAAGAAAGAGTTTAAATGCAAGAGAGAACAAAGAGTTAGCTGTTAATAGCATACACTATATAATAAATGAAAGGTTATTTCCACTGTGGTATAAAAAAAAACGTACTGTGATCTAACGTTAATTCATTTTCTATCAGACTATATATTGGAGAGAGAAAATCTGATTCATAATGTGCTTCTCACAATTGCAAATCACATTCATTATTCATCTAATCGGATCAGAATGAACTGCCAAAAACTGCTTTGCATTGTCTTTTCTGGCACAACACCATGTGCACATAATGTGCCATACAGCATATTTATGTTTCAGTAGGTTGCAGTTTACGCACTGAGAACATTTAATAGATTCCCTTTTTACAAAGTTCATCAGTGCAAAATTAGTGAACGCGTTGTTTTAGATGCTGGTGTACAGAGAAGAGGGTACAAAGGAAGGATTTGTCTGGCCATGGCTTCCCCATGCGTGGAAGTACAACTTCCTAAATGCAAGCATTTTCTGGAAGCTACTGCTGGTGATTAACATGCACAAAAGGCCCTTTCTTTGGCACATAAATTAATTTGGGGAGGAGACAGCCTGGTTATGAAACACAAAGACATGAAAATGCTCATTACTCTAGCTATTCCTGGACGCAGAGAAAACACATTAATGGGGTCATCTGAAGACTAAAATTGAGGGTTAAGTAACTTTAAAGAGCTGGAAATTGAACATAAAGAGGAACAGTTACTTTAGATGTTAAAAGTGCATATGACCAGCGCAGACAATAGAAGAGATTCACAATGTTAAACATGAGAAAGAGGATTATTAGTTATTTAATGTAGTTAGAATTTGTATGTATTCTGTATAAACTGTGAGATCCAGGGTAAAGATCCATCTATAAATGTTATATGAAATGAGAAAAGTCCAGGGCTGTTTTTAAAGCTACATTCCACACAGATGTAAAAATACAAATACATGCAGTTAGACATTTATTAAAAATGCATTTATTGGGGCGTGTCCTGGCCACCGAGCAGTATGGCCACGTGATCTGCTGCTGCTCTGCTTCACAGGGTGAACCGCCTCACTGATTACTTTATTAAGCAGCCGCACACAGCACTCCAAGATGGTGCCGGCGATAACGGCTGCCCTTCCTCACCACAGCCAATGCCCAGAGACCCTGCCTCAGACCCAGACTCTGACATGGAGGAGACCACAAAGGAAGTCTCCCTTTCCTCCTCATCTGACAGAGGTAAGAGTGTTGAAGTCTCCCCAGCCTCTTCACCCACTAAGCTGCCCTCCGCCAAAAAGCAGCGTTAGGTTTCACTTCCAGCTCAGACCCCTGATCATGAGGAGAATAACACTGATCAGCCTTCCCTGCAGCAGATTTCCCAGCCACAGAGGCTATGCTAAAAGCAATGCTCCTCTCCCTTTAGTATGGACTACACAAAGAACTCAGATTATCAATTACCAATCTATCCACCAGAGTGGATGACCTGGAGGAAAGATCACATAACATGGAGCTCCAACTATCTGACATGGTGGCAGCGCATAATGAGATTGTGGATGTTCATGAGGTGCAGGCTAAGGCGATTCAGAAACTTTGAATAAAAGTGGTAGAACTAGAAGATAGATCCCCCTGCAATAATATAAAATTTAGGGGCATTTCAGAAAAATGCATGAAATCATTCAATTTCTGAAACAGCTTTTCCTGAAATGAATGCCTGACCTATTTCCCAGGAATCTCCTCCTTGATCGCGCTCATAGAATACCAAAGCCAGAGCACCTGCCAGATACAATCCCTAGGGATGTAATAGCCCGGGTCCACTATTACCATGTCAAGGATCAGCTCCTTAGGGCTGCTAGAAATGCCCACACCCTTCCTCCTCCATACACAGGGGTGACACTTTATCAGGATACATCAGCAGCTACCACACAAAGAATGAAGGAATTTGCCCCGGTCACTAAAGTCCTGCAAGATAATAAGCTGCTCTATAGATGGGGCTTCCCTACCAAGTTGCTTGTGATGCAGCAAGGCCAGCAGGTGGCTATCACCTCCCTGAAAGAGGGATATAAACAGCTCCACAACTGGGGACTTGCCCTCCCTGATCCTATCTGAAGACCTCTAGGACCCCTTGCATTGCCTGCACGCCACAGAGAAGGACTATACCTTCTATTCGGCAGCTCAAAAGTCCTTTTCCAGGATTGACCTCTTCCACAAATCCATCCTCCAATCCATATCTCAGGTTACCATAGGACTGTGGTCGGACCATGCCCCAGTTACCATTACACTTGATTACGGGCCTAGGGCTACTCAAAACTCTTTATGGTGCATGAATACAGCCATTTTTTCCAACCCAGAGTACCAGGAACAGGTTAAGAGGCTAATGGAGACATATTTTGCCATTAACACAGGTTCAGTAATTAACAAATCTATTCTATGGAATGCACATAAAGCTGATGTTAGAGGCCTTTTTCTTAAGCTGAGTGCCCAGGAGAAGTGTATTAATGCTTTCCTAGAGCAAATCAAACAGTTAAAACAGAGTAGTAAACTGAGTCCTACTGATACCCTCACAGCGTTGTTGCGTAAAGTTATGGAGGAACTCTGTGCCTATCTATACTCGGTGTATGACCATCACATTAAAAGGCTCCACCTCAACTGTTACACACATAGCAACAAACCTGGTGCCCTATTAGCACAAAAAGTTAAACGAAAAGAAGCGATAGCCAGAATCCCCTTCAGGCTCACTACTCAGGGACGCAGAGTATGCAACCCCAAAGATATTGCTTAATGCTTCAGCAAATTCTATTCCAAACTATATAACCTCAGCACCTCTACTACCGAACCCTCAACTAACTCGACTCAGATCAATCATTTTTAGATCCCATACACTTGCCCACTCTTACATCTGCCCAACTCTCAGAACTAAACAAGCCGTTCCTAGAACAGGAGATCAAAGACGCAATCCGTGACCTCCCTTTACATAAAGCCCCCGGGCTAGATGGCTTCTGTTATGAATATTACAAGACCTTCTCCACCTTTCTTAGTCCCCAACTATGTAAGACTTTTTCTCACTTTTTTAGAATCTGGAAACATACCTAAGGAATCCCTAGAGGTGGTGATTGTCACCATTCCTAAACTCGGCAAGCCACACATGGATCCAGCCAATTATAGACCCAATTCACTGCTCAACATTGATACCAAACTTTACACAAAACTTTTGGCTTACCGTCTCTCAGGATATATCACACATTTGGTCCAACCCGGTCAGGTAGGATTTGTCCCACACAGGTAAGCCCCGGATGACACTAGGAGATTTATTAATCTCATTCAGTGGGCAGAACATTACAAAAGCCTTCTCTGCTTCTATCTTTAGACGCAAAGAAGGCGTTTGATAGAGTACATTGGGGGTATCATGGCCCCTTTGCTACTGCTATCCTAAACTTATATTCATCCCCTTCTGCCAGAGTCCAAACGTCTGGTGTTACTTCTATGCCCTTTAATATTACCAATAGCACCAGGCAGGGATGCCCCCTGTCACCATTGATTTTTGCGCTAGTGATGGAACCACTGGCAGAGGAAATCGGGTCACATCCGTTCATAGTTGACTTTCAGATAGGTAACACTGCACATAAGATAGAACTTTATGCCGACGACGTGATAGTTACAAGTACCAATGCATCTCTATAAAGTTAACTGTTCCTAATCTTGCATGTTAGGAATATGCTTGGACCCCCAACTAATGTGTCACTTACCTTACACAGGAGCCAGCAAAGTCACCGCTGTCCCCTGTAGTCCGGCGCATCCATCTTCTCGGTGGGTCTTCGCTGCTCCGCCGCTGTCATTCAGCGAAGCCGCGATGACGTCACTCCCGCGCATGCGCACGGGAGCTGCCACGCACGGCATATTCGCCGTTGATGGTGCCGCGCTCAGTGCGCCTGCGCGCCACTGTCTACGGTGCATGCGCCGTAGACAGCGGTGCCTGTCTTTCGGTAAATATCTCCTAAACCGTCTAGGTTTAGGAGATTAGACGGTTTAGGAGATATTTCTTGGACCTACAGGTAAGCCTTAATCTAGGCTTACCTGTAGGTCAAAGTGTGTTGTAAGGGTTTACAACCACTTTAAGTTTCTGAATTTATAGCAACTTCAGTGTGATACACAACATATAGTATCTGTTTTTTTTTAAGGCCTAGTTCACACTAGTGCGACTTGAGTCACACAGAATTGCATGACAGTGGAAATCATATTGTTCTTTATAGTGTCCATTCACATCAATACAGAACAGCATGGAGCATTTTTGCAAAAGGGTCCCATGCTACTTTGGTGTGATTGCAGTATGATTTTGGCCACATAGACTTCAATGGAAGTGCACCAAAAAGACATGAAGTGAAGAGTTAATCGAGATCTCTGGTCTCCAATCAGAGATATCGGGGAAGTGTGAGCCGGGGGACTATTGCGGGGCGCAAATATATATTACAACAATGTAAAGAAAACCTGTATTTCCATAAAAAAACAATTTATTAAAAATCAAAACATTACAGGGGCCGACAGGATCCTGGGGATACTTTTAGACGCCAAATCACCAAACTTTATACAGATGGCTCCTATTCACAAACACCAATTCAACCGAGAATGGTCCGTTACTTATATACCGAGTAGCTCTGTTGTGCCTCCTCGGGTTTCCAATTTCATTTTGACCAATGGGTGTATACCCCGGGATCCCTCTTTATCTACAAACCATCTGACTAAATTTATGTAGATCGGCTGTCTGGGTTTATCCCCCTCCCAGACGCCGGGTAAGACTTTTCTTCCCCTCATCCTGGTTTTCGGCCTATTCAGGGGCAAGGGCGGATAGATGTAGGTAATTTCCTGAAGAAGCTGAGAAGCGAAAATAGTTGTAATACCTCACCTTCCCCTTGAAATTGTGACATATATCTGAAACTGTAATGTTTTGATTTTTAATAAATTGTATTTTTATGGAAATACTGGTTTTCTTTACATTGTTGTAATATATATTTGTGCCCCGCAATAGTCCCCCGGCTCACACTTCCCGATATCTCTGATTGGAGACCAGAGATCTCGATTAACTCTTCAACTCAATTAATTGGGATGAGGGTGCACACTGATACTGTATAATTTTGATTTAATGATGTGAGGCCATTTAATATTATTTACAAAAACACATGAACTTGTATTTTTGGCTCATTTTTGCTCGTTATTAAGGCTCCTCAACAACAAGCTTTCAGTCTCCTTCCTCTACCAAAAAACGCATTAGTATCAAATCCAACACAATTGCACTGAAAATCAGATCAAATTGCATCTGCACTTGTGGGAATCTAAGAAACCTATGCCGAAGAAGCATGGAAGCTACCATAGCTGACCTCTTTTTCTTGTATGCTAGTTTCATCATGGCTGTTATGCTGAATAAAAGGCTTTACCTTTGTGAAACTTGTGGCATTTAAAAAAAAATATATATATATTACTTTTCAACAATTGTATGTAGTCAAGTCAGTAAAAGGTAAATTCTGATTTTTTTGCTGTGGTTTGTTTACTAAAACTTGTGCACATAGTGCAAAGCGCATAGTAACCAATCATCTTCGAACTTCAGCTTGTTCAGTTAAGCTTTGACAATAAAACCTAGAAGCTGATTGGTTACTATATAATTCTTTGTGCACCAGTTTTAGTAAATATCCCAAATATGTTACTTGTTTCCAGTCTATGGATAGGCTGTATTGTTTAAAATAAGGGTAAGGTCTCATAATGACTCCTTTTACACAAGTACTTTGATACATCACGAGTGCTTTTGCATTCCAAATAGAAAGTCCTTGGAAATTATTGGAAAAAATGTTATATAAAGCTGCATCAAATAACTTTATCTGTGATAATGTCTTCTTTGATGTGTACCTGGACTTTGAGCTGAACATTTTCTTCTGTCCTAATGCTACTTTCCAGACCACCAATAACCAGCTAAAACATGGTCAGTTAACCACATCAATGACAGTCATAGGTCTATGTACAAATAAATGTGTTCACCCAATCTTCATAGAACTTTCCCCCAGGATTTATACATTTTCCGAATTAAATCCAATTAGAAAACTGCATGAATCTTGGGTGCAAACATTTATAAATAGACCTCTTAATGTAAGGGACCACTGTGGAAGAACTTCAATGACATCACAAAAAATCCAGTAGGTTTATTGATGGACAGCACACGCTGCATCCTTCCACCATAGGTCTTCCTTTCTAAGCAGTTCACCCATCTGGGCTTAGCCATAGACCAGTGATGGCAAACCTTGGCATCCCAGATGTTTTGGAACTACATTTCCCATGATGCTCAGCTACACTGCATAAGCATCATGGGAAATGTAGTTCTAAAACATCTGGAGTGCCAAGGTTTACCATCACTGCCATAGAGAATGGCTGGGGAGCTTTGATATGGTGAGGTTTAGGGAAACCTTACTGTACGAGGTTTAAGGTAGAGGAGTTGGGGTTATTTATGCAGTTGTTTTAGTAAAATGTGTTTATGGGGTATTTAGTTTGCTACTCACTTTGGCTTATTTTGTGCAACTGTGTTTAAAATCTAGAATGTATTGTTTTATATATATTTTATTTATTTTATTCATCCAGACACAGATGTATACTCACTAGGGTTAAAAATGCATGAACTTGTAAATTCACAAGTTTTCTTATGGTTTCATAAGAGAAATAAAAGGGCATTTATGACTTAATTTAAGAGTGAAGATTTATGTAGTTAACTCAGCATGACAAAAGTCCTAAATAGCTCAGGCTACATATATCTCTATATCTCTCCTCCGATACAAATAAGTACCTTTGGACAAGGAAGAAAATGTATACGGCTTAACTGTAGATACCATAATAAGCTCTGTAAAATGCATTGTATTGAAGAATGCCAATAGCTTAGGTATAAATAGTCATCTGAAAGCTGTATCTAATATCCTATTTATTTTTTTATCATTGATTAATGATTCATCATGCATTTAAAGTGATGAAGTGGTCACCTAAAAATTATAACCCTAGAGCATTCTATTATGAGAGGTGGAGAGCTTTTGTCGTCCCACTCCTGTTCCCATGCCTCAATATTTGGGCATACAAATGATGGGTTGACTTACTGGCCAATAGTTAAGTAGAGAGGCTGGTCTCTGGACCAAGGTTTCAACCACAATGCCAACAGATTCACTTTAAATTAGCTTCATTAGATTTTGTTTCACGTTTTATCTTGCCAAGAATACATTTAGCCTCATAAATTGTGATTGACAGGATCTTGAACTAGAACTTTATTTCGTTTGACCATCAGCTGTCCATGTATTCATCTTGAAAGTAGAGCAAGCTGAAATATCTTGCTTAAAGCTGCAATTTAATCTGCTTATATTTTGCTTTCCTGGGTTCCTTCTTTCCCCTTCAGCAACATACTAATGACATTTAAATAAGAACTTTTCATTTTAATTACATACACTATTTTAGACCCAGTGGCATCATCACTGGGTCTCTGTGCTTCTCTGTTTTATGCAGGCACATCATGGACAGTTGGAGGGGCTAGCATCATACTATACCTTGCTTCCCAAAAACATACAGAGCCTTGTCTCATTACTCCTCCCAAGAGCCTTAACACCTAATGCATGCAAATATGGTATCGCCTGATAGAAAAATTGTTATAAGGGGTACCATCATCCCATAGAGATTTAAATGGAAAAGTAAAAGCTCAAGTGGTGGTATCTCCTAAGGGTACCTTTGAGCAGCAGGGGAGAAGGGGACTATTCCGGTACCAATAGATCAACTTTGAAAAAATGTTAAAATACATATAATTTTTTATTAGAGATATATAGTGACAATAAAATCAGAATGAGAACAAAACATCTGTCACGTTACCTGGTAGGAGAGCCCAGAAAGCAGGGAGCGGCGCCTCGTAAGCCTCTGGCTTGAGAGCCCCTGGAGGTGGAGACAGGGATTCAAGAGTTCGGAGGGCACAAGTGCCAGGCCGGGTTGCAGCAACGGAGATCCACCACCGAATGGCACAGGAGGTAAGACTGGAACGGGAGGTGGTAGACAGCGGGCACCACAGGAGCAGCTGGTACTGGCAGACAGGCAGGAACAGCAGGAGCAGCTGGTACTGGCAGGCAGGCAGGAACAGCAGGAGCAGCTGGTACTGGCAGGCAGGCAGGAACAGCAGGAGCAGCTGGTACTGGCAGGCAGGCAGGAACAGCAGGAGCAGCTGGTACTGGCGTTCAGGTGGGTGCAGCAGGCGTGGTCAGGAATGAGCCGGGTCGGTATCTATCGGGCAGCAGAGGTACAAGGCAGAAGGCAGAAGCGTAGTCAGGTAGGCAAAGGGTCGGAGGCAGGCAGCAATCAACAAGGTCAAACAGGCTGGGTTCAGTATCAGGAACAGGCAGGAGCAAGAAACAGAAGTCACGGGAACGCTGTAGACAGGACAGCACGGGAGAACAGGAGCTGATCCCTTAAATAACCTATTGGGCGCCAAGAACGGTCGCACGGTGAGTTTGCGTGCCCCCGCGGGTAACCGTGCTCCCGTTCGTGACCCCGCGTCCCCGCGTACGCCCGTTCGCTTGGTTGCGCGCCCGTGTGCGCTCGCTCGTGTCAACGCGCACCCGCGTGCGCCTGTTAGGATCTACACGCACACGCGTGCGTTCGTTCGCGCCGACCTGCGTCTGAGGATGCCTGCGGGTGAGTCTCCTATGTACGATCGGGACAGTAGGTCGATCGTGACAACATCACAGAGAAATTACACACTGAAAGACATTACATTATCTTTACATAGGGTTTAGACATTACAATAATGTATAATGCCCCTCCATAAAGTCGGGGATCGTAGGATAGAGGGTTTGGACATTTTCCTCGACTAGTTTCGCGACACACAAGTCGCTTTCTCAAGAGGCGTCACCCGTAAAATCTATCAAGCTATAACAATTATGTATTAGGAAAACCATAAAATTGGTGTATCCAGAAAACAAAATAACATTGTCACTAAACAGCATTAGAAAAATCATTTACATTATGATAACATAGGAGTATTGTAGAGATCCAATGACTCACCCACATACAGAGATAGTTCCAAAAAGCAGAGAAGGCAATTGCTGAGGTGCCCTAGTCAAACGGGGCACCCCCCTGGGGGGCGGACAAGGGGGGTTTAGATAAATGTGGCAATGGCAGAAGTTAACTGGAAATAAAATGTAGCAATATCTAGGGTCACTTCCAAATCTATTAGCCACACAAGAAAAGAAAAGAAAGACAAGCAAAAGAGGGAAAAGCAGATAAGGAAATAAGAAAAGAAAAGAAAAGAAAGGAAAGAAAATGCATGCAAGTGGGCTGGCTCTTAGAAGATATTATGCAATCCCAAACAGCTTTGATGGGTGCATCAGCCTGGAAGAGTCCCAGACAGGCAAAATTTGCATGCAGACTACCCTAGGTAACACCGGCAGGTGAAGCCAAGCCATCATATTTGAAAGAGCTGAAATCAAATGAACAAAGTGGTGGGCCATGAACAGCCAGGCTGGGGTAAAAAAAAAAGATATATTGTGCTGCCAGCCCTACAGCCAGGAAATGAGGCAGGGTCTATTTGACATGTTGCGGGATCGAATGCACACTGTGAGAAACTCACAGTGTGCAGTGAAGTCAGAGTAAGTTAATTCAGGAGAGGAGCCTGTACAACTGTGAAAGACTGAAGGGAAGATTGGAGTTTAGCTTCAACAGTTTTTATTCTTTACGTCATATTACTCAGTTTTCATACAACACCCAGGGGAACACTAATATGCTTTTTAGGTTCACCTGTTGCAAAACTACAAGTCCCATCATGCCTCTGCCTGTGGGAGTCATGCTTGTAACTGTCAGCCTTGCAATGCATCATGGGACTTGTAGTTTCACAACAGCTGGAGGCAGGGTCATCTTTAATATTGATTGGACCCTGGGCAAAATTTTTCTTGGGGCCCCCCCCCATGCAATTTCCCTCTCCACCTGCTCTGAGAAATACAGTAAATAGCAGCTAGACTTAAAATCAGTTTACTGTATCAGATCAGGCAGCAATTGTGATTGGTTGCCAGCAGTTACAGAATTTCATTACTGCTTACTGACTGGTTGCTAGAGGTTACAGCACACATTACGGCTCACTGATTAGTTGCTAGAGGTTACAGCACATCATCTCCTCACAGCAGGGGAGCATGATATACATATGAATGCCGTCTTTATTTACATATCAATGCCGTCGACCACAGCTATTTACTTAGTATTGTCGCCGCTATTTACATATGAATGCCAGTTATTTACATGTAAACACAGGGTCTGCAGGTGAGTCATCTGCACACAACAATAGGGCAGAGCTGGGTAGCATTAGTCGCAGCACTTCACACTAATATATTGGGACACATCACAGCAATAAAACTTCAAGGGACAAGGGAATTTAAACCCTGATAGTTGGCAAGTATGAGGCAGCTGTTATGGGCCCCACAACAATGACAAGGCCCGGGGCAGCTGCACCTTTTGCCCTGCCTTAAAGACGGCCCTGGCTGGAGGGTCTTCAGTTTGAGACCCTCATTCTAGTCTATTAAAATAGTCTGTCCTAGAAAATAGTTAACTCAATTACTGTATTACTAATACAAGAGTGCTATTGTGTGGACCGGTTATGTTCTCTAGGCTGATATAAACAACTGTGGAGCCAACATCCAAACATAAAACAAATCATTAATAAATGGAATAAATGCCTCTGAATGATAATATTGTATAAGCTCTGTTCTATGTCCTGTTGTGTTATTATTTTAATGAAAATCACCGCTAAAATTTGCTGACAAAGGCAGCATGCGGTCTTGCTGCAAATGTACAAACCAACAAACAGGAGAAAGTAAAGATGTTGGTTAAACAATAAAGAACCTTTTGACTTCTCACCATTCATTTACAGTTTTCTTGCAGAATTTACCGAGTAATGGCAAGAGGTAAATAAAATCGGCAAACAAAAAAAAAAAATATTCAATTTTGAGACTTATGCCAGGATAAAAATTTGTCCAGTTCAACAGGGACCGCCCGAGATTCGATCCATCTATGGGTAGGCCGATTGTACCCAAGTTGATCCATTGATCGACTTGGATACAACCAGCCAGTTGGATTTTTTAATCATTGTATTCTGCCACCCAGGAAGGGCCCCCACACCCCCAGCAGCCCTTCAGTAGAACACAATAGCGGTACAGGAAGTATTTAGTGTTGACAGTCAACATTGATGGGGGAATCAAGCGATTTTGTTTCCTTCCACCCACGGGGGAAGGATAGAAATGGAATCATCTATAGGCTGCTTTAGTGCTGCCTTTCTGCATTAAGGCACTGGGCCCACGAGTGTCAATATAAGGTAAATAAAGCCCTTGTTATATTCATGAATACTTGACATACCATCAGTGCTTTGTGGTGTGATTCAGGTGTATCCATTGTTCGTTCAAGAGTACAAGAGTATCAATGAGTCTAAATACCAGCTAAAGTGTTTTTGTTAAGGTCAGGTATGCTGATCGGTATTCTGAGACAATAGTGACATATTAAAGAAAGGTGAAGGAGAGATACCCAGTTTGTGGTCACAAGAACACTTTCAACAGAGCATGAGTTTAAAAGGGACATTTCTGCTTTTAAAAATTTGAAAAGAAAATCAACAATACAGCTTAAGCCCCGAACAATTTGGCTGGCCAAAGACCGGAGCAATTTTTGCGATTCGGCACTGCGTCACTTAAACTGACAATTTTTTCCCCACAAATAGAGCTTTCTTTTGGTGGTATTTGATCACCTCTGCGGTTTTTATTTTTTACGCTATAAACAAAAAAATAGCGAGGATTTTGAAAAAAAAAAACACATTATTTTTTACTTTGTGCTATAATAAATATCCCTCAAAAATTTATAAAAAAAAAACATTTTTTTCCCTCAGTTTAGGCCGATACGTATTCTTCTACATATTTATGGTAAAAAAAAAAAATCACAATAAGCGTTTATTGATTGGTTTGGGCAAAATTTATAGTGTCTACAAAATAGGGGATAGTTTTATGGCATTTTTATTATTCTTTTTTTTTTTTACTAGTAATGGTGGCGATCAGCAATTTTTATCACGACTGCGACATTATGACGGACACATCGGACACTTTTGGCGTGATTACATTTATACAGCGATCAGTGCAATTAAAAATGCATTGATTACTGTGTAAATGTGACTGGCAGTGAAGGGGTTAAGCACTAGGTGGCGCTATAGAAGTTAAATGTATCCTAGGGAGTGATTCTAACTGTGGGGAGGAGGGGCTGTGTGTGACACAACACTGATCACTGCTCCCAATGGAGCAGTGATCAGTGTCAGTGTCATTAGGCAGAACGGGGAAATGCCTATGTTCTTCCTCTCTGTGAGACGATCGCGGGTATCCCCGGGAACATTGGGTCTGTGGGACCCACAATCACTCTCACGGAGCTCCCGGTGCACACGTGCGCGCACCCGCAACCTGCCTCTTAAAGGGCAACGTACAGGTACGTTAAGCTGCCTGTACGTGCCCTTCTGCCACAGTATATCTGCATGAGGTGGTCGGAAACGGTTAATCTTATGGAAAGAATATACAGAATACTAACCATTTTTACATTAAGAAATGGGACCCATGGCTTAAAGTGGTTGTAAACCCTTACAAACCACTTTGACCTACAGGTAAGCCTAGATTAAGGCTTGCCTGTAGGTCCAAGAAATATCTCCTAAACCTGCACGGTTTAGGAGATATTTGCCAAAAGATAGACACCGCTGTCTACAGCGAATGTGCCGTAGACAGCGGCGCAGAGGCGCACTGAGAGCGCCGCTGTTAACAGCGATGTGCCGCGAGTGGCGGCTCCCTTGCGCATGCGCAGGCATGACGTCTTTGCGGCTGCGTCGAATGACAGCGCCGGAGCAACGAGACCCACCAAGAAGATGGAGGCTCCGTACACAAGGGGACAGCGGTGACATCGCTGGCTCCTGTGTCAGGTAACTGACACATAATAGGCTACTGTGCGATGCATAGTAGTCAATTATGCTTTACCTTTACAGGGAATCAAAGAGGAAGTAAACTCATCAGGGTTTACTTCCTCTTTAACATGCCAATCTCTTTTTCAACCCTGATTAACTTTACCAAGTACTGATGATCGAAGAACAATATCATATATGTATATATTAAAATATATTTCTATCAATAATCACACAATATATTTGTTAATCTATATGTGTAAACGACCTTTATTGTACTTTTTACGGCATATGACAAAAACGTTTTGTACCACTTCTTTGTACCCAATAAAAATAGTTTATCAACAAAAACAAAAATTGAAAATAGCATGATACCCTTGCTTATAATTTTATGTTTCAAAAATTGTGTAAAAAAAAAAATGTGTTTTAAATATTATTTACTGAAAAGAATACTAACCAGCTTTTTGTCTGTTTTCTCCCTCCCTTTTTGTCTTCTCCGTTCTCTCGTCTGACTGCATATTGCCGTACGTTTTCTTCTGCTTTACCTTCTGGTATTAATCACCGAAAAAAAGGTAAGATGATTTTCCTTTTCCATGCACTGGTTTTGATTAGGTTTTCAAAGTTCAGTCCTAATGGGAGTTAGAAAACTGCAGAGCAGGCTTTTGGTTCCTGCAGGAATGTAACGTTGGGTTTAAAAAAAAAAATAAAATAAAAGAAAATGACCTCCCAGCGTTCCCTTGAATGAACCTGCAGCCAAACACTACCTCATCCCCCTGGAACATATTCTGTAGTGGAGCGCAGAGCAGATGCACAGATGAGGTGAATCATTGTGTGAACTGTAGGAAAGCATGTGGGTTTTAATTTGTGGTGATGCTATTCTGTGTCATATTTAATGGAACATGCCAGGTTGTGGATTAGAGATTGAAGACCCTTTGTACCCAACATCGCTATAACAAGCTGCTATGCTTGGATTTAGAACATTGTTTGTCCTAAACTGGACCTAGAGCTAGCCAACTTTATCCTGTAAACAATGTGCAACAAGTCAAATGTGAATAATATTTCAGACCCGGTAGTTATTTTGCATCTTCTCCTATGCTAGAGTGACCAGACATCCCTGGTTTTCGGGGACAGTCCCCGGATCGAGGACACTGTCTCCGGACCAAGTCTGTCCCTGGTTTTGTCCTCGGATTGGATTTGAACAGGGACTGGGGCAATTTCAAAGACAGTCAGTGCAGAACAAAAAATAAAAAATCAGAATTACACACCTCCGATCTGCCACTCCTACTAGCTTAAAAATCAAAAAGTTTTGGAGGTACTATAGGTATTTTAATTTGATATAGCCAACGTCCCAATGTTATAGAAAATCTACCAAGAAAACCCCTCAAAATGGCAAGACTTTTTATGCTGCGTACACACGAGCTGACTTTTCGAGGGATTAAGTCCGACAGACTTTCGACGGAGTTCTGACGGAGTTCCGACAGAGTTCTGACGGACTTTTCGAATGAGCGGACTTGGCCACACACAATCACACCAAACTCCGACGGATTCCAACGTGATGACATGCAACTGGACTCGAATAAGGAAGTTCATAGCCAGTAGCCAATAGCTGCCCTAGCATCGGTTTTAGTCCGTCGGAATAGCATACACACGAGCAAATTTTTCGGTAGGAACTGGGTCCGGCAGAGTTCTGGCGGAAAAATTTGAAGCATGTTTCATTTCTAAAGTCTGTCAGACTTTTGCGAATGAAAAGTCTGTTGCAGCCCACACACGATCGAATAGTCTGCCGGAATCATTCCGTCAGACTTTGGAAGTTGAAAAGTCCGGTCGTGTGTACGGGGCTTTAGGCATAAACTGTGAGACTTACAACACACGTTTAAAAAAGTTATACAATCATTTTATTATACCAAAAATCAACAAAAAAAGAAAAAATGCACGAAAAAATACAGAAATATAAAATGTTCCAGCATCAAATGGAATAAATTCTTTCAATGTACAAGTATGCCCCAATTACAACAGCATCATCTATACATATTCAATTATGCTAGTATTCTGCACATGATATATCCTACGTGTTACGGAGATTCTCTCCTTCTTCAGGGATCCATCATTTTTTGCAGCTCTTATTCAGAGATTTGATACATAACATATATAGATTCAATGTAGTTCTACACCTCCAGGTACCTCTAGATATATCTACTGGGAGGGCTCCATGATAAGGCCCAACACGGGGGCAAAAAGAAGGACAATAGACGCCCCACTAGCTTAGGGGGGTGTATTTTTTCCATTATCTGTGCCCCTTTCTGGTGATCATGTGCTGGTCGGAGCGGAGGGAATATTTCTTCCGTTTCGGTCACATGCCCATTCAGCTCTGCTTGCATGTTCTTCTGCCTTGACTCAAGTCCCGGCCAGCCGCCTGCCTGCTTATCTCCTTGCCTTCCCTGGCGGAGGGATCTCCCTCTGCTCCCCACCCAGTAGTAGCCATGAAACGGGTGGCGGCGGCGATGGGCAGAGAGTCGCTGATTGGCGCCATTACCAGTAAAAAAAAAAAATGTCCCCATGTCCCCGGATTACATTTTAAAAATCTGGTCACCTTAAGGCCCACTTTGTCATCCATTTTGCTGCACTGTGCTGCTATAGGAAGCCATATTAGAGAAGCTACAATATATCACTGGACAGCTCTTTCTGATCCCCTTGTCTAATGACATCATTAATATAAACTAGTGATCAGAGTTAGAAGTGGGTGGATATGCTGCTGAGGATGTAATACATCTCAAAGTCTCCTGTTATGCCCCGTACACACAATCGGACTTTCCGCCAACAAAACCGTGGATTTTTGTTTGAAGGTTGTTGGCTCAAACTTGTCTTGCATACACACAGTCACACAAATGTTGGCCAACAATTCCGAATGTGGGAAAGTGCTGGTGTACAAGACGTACGACGAGCCGAGAAAAAGGAAGTTCAATAACCAGTGTGGCTCCTTCTGCTTGATCGGACTTTTGGACAACAAAGTTTTGTTGGCGGAAAATTTGCAAACCTGCTAGCAAACATTTGTTGGTAGAAAGTCCGACAGAAAATGTTCGATGGAGCATACACACGGTCGGACGTTCCGACATCAAGCTCACATCCAACATTTTCCGTCGGAAAATCCAACCGTGTGTACACGGCATTCAACTAAAGGGACAACGGGTGTTTAAGGACTGTTCCAAATGAAGAAGTGTTCTTCTGCTTCTAATCAGCAATTATAACCTTTCACTAATTGATTTCCAAAATATTATATTTTGCTGGCTGATCCCTGTTAGACATCCAATTTTAGGCTTTAAATACAGGGCCTCTTTAAGAAGGGTGTCACCTACTGCTCCCAGGACACTCCGCCAATCACATGACTTAGAAAACAATAGTTTTCAGACCTGTGTTATTATTATTATTATTATTATTGTTATTATTATTGTTTTTTCATATTTTTCATATTTTAAAATTAAGACACTCATAGCAATTATAATGTTATTAAAAGAATAGACATACAGAATGTAATGGAAAAATTAAAAAAATCTATTGATGATGAGTAGGTTTACCACACATGGAGAGACACTGTGACTTGTATTAAGACATTATTCTCCTTAGACATTATTAAAGTGGTGTTCCACCCAACAAAAAGATAAAATAAAAGCCAGCAGCTACACATACTGCAGCTGCTAGCTTTTAATAAAAGGACACTTGCCTGTCCTGGAGTCCTGCAATGTTGGCATATCAGCTGTCGGGTGCTTCTGCCACCATTGTGGGTAAGGGTATCCGGCAGTGTATCCTTACGGCTTCACGCCAGGAACTCTACTGCTCATGCACGTGGCCCTGCTCCTCTCTCCTACTGGCCGGCGACTGGGAAAGGAGGAGGGATTTTATGCAATGTGAACCAATGAGGGCTAGAGAACCAAGGTATGACTTCCAGTCCCTTCCAGCCATTACCAGAATTCTACCACCCCCCCCCCCCTTCCCTGCAGCAAATGTCTTTTTTGGGCATTAATGCTCCTCTTCCTTTGTATCTCTAATGCCGCGTACACACGAGCGGACTGTATGGATGCACAAACAGTCTGTCGAAAGCTTGCGCGATGACGTGTACAGCACGTACGATGGGACTAGAAATAGGAAGTCCGAGACACAGCAAAGCACCCTTCCGCCGTGTAAATCCTTTCTGGGCATGCATCATTCTTAGTCCGTCGAACTAGCATACTGACGACCGTATTGTCCGCTGAAACCAAAGAACGACGGACAGAATTTCGAAAAAAACGAAATTCTTAGTACGCCGGACTGCACGCTGAAAAAGTCCGCTGAAGCCCACACACGAGCGGATTGTCCGCTGAAATGTGTTTCGACGGACTAAGTACGCCAGACAGTCCGCTCGTGTGTACGCGGCATTATGCTCACTAATCTTAGAGATACTCAAAAGAGTGCATTTTATGACTATACGACTACAGAGATAAAGGCAATCTATTTTTCATTAGCCACACATTCATCGGTTTTTGATTTTTTGAGTATGACTGAAAAGACAAATCATACCTAAATTTGTTTAGGGACATACGGGATGATTTTCTAAGGCTACTTCCACATTGAACACTGGCCCTAGTGTTAAAGTGCCGCTCGTTTAAGCAGCCCTTTATCTGCACTGTTCAGGTGTGACCGGGGCACTTTTAACCCCAAAGAATGGGTTAACAAGGGGTTAAAAGCACCCAAAAAGTGTCGCTGATGAAGCGCTTTGGAGGCACTTTGGCATCACTGCCCATAGATTTCAGTAGCAGGGGCGGTGGAGGAGAGGTGTATATACCGCCCCAATGATGTTTGCACCGCCCCAAAGATGCTGCTTGCAGGACTTTTTTTCCCATCCTGCAAACGCACTGCCCCAGTCTGAAAGCGCTTTTCAGGTACGATTATTAGCACTAAAATGCCTGAAAAGTGCCCCAGTGTGAAAGGGGTCTAACGGTAAATAGACTGTGCACTCTGCAAGTGCAGTTACACTCATATCCCCAAAGCTTAGTAATTGTGGTAAAGCCTCACTTTTTAAAGAATACCCAATCAGGTGCAACAAAAATATAAAAAACACAATTTTTGTTTGCGCATGATTGGATGATGGAAATTAGCAGAGGTTTACTAGATTTAACCACTTAACGTCCACCCTATAGCAGTTTTACTGCTACATGGTGGCACCTCTGTGCCAGATCACATATATATACGTGATCCGACATTTCCAGGTGTCAGCTGGCACCCACCGATCATCCTGCAGAGAGACAGAGTGGCGGTCTGCCTATATAAACAAGGCAGATCACTGTTCTGCCAGGAGGGAAGACATGAATCCTGTGTCTTTGCAAAGCAGGGACTAGGATCCATGTCTACCTTTAGAAAAATCACTTCTCACATTGTAGTAACAACACTGGTTAGGCACACAGTTAGCCCTTTGATCACCCCTGATGTTAACCCCTTCCAAGCCAGTGGCATTAGTACAGCGACAGTGCATATTTTTTAGTACTGATACTGTATTAATATCACTGGTCCCAAAAAAGTGTCAAAAGTTTCAGGGGTTGATTTACTAAAGGCAAATAAACCATGCACTGTGAAAAGTGCAGTTGCCCTCTGCAGGTGCAGTTGCCCCAGATCTTAGTAAATGAGGTAAGGCTTCACTTTGCAAAGAATATCCAATCACATGCAAGGAAAAAAAAAAAGAAAAAAAAAACATTTTTACTCGCACATGATTGGATGATGGAAGTCAGTAGAGCTTCTGCTCATTTTCTTGGCTCTCGAGCAACTACACTTACAGGGTTCAACGTCACTTAACTAAGTGCACAGTGTTTTTGCCTTTAGTAAATCAACCCTTTAGTGTGTAATGTCGCAGTTCCGCTATCACCACCACTAGAAAAATAAACAAATAAATAGAAATAAATAAAAATATCCCATAGTTTGTAGATGCTATAACTTTTGTGCAAACCAATTAATATATGTTTTTTGGGATTTTTTTTGCCAAAAATATGTAGCAGAATTCATATTGGCCTAAATTTTTGAAGAAACTTGATTGTCAAAATCTTTTTTATTGGATATGTTTTATAGCATTAAAATAACTGTCTTTTTTTTGTTTGTTTGTTTATAGTACAATATTTTTTAATAAAAAGTAGAAGTGATCAAGTATCACCAACAGAAAGCTCTATTTGGGAAAAATGACATACATTTTATTTGGGTACAGCGTCGCACGATCGTGCAATTGTCAGTTATGTTAATACAGTGCCACTCAGATAGAGACACATTCAGTGGCTCAACACCTCCTTCCTGACCTTGGGGTGATGAACTTCATGACGGGTCACGCCCATTTCCCTTACAGGTCACACTTTTCATGCTACTGTATTTCCGTACATGAAGCACACTTCTATTGTTGGACGGGTGTCTGGTGGTTCCGTGGCTGTGTCATGGGAGGACCGGACCTCCCCAGTCCGCACTTAGTCACCTATATCAGTATGTTTGGGTCTACGTTTTTTTTTTTTCAACATCTTAGCCCTTGTACACATGGTTGGAAATTTCCGACAACCAAATCCGTTGGATTTTGTCCGTCAGATTTTGTCTGACGGATTTTGTCCGAAACTGTTGCATACACACGGTCGGACAAAGTTGTCGGAAAATCCGACGTGATGATGTTATTTCGTTACGACGGGACTACGCTAGTAGCCAATAGCTTCGGTGTAGGAATTTGATCTGAGCATGCGTGGCACTTTGTCGGATCAGAATTCTCTACACATGATCGGAGTATGTCCGATCGGAGCATTTTGTCGGAAAATTTTACCAACAAGTTGGAAAACTTGGTCCGATGGAAACAGTCCGATGTAGACCATACACAGTCGGAATATCCGACAAAACAGTCCGATCGGACACATTCCGTCGGAATCTCCGACCGTGTGTACAAGGGCTAAGAATGATATGTATTATCTGATTCACAGCTTCATTTACCCATTTTACACGTATTGATTCCTTATATGATCTTTTTGCATTCTTATCTGCCTGCATTCAATTGTTCCCCTCTTTCTCGATGATGTGGAGGTGTTAAATATCAATACAACGCCTACTCTAGTCATTGTTTAAACTTCTTGCACTACTTTACAAATTTTTGTTGATGTACATCTTTCTGTTTGGAACATCTTTGTAACTCACTGTATGCATATCTGTACGTTCAACTTTTTGGATTTAATAAACTTTTATTGCAAAAAATAAATAAAAAAAATACAATGCCGTATCGCAAAAAATTGCCTTGTCAAGTGGTTAATAAGCTCTAGAGGAAATGAGTGCAACTGCACTTGCGGAGTGCACAGTTTATTTAACTTTAGTAAATCCACCCCATGTGTGAAAGACAATTCTGTCTGCGTAGATCAATAGATCAATCAAAAGGCACCAAAAACAACCACAGAATTGCCAGAAAATGTCCTCAATCACAGAAATGCTGAAAAACAATCAAAATTTTTCTTTAGAATTGAACCAGTTAAATTTGATTTTGGGAGAAGCTAGCGGGTTCTCAAAATGCTTCACGGGAACATTTTCAGAACGTTGTTCAAGGTGTGGCGTTTTTGGAAAGCATTTGAACGAACGGTGAAGGGATTGAGTTGCAGATCTCATCAGGGATTTATTTTTCCTTGATAAATTTGCAGCTCTGAAAAGCAATATGATATCATAAAAAACATACCATAAATAATAATAGAATATGAACTGTAGCATCACCTCTGATATACCTTTCAGTATATAATTCAATAATGTTATCAAGATCGTTCTGTAAAAGATTTAGGTAAACCCTTACATTCTCCTGTGCATAGAAGTCAACATGATTCAATTGCATATATCCTTGCCCTTCAAAATATTCCCAATAATTCATGATGGGATTGGTCAGACTGAACTGACAGCGGCTTGTAGTTGTCATAGTCTGGATAAACACTGGCCCTATTTTTCTCGGCCATTTTGCTGTTGTCGGGCCTGCAGTTTTTATAGGTCTCTTTGACACAGCCTGCCTAGCCAAAGCCTTTCGTGTTGCCATGGAAACTGTTCCCTCATCACACAGACATCCTAGGGCTGTGCAAGGCTGAACACAGAGCTGCAGAATGCAAAATATAACGAATGCCTTTGTAAAATGATATATGGAGATAAGTACGTATTGCAGCTGTGTTTTAGATTACCTATAAATAAGAGGGGTTGAACAGGGTCTACTACGTTCTGCAGAGATTGTGCCCTTGCACATTTATGATAAATTCTTGTATCGTAAATTGCATTAGAAAGGTGCCATTGCTTCAATTGTAATCGTTGATGAGTTTTTTTTTTTTCTTTTGCAGTAGTCAATACAAATGAAGTCTTGTATACCGTTTTACTTTAAAAGGCACCTGAAGGACATCACCTTCATGATGGTGCTGGAACCTCATGCTTAACGTAAAAACTGGGCGTTGTTTTATGGAAAAATTGGCGAAAGAGTTCTACAGGCATACCCCACTTTTAAGTACACAATGGGGTATATTTATTAAAGCTGAAAAGTGCAAAATCAGGCTCACTTCTGCATAGAAACCAATGAGCTTCCAGGTTTTATTACCAAAGCTTAATTGAACAAGCTGGGGTTAGAAGCTCATTGGTTTCTATGAGAAGTGAGCCTGATTTTGCACTTTCCAACTTTAGTAAATAAACCCCATTGTGTACTTAAAAGTGGGGTATGCCTGTATTTAGTCACTGTGTAGTTTGCCGTTTCCCGATTTCATCAACTCCCTATTGGCTACAAAGTATAATGGGGACGACATAAGGGCAAGGAGGGCCAGAAGAGGCACTGGGTAGTCTGCCCCTTTCCTATTTTCTCAACTCCCTATTGACTACAAAATATAATTGGGTTGACAAAAGGGAAAGGAAGGCTTTAATAGATGTGTATGCCTTAAGAGTTCCCTTCACTGGAACTAAGGGGTCAAGCCCAACCCCTGAAAAACCAACCCCACATCATAATACCCCCTCCACCAAATGATTTGGACCAGTGCACAAAGCAGGGTCAATAAAGACATTGGGGTGGAGGAAATTGGCTTGACCTCAACCTGATAGAATTAGAGCGAGACTTCGAGCCAGGCCTTCTCATCTAGGCCAGAAGAGGCACTGGGTAGTCTGCCCCTTTCCTATTTTCTCAACTCCTTATTGACTACAAAATATAATTGGGTTGACAAAAGGGAAAGGAAGGCTTTAATAGATACTAGGTAGTCTGCCCCAGATACTTTATTGTATCTGTATGCCTTAAGCGTTCCCTTCACTGGAACTAAGGGGTCAAGCCCAACCCCTGAAAAACCAACCCCACATCATAATCCCCCCTCCACCAAATGATTTGGACCAGTGCACAAAGCAGGGTCCAAAAAGACATTGGGGTGGAGGAAATTGACTTGACCTCAACCTGATAGAATTAGAGCGAGACTTCGAGCCAGGCCTTCTCATCCACTTCAGTGCCTGACCTCACAAATGCGATTCTGGTCAAACATTCCCATAGACACACTCCTGAACCTTGTGGACAGCCTTTCCAGAAGAGTTGAAGCTGTTATAGTCCACCCTCTTTTGAAGCCTATTAGTGTCTCTGGCTCTAATCAATTGCTTCAAAAAAATACACCCCCCCATTGATATCCATGGTCTGGTGCCCCATATGTAGATCAGGGGACGTGACCCATGAATAGGGGAGGCGGCACTCATGCGCCCCTAATGGAAGGGGTGCCACTGTCCTGTTCACTCCTGCCCTGCCTCTGCACTATCCAGAAGTAATGTCAGATGTTCCTTCTGGGTCATGACCTTTGGAACAGAAGTGCACCAAATGAACAGGGAATACTGGCTCCCTGCGTCTCTGTTGCACGCACACACAGCCAGTACCATAAGGGAGAATTGTAGAGACATAAAAACAGGGAGAGCTAGCTGGTGAGGATAAAATGTGTGTGTTGACAGTATGCCCCTTTTTTTACTGCACCCCCAGATAAGACAGGCTAGATCTGGCCTTGCACTCATGTCTAGCGTGGTCAGTTTGAAATAGAAAAGTGGGAGATTACAGGAACACCAGGTATTTCACAAAAAGGAAGCAATATAAAGAAAGCAGGATACCTTTTAACAAAAGTACATAATATAACAGACACATACCAGAAATATGAAATGTTGGGGTACCATATTCCTTAAAGCGGAGGTCCACCCTAAAGTGGACCTTCCGCTCATTGGAATCCTCCCCCCCTCCGGCGCCAAAATTAGCACCTTTCAGGGGGGAGGGTGGTGCAGGTACCTGTACAGTACAGGTATCTGCACCCACTTCCGGGATGGCTCTCTGCGGAAAGGGGCGTAATCTAGTCCCCCGCTGCCTGCTGGGAAACACAAAGATCCCAGAGGCAGCGGGTCCATCCTTATTGCGCAGCGCACCTCGCGCATGCGCAGTAGGGAACCGGGAAATGAAGCCGAAAGGCTCCACTTCCTGATTCCCATACCCAAGATGGCGGCGGCAGCACCCGAGAGACGATCGAGAGATCGGCTTCGGGTGCCGACATCGCGGGCGCGCTGGACAGGTAAGTGTCACTATTTTAAAAGTCAGCAGCTGCAGTATTTGTAGCTGCTGGCTAAAAAAAAAAAAAAAACGCGGACTCCCGGCGGACTCACTCTTTAACAAGCAGTGGAAGAGCTTTTTAGCTTTAATGCAAAGTTATTATTTTTCAAAGGGCCTCAAAAATCACAAGAAAGTCTAGTTCAGTGAGAACAGTCTGGTTTGTACATTTGACTATACACAGGGGTAGGCAACCTTCGATAGATGAAGATCTACTTGAACAAAACTGGTGAAGTCAAAGATCACTGGGCACAGTCTCCTGTTAGGACTGGTTCACACCAGGACGCATAGCCAGAAAGGCATGTCTGTGTGTGTTTCCTGCACCATGTCCAAAAAGCACTGACTTTGTGATCTACTGCAGGTGATAGTAAATTGTTAACCCCAAATGTAGATTGCAAACGGAGTGTGTTAGTGGACACAATATGGCACAGTGCAGTGTATAGGAATGCATTATGCAGAGAATGCAGGGTCCATCAGTGCATCAGTGTCCTCTGCCCTCCCTTCCCTCCCATAGCAATGTCCTACCTGTGTACACAGCAGGAGAGCAGAGAGCAGCACAGATGGCAGGAGCGGGAGCTGGCAGAGTGACTTTTCATATTAGCAAGCTAATGACTGGTTGCTTAGGACCACCCTGTGTACTAGCAACCAATCACCTGCGGTTTAACTTAAAAAGTTCATTTGACCAGCTCCTCCTCCCGCCCTCTGTCCTAAACTATGCTGCCTCCCGCTCTCCACTGTTTACTGATGACAGCAGCAGCAGAGGAGGCTGGGAGGGGAGACAGGGACATAGAAGGTGTGATGGAGGAGACTGGAGTCTGGGTGGAGAGAAGGACCACTGCCTAGAAGGTGGGGGTCGGTGGCGCAGGAACCTGCTTGCGGTCTACCTGTCACCTGACCGGCGGGGTCGACCTCCACGCTATACGATAAAATTGTGCAATCTCTTTACAATCAACTTTAGATCTACCAAAGCTATGTAATATGAGAACAGACCTAAATAATAAATATCCAAACAAGCATGTCTCTCCATACATAGTTTATAGAAGATCTAAGAAGATTGTGCAGACTGTAAAGTGGACAGTCACCTTAACAGCTTAGAACAGGGGTGTTGAATTAAAATTCACAGAGGTCCAGTCAGTAAAATGTTCTTCCTGCTAAAATCCAAATCACATGTTTGTTCTTTGATTCAGATCCTTCACATCACAGCCCCCCTTTATATCGGTGTCACCATTTTCCTCAGTTCCCCTTTCTCATCACAGCACCCCCCACCCTTTACATTATAGTTCCCTTCACAACACACCCCCTTGCAATCACAGTCCCCCCCCACATTGGAGTCTTCCTTGAAATCACAGCCCCCCCCTTACTTCACAGCCCCCCAATCTCACTTATATCACTCTTCCCCCCCCTCGTTACATCGCAGCCCCCCTTCACATCAGTGTTCTCAGTCCCTCCTTTGCATCACAGCACCCCTCTTTACATTACAGTCCCCTTCACAACACAGTCCCCCTTGCAATCACATCCCCCCTTATATGAAAGTCTACTCTGCAATCACAGCTCCCCCCTCCTCACATTACACTCTATTTACATCAAAGTCTCTCTTGCAATCACAGTCCCTCATCCTCACTTCACAGCCCCCCTTTAACCACAGCCCCCCTTGCAATTATAGCTCTTCTTCCCTTCACAGCCCTACCGTAACACAGCAGGACAGAGGACAGGAGGCACAGCAAATCTGCATGGAGCGCAGGAGGCACAGCAGATCTGCATGGAGGGCAGGAGGCACAGCAAATCTGCATGGAGCACAGGAGGCACAGCAGATCTGCATGGAGGGCAGGAGGTACAGCAGATCTGCATGGAGGGCAGGAGGCACAGCAGATCAGCATGGAGGGCAGGAGGCACAGCAGATCTGCATGGAGGGCAGGAGGCACAGCAGATCGGCATGGAGGGCAGGAGGCACAGCAGATCTGCATGGAGGGCAGGAGGCACAGCAGATCGGCATGGAGGGCAGGAGGCACAGCAGATCTGCATGGAGGGCAGGAGGCACAGCAGATCTGCATGGAGGGCAGGAGGCACAGCAGATCGGCATGGAGGGCAAGAGGCACAGTAGATCTGCACGGAGGGCAGGAGGCACAGCAGATCTGCATGGAGGGCAGGAGGCACAGCAGATCGGCATGGAGGGCAGGAGGCACAGCAGATCTGCATGGAGGGCAAGAGGCACAGTAGATCTGCACGGAGGGCAGGAGCTTCCCAATTCTTTGGGTTAATAAGTGAGTGATTGGTTGCTAGGACCGCAACCCATCACCCGCTTGTTAATTTGAAAAGTAGGAAGCTCCAGCCCTTCATGCAGTCTAGACAGGACTGTCACTTAGTCTGCATCTGGAAAAAAACAGTATTAGTGAAAGAAGTGAAGGTTTGCTGACTTCTGTTATACAATCATGTGCAAAGTTTTTTTTTTTTTTCTTTTACTTCAGATTGGGTATTCTTTGCAAAGTGAATTTTCTCCACATTCACTAATCTGCCCCTGCAAAGTGCACAGCCTATTTGACTTTAGTAAATCGACCCCAATGAATGCTATATACAGGTTTATTGTAAAAAGAGACTGAGACTGGAGACTAGCACTCCATCTGCTGGCTCTAAAGAAGAAAAAAAATGTATATACATAACAAACAACATATATGTAGCTTTTTAATTAGGGAAAACAAATATGTGGGAAATAAAAATTATATTTCCTTTATTGTAAATTATTTTATTCTGGGGAATATTGTGTTTATACTATTTTAATCTAGTAGAATAAATAACAAGATAACTGTACTATTGCTTCCTTATAAGGGGAAGGATAAGGTTGGCTTTGGCATGCATTTTTGTTGAGTAATCCACTTAATTTTAATTCCAAACACCAGAAGTACATGGATATGACCTCATCGAAAATCAGATTGGCAGTCGGGAAGTGTTTTGCTAGACAACTCTGGATAGAACATTAGGGGAAAAAATGTGTTCCACATCTACTGCAAAATGCTAATTAGCAAATTCATTTTACTAATGTCTGTCAGTTGTGTTCAGTACCACATGTGCATTGGAATGAGTAAATTCCTAAAATAAAAACAGAAGAAATTTGTAGACAGATAATCGTTTTTAAATGTGGGACAGCACAGTGTCTAGGACGGTTCTTTTCTCTAACGTGCAGTGTTGAGGTCCTGTTCCTAATCCCTAACAGTGCATGTCATAAAGTTCCACCTAATCACTTCAGCCTCGGCCAATGTTTTAAATCCATGCTGGGATAGCAGCTACTCGTCCCAGCACTATTTTATAATAGCACTGGTAATCAGCGGCTCCTGTGGATCCTGGCAGGGGTTTCAGCTGGCGCAACTAGTTGTCAGGGACAGACAAAATCCACCACTAAGCCCAGGAAATGATCAGCTCCTGGGCTTCTTATGCTTCTACATTTATCTCTAAAGGAGATTGCTGTAGAAGTTAATGTTAGCACGCTGGGGTTGATTTACTAAAACTGGAGAGTGCAAAATCTGGTGCAGTTCTGCGTAGAAACCAATCCACTTCTAGTTTTTTTTATTTTTATTTTTTGCCAATGCCTAATTAAACAAACTGAAGTTAAAAGCTGATTGACTACCATACACAGCTGCACTAGATTTTGCACTTTAAAGTTTTAATAAATCGACTCTTATGCCACGTACACACGACGGGACTTTCCAACGGTCTTTCCGAATAAACGGACTTGGCCACACACAATCACACCAAAGTCCCACGGATTATAATGTGATGATTTACGACCGGACTAGAATAAGGAAGTTCATAGCCAATAGCTGCCCTAGCGTCGGGTTTTGTCCGTCGGACTAGCACACACACGAATGGATTTCTCGGTCCGGCGGAGTTCCGGTTGAAAAATTTAAAACATGTTCTATTTCTAAAGTCCGCCAGATTTTTGGCAAGCAAAGGTCCGATTGAGCCCACACAAGATGGAACTGTCCGACGGACTCGTTCCGTCGGACCTTTGCTGTCAAAAAGTCCGGTCGTGTGTATGCGACATAATGCTACTCCATAGTATTTACATTGGGAGTGTAGTGATGTAGTGACACCACAGCACTTCCTGTCAGTATGGAGGCTTGGACAGAGCTGTTACAACTCTATCCAGCTTCTTCCAACAGCAAAACATAATTACTGTAGTAATCTATTGCTGGCTGATCTATATATACCAGAGATATGCAATTAGTGGACCTCCAGCTGTTGCAGAACTACAAGTCCCATGAGGCATAGCAAGACTCTGACAGCCCCAAGCATGACACCCAGAGGCAGAGGCATGATGGGACTTGTCGTTTTGCACCAGCTGGAGGTCCGCTAATTGCATATCCCTGTCATATACTAAATATATATATATGACTTTACAGGCACATTACCTTTAATGGCATCCCAGTCTTATGCTGGCCATACACTATACGAAAAATCGGGCGAACCCAATTTAAAAAAACAAAAGTTCGGCCGCGAGCGCAAATGATGGTGTCATCATGTGATGACTGATAAATCATTCAATGGACATAAATAAATACAATTTATGTTCGTTTTTTTACACATACCTAGTGCAGACAGGTGGGATGGGAAACACATTAACCTTTCAATTTATCATTCCTTTGGCAGAAAATTTCCAAACGTGTCCTTCGTTTTTTCGGCTCAAAAACGTCCAAACGATTATCGTTTTGTGCCCATTATTAACTGGCCAAAAAAACCAAAAAACAAACGAACAGTCTAATGACCGAATTTCGGCCGATTTTTCGTATAGTGTATGGCCAGCATTAGTCCATAGGGTTCAATATTGAGTTGGTCCACCCTTTGCAGCTTTAACAGCTTCAACTCTTCTGGGAAGGCTGTCCACAAGGTTTAGGAGCGTGTCTATGGGAATGTTTGACCATTCTTCTAGAATTGCATTTGTGAGGTCAGATACTGATGTGGACGAGAAGGCCTGGCTCGCATTCCTCGCTCTAATTCATCCCAAAGGTGTTCTATGGGGTTGAGGTGAGGACTCTGTGCAGACCAGTCAAGTTCCTCCACCCCAAACTTGCTCATCAATGTCTTCATGGGCCTTGCTTTGTGCACTGGTCCAAATCATTTGGTAGAGAAGGGATTATAACGTGGGGTTAGTTTTTCAGGGGTTGGGCTTGGCCTCTTAGTTTCAGTGAAGGGAACTAAGATGCCACTATTTGCTTATCCATTTGTCTTTATGGACCTTGCTTTGTGCACTGGTGTGCTGTTGGAATAGGAAGCGGATATCCCCAAACTGTTCCCATTAAGTTGGGAGCATGTAACTGTCCATCATATCTTGGAATGCTGACATCTTAAGAGTTCCCATTGCTGGAACTAAGGGGCTAAGTCATGTGGTAGAAATTGTAAGCTTTGCCTATAAGCAAATAATTCCATGTGCTATTAAGAACAATCATAGCTCTCTTGTATAATGCCGGGAAAGCGTGCTTGTTTATCACCAAGTAACACATACAGATGCTGGTATCATGTGGAGCTTAGAAAAATCCTGCCTAGGGTGATCTGTTGCTTTTATTTATACTGTAAACATGAATAACAAATTAAGGTGGTGGCTTCAGAATCAGCCAATCAGACACTTGTATTCTTTCAAAAAAACCAATCACACACATGTATATAATCAAATAGAATTCCACAAAGTGTCTCACAATTTGAACACTACTTACATGGCTGTGAACATGATCGGGTGCACATTCCCACTGCCACCAATGATGCAAGCTGTACTCTATCATGGCTCAGTGGACAATGATTTTTGTATGGTTATACTATCGTTCCCATGTACACAGATCCATTTGCTAGAATTGTTAATGCAATCGCCCTGAGGTGGCCAATCATTGGTGAGGCATAAACGATCATCCCTAAAAGAGCAAACAGATCTGCCACATCCACGGGAAGGTTTCCGCAGCCAATGGTCTTCCACCAACGTCTGTATGTGCGAACACACTCGCATAAGTGTATTACAGAAAAACTGACAATGGGGGACATTTGACAACATACATTAATACAAATTTCCACAACAGTCCCTCCTCTTTGTCATATGCTCCCATGTGCCCCTCGATAAATCTTGATCTTCTTCTTACACCTGGAATTGAATCAGTACTTAGTTCATAACACAGCTTGACTTGTAGACTCTGTTTTTGTCACTCGTTCAATCAAACAACAGTAGAACCCCATCACTGCATATAGAAAGAATAGAAACAAAAACAACATGAGTATATATACCCCTACTTCCTTCAACCATGAAAATAAAAATAAAAAATCCCCAAAGATTCTCAGAACCTTAAAAGGATTCCAACCTTCTCTAGCTATAGCTCTGGCTTTGCCTTTCAGGGATCTAACCTTATCCATATGGACCTGAACTTTGTCACTAGTATCCCCGATCCAGGTACAACAATCTTTACCTATGAATTCACAGAAGCCCCCCTTGGATGCCAACAGATAATCACGGGCTATCTTTTAATAGAAGGGTCTTGATCTGCCGTTGTTCCTGTGGGATCTTCCTTGCAGCTTCAACAGTTACATTGACCATGCCATCCATACTGGATGAGAAATTGTTCAATCATTTCATAAGCTCAAGCTCCCACCCTGTACAAGCAGGAAATCATGCCCAGACCTTGTCGGGTTGCTGAACAATTCCTTTCTAGCTGTTCCTGCCATTCTTACCTTCTCTTGTGCCATCAGATCCTTACGATCAGCCGTGACATACGATGCTGGGACCAGTTTCACCAGGACACATGAACGTCTTAGCCCTTACACTCACGGTCGGAGATTCCGACAACCAAATCCGTCGGATTTTGTCCGTCGGATTTTGTCCGTCGGATTTTGTCCGACGGATCTTGTCCGGAGCTGTTGCATACACACGGTCGGACAAAGTTGTCGGAAAATCCGATCTTTCAGAACGTGATGACAAAATTTCGTTACGATGGGACTACGTTCAGGCTAGTAGCCAATAGCTGATCTGAGCATGCGTGGCACTTTGTCCGATTGGAATTCTCTACACATGATCGAAGTATGTCCGATCGGCCCAGTTTGTTGGAAAATATTTCCAGCAAGTTGGAAAATTGGGTCCGACGGATATTCAGACGGAATCAGTCCGATGCATACCACACACAGTCGGATTATCCGACAAAACGGTCCGATAGGACACATTCCGTCGGAATCTCCGACCGTGTGTACAAGGGCTTAGAGGGAATTACCTTATAAGCTGTAGACCCGCATAAGTACCAAACTAAAGTTGAAGCACACTTGTGGGCTACCTAGTTGTCCTGATACCCAAACTGGCAAGAACCAGAGCTATTGTTAAATCTATAACTAATTTTACTAATTTTACCCTCTAGAAATCAATCTTTATGTTCTGTTGACAAGTGTCTGTTTGAGTTTTTTAGTTATTTTTTTCAAAATTCATCATACCAATCTAAACATCATAGATAGCATGTACACGCTATGTATATATATATATATATATATATATATATATATATATATATATATATATATATACATACATAATACATACATACATACATACATACATACATACATACATACACACATATATATATATATATATATATATATATATATATATATATATACATATATATATATATATATAGGAGAGAGAGAGAGTCAGAGAGATCTGATCTATAAATAGATAGAAAGATAGGTCCCAAAAAAACAAAAACAAAACATCTCTCCCAAAAAGACTCCAAAGGTCCTTCACAAAACTATTAGATGATTTGGATTACATTTACGTTCAATGCAAAAGCATCAAATGCTCAGTGCAATGCAATTTGAGATTTTAGCCATCACAATCTATGAAAAAAAAAAAAAAAAACACTTGTGATAATTTGTGCCCTTATCAAATAGACTTTATTTCATCTTAATGTTACACTAACAATTTATGCCAACTGTTCTTTGTTGCTGAGTGTATTGCAATGTAGCATCAAAAGTGGAGCAAAGTTCTCCTAAATAAAGCACGTATGTTAACTTTGAGTGTTACTGTTCCACACTAATGTGATATAATTTTAAGCAACTTTTTAAGGTTACCATTTAGAGGTGTGCAAATAAACATAAACAGTACGTGGGAAGCATTTGAAAAAAAATATATATATATATATTTTTTTTAAATTCTATTTATAATTAGCTTTATGTATTTTGTGCTACTTGTCCCAATAAAATCCAAATAAATAAAAATATGTATCCAACCTTCTACCACATTAAAGCTTTATTTGCCCCAAATAAAAAAAAAAGTTCACTATAATAGGGTAGACTATGAAGCCCAAAAGCTATAACTGAGACATCACCGAACCCAAAAAAAGAAAATATTCTGGGGGGATTTAGGCCCAGAATCAGCACAATTCTGCCCGCGATTCGAAATAGCGGCAAAGCGCTGGATGTCCATGTGATCCCGTCACTTCCAATGGCATCCCGATCGCGGTGCGATTTTTCCGCAATTCATTGGACAAAAATTGCAGTAAAATCACGCAAACAGAATCATGGGACGCCTGTCGCCCAAAAGAAGTACAAGAACTTTGCACATGCTCGGGAGTGACGTCATTGTGGCTAGGCAATTTAAGCGGCTGCAGCCCATAAACCCGGAAGGAAGACTGAGTGAAGATGGAAGCCTGTGCAGCAGTGACAGCATGCAGCTGGAGGGCTGTGTTTTAAGGTTAATCCTTCATAATGTGCTAGTATGCAAATCAAACCAGCACATTAGGCCTTTACCCTGCAGGGGGGGGGACTTTTAAAGAGTTTAGTACCGCTTTAATTAGGTTTTAGATTTTTCGTCCATAATCAGATTATATTGTTATGGTTACGACTTTAGAGTGCAGCTACCAAATGTCTTTCAAATACCAGAGAGATATAGTACTGCCTGCAGGTTTTGGCATTTATTAATTTTGGCCTTTCTTGTAAATTGTTTCTCCGTGGGAATAATAATCACACTTAGCAAAATTTGTTAACATAAGATATTTTTGGATACTAAAATATCAAGCCAGGTTACTGATATACTGAGCGGCGAAAGCTTTGGAAACGAAAAACCTATCTCAGCCATCCAGTTAGCATTTTGGCCAGTCTTGCCATGTAATCTTAATAAACAATGCTGTTGACTCTTGTACCAATAAGAACATTTCATTAAGGGACTTGTGGCATCATAAAATGAAAAAAAAAAAAAAATTATGCACATGCAAGCATGTGCCAACATTTTTTTGTAGTAAAGTCAAACAAATTATCCTTCATTTTCCGACTAGTTGTGAGAAAATGAAGCTTTTCATAGAATAGAGCAATGTAATATTTTAGAACACAATTACCTGGTGACATTTACTGGGGAAAATATAGTCCACACTGATGTTTCAAAATTTCCCAGTCTCAGCTGTTACATTTATTGAAGTCTTGTATTTTATTTTGGCTGGAAGGCCACATAAAACTTGTACAATGAACTCTACTAGGCGATCATCAGAGCTAGCATGTTAACCTCAGCAATTTCTGTAAAATGAGTCGAGAGCTCTCTCTTGAAATGTTGTAAATGGTTCTGCCTAGGTGGAAAAACAGCAGTTTCATTGGTTAAATGACAGAAGAAAAAGGAGAAATGTCTGGTGTTGTGTTAAGTACGCATTGGCAATTGGAGTGATTGGCCTGTATTTTCCTGTAATACATAAATCAAACTCTCCTGCAGAGTTCACCATGGGAAGATGTTATCCTATAGTCAAGTTAAGCAACCGCTATGTAAGCACCCGCTATAGGGGGAGATTTGCTAAAACTGGAGTGTGCAAAATCAAAGAATTGAACAAGCTGATATGAGAAGCTGATTGGCCACCATGCAAAGCTGCACCAGATTCAGAGTTCTCCAGTGTTAGCAAATCTCCCCCATTGTTTACGGCATTAACAATACATGAGTGATTATTCGGACATGGAGCTTTCATTTCTATTGGCCCATTTAGATGTTCAACACTAGCTTATTTTTCTAGGTGTTATTGTCCTCATGTACAAATTTTAAACTGACTCAGAAAGCCCATCTTACGTGTTTTGTGTATAGCTCCCAACTGTCCCTGATTTTGAGGGGCTGTCCCTGATTTGGAACAAAGTCCCTCTGTCCCTCTTTCCATCTCAGTTGTCCCTCATTTTGGTCTGATCAATATAATTGTATATAAAAGTCACTATTTATCTTTCAAAAAGTGTTTCCCAGTGCTAAACCTTTTATCCAATTTCTCAATTGCTGCATTTGTAAATTTCTAGGTTTAACTAAGTTTGTACAATTCTCCTATTTGCTAATAGGTGTCCCTCGTTCCCAATTCAAAAATATTGGCGTATAAGACGTACCCCAAGTTTAGGAGGGAATTTTAAGAAACAAAACTTTTAGGAAGGAAGTTTAAGGAAAAAAAATTACATTTAAACGCCCATCAATGCAGCCTTATCAGTGTCCATCTGCAGCCTTGCCCGTCCATCTGCAGCCTTTTTCAGTGTCATTGCAGCCTTGTCAGTGTAGCCTTGTCATTTGCAGCCTTGCCCCAGTGTAATTTGCAGCCTTGTCATTGCAGTCTTGAAGTTTAAAAATACACAGTCCTGTGTATCTCGGCGACTCTCGGCGGCTCTCGGGTCCTTTTGACAGCTCTTGACAGCTCTCGGCGCCTCTCAGGTCCTCTCGGCGCCTCTCGGTCCTCTTGGCGGCTCTTGGCAGCTCTCGGCGGCTCTCGGGTCCTCTCGCAGACCCAAGCGGAGCCGAGAGTAGCCAAGTGTGCTCGGCTCGGCTCACAGTCATACCCAGTCCCTGTATTATGTCCATCATAGCATGGGACTGAGCGTGACTGTGAGTGGAGCCGAACCGAGTACACTCGGCTATGTATCTTGGCGGGGCCCATGGGCTTGAGTCCAGTCAAGCCCAATGGTATGTCCTTCCCTGATCATGTGTGTGCCTGGGTCTCACCTGGAGTATAATGGTGTGCTCTTCATTGCCTTCCTTCCTCCTGAAGGACAATGCTTTTAATTATACAAAGTAAGTTATAACAGAACCAGCAACCATAATTGTAGTGCATATTTATAAACCAAGACGTTAGTGTAGCTTCACTATCAAATGTTGTGTGTGTTGCTGCTTAGTGGTACTACTTCTTTGTTGTTTGTAGAATTAGGTTTTCTTTTTGTGTGTTCACTTGTAGATTTGGTATATCTACTAGAATATCTTCTATTTGACTGCTGTCCTCACCTATTTCACCTGAAAGTAGTTATGGGTTTTGGATTGCTATGCCTTATTCCTTCTCTACATATCACCATCCTCCGATTGCAAACATGGATCTGAAATTCTGTAAATTAAGAATTGTTTGGCTTTGAGCCATGTTCCTCATGGTATGTGCATTCTGAACCAGTCCTTGTAAAGACCTCAATGGTCTTGCAGTCATGTTGTACTGTTTAAATTTTGCTTTATTCATCCAATTTTGTCTAACCATTGTAGGCGGAATGACCCAAGAATGTAGCCTACCATAGGCAGATTTGGGCGTAATTGCTGGTTCACACTCCACTAATGAGTTTTTTTTTTTTTTTTTATGCATCATGGTACACTATTTGTATATTTTATATTTTATGTGCTTCTGACACATTCATTCATGTGGAAGAAACACTTTGCAGGAAGCTTTGTGGGAAACTGCAGCAAGCAACACAACACAAAAAAAACAAGAGAAGGGAGAAAACAACACAGACCCCCGGTGTAGTAAAAGGATCAAAGGGCTTTATTAAAAACTACAATATATTATGTACTCATAAAATAAAATGTGAAAGCACGCATATAGTCCACGAGAAAGAGCCCACTCAACACAGTCACAAGGAAAGAATGGATGAGCAGCCACAGTGTTCAGATCACTGTGCGGTCAGGTGAAGAGCTGGGCTGGATGCCAGAAGTCTTTGCTGCTCCTGCTTGGCTCACTCAATCCCAAGGACAGCTCTCATAAGACTATGGTCTCCTGTAAAAGTGGGGTCAAAGGACGCATTTTGCTTACTCTTCCTCTTCAGCTAACCCCCATGGGCTACACGCTCTCATTTAAATAGACCCCCTTAAGCTCCAAAACTCGGGGCAAGTCAAACTGACATTGTGCTGGGTGGAAGGAAAACTAGGAATGGAATAACACCTCTGATACAAAGTGATCAGGGAAGCAAAAGAATCCAAGGAATAAATAAATCAATAAAAAAAAAAAAATAGAAAAAAATAATAATAATAATAATAATAATAAAGATGATAATAGTAAATAAACACAGCAATGTAAACATCAAAAAACAAAATACAAATACCCAAGAAATCAAACAGAAAACACAGGTAGTAGGGAATATAAATTCACAACACAGTCACAACAAACTACGCAAAATGCATAGTTATATAGCCCAGGTAAACCTGTCAAATTCTATTTGAAGTAAGCTGAAGGCCATTGGCTGTTACAAAAAATCCTCTGAAAACTCCATATTAGGAAAAATATATTTTTCGTTTCTCAACTGTGTTATTATGTGTTTAAAACTATCTGCTGTAATAGTCTAGAACCAGAATATAGTTTGCAGTGTCTGAAAATATCAGACGCAACCTGTTCCCATGGTCATGAGAACATTGTGTTCTCTTGGGATACCACCTAGTATCGATGATGGTATATTGCAATGTCAATTGGCAGTCCAGTGTGGAAGCCCAGTGGCCATTCAAGGCTCGCATGTTAGACTATTGAAAAGCAATGGTGGTGTCTAGTTATAGGGCTTACATCTAAGTCCATCAGAATTAAAAAAAAGATCATCTATTCTTAATTACCAGACAGGATCAGATTTAATGTCTTCTTCCTTTACTATAATCTTCTAATGTTTTCTTCCAAATGTATGGCTCTTTCAGTTGGCCATACCAATCGGAGGAAACAATCTTTCTTAGCCCTTGTACACACGGTCGGAGATTCCGACGGAATGTGTCCTATTGGACCGTTTTGTCGGATATTCCGACTGTGTGTGGTCTCCATCGGACCAACTTTTCCAACTTTCCGGTAAAATTTTCCGACAAAATTCTCCGATCGGACATACTCCGATCATGTGTAGCCTACTCCGACGGACAAAGTGCCATGCATGCTCAGATCAAGTTCTTAGACCAAAGCTATTGGCTACTAGCCTGAACGTAGTCCCGTCGTAACGAAATAATGTCATCACGTTATGTACAATTGGATTTTCCGACAACTTTGTCCAACCATGCGTATGCAACAGTTTTGGACAAAATCCGTCGGACAAAATCCAACGGATTTGGTTGTCAGAATGTCCGACCGTGTGTACAAGGGCTTAGATGTATAGTCTACCTGACTATATACAAATAATTGGATTGTTAAGGTTGGGCATCTACTACACAGTGTTGGTATATCTTAAGGAACCTTGATTGCTAGAAGAACAGAATTCCTGGAACCAGTATTTAAAAATGATTGTTCTGTTAAGTGGAACGGTCCATTTGGTGATGGAAAGAACAGTATAAAACTTCAACGCCAACACAGATATTGCAGCTTGTTTCTTTTGGGTAAACCACAGTGAATGTTTTGCTAGGCACTTATATGAATTAAGCTATTCATCCTAAGCACTGCTTTTTTTTCTCTCTGGGGATTAGAGAACACTTTCAAACAAAAGCTGGATGCCCTAATGTGGAACCTTTTTAGCATTCAAGATAAAGGTTAATGCATATCAGGGACATAACATGTTTTGCAGTAAGTAGTATTTATACAGGGCCCTATTGTTTGGTGGGATGGCAATAATTTTAAATTATACACAGCTATGAAGGAAGGAGAAGGTTATTTAACATAATAGTTAATTAATGTGCTGTATATTCTAAGAAACCCACGTAACATTATGACACCAAATATTAATTCAGTTCTTAAAGTAGAGAGTATTAAGTATAAAAATCATTTTCATGTTTTGTTCAAATCCTGGTTTGTTTGAAGAAGAACTGTGATTCTTGTTTCCTCATTTTTGTCACTAATGAGCTTGTTAGCTTATCTTCATGGCAGCCATGGAATATAGGTGAAAAAAAAAAGGTGGCTCCCACGTGGAATCCTGTAGCAGTACAATGCTATTTTAGTAATAAAATAGAATTGTGCACACACAAAATTTTATAATCAATAAATCTATGTATCAACATGATTATATTTCTAGTAATTGCAACGTTTGAGTTATTAGCTGAGTTATCATATATAGTTTATAGGAAAGTAATTTTTTGTGGTGATGTGGTATACATTTTTAAATGCCTGTGGTTGCATATTTTTTTTAGAATGATATTTCATACGTATGGATTTATAGACATCTAAATGAATGCCTGGCTGTACATTGAGCAATTGTAGTTGGTACTTTTTTTCTGAACAGCTGCTTCAAATTGCAAAGCCTTTTTTAAGACTCTAGTGTTTTGCAGAATGTATTGTAGAATTTTAAAGTATAAAGCCAGTCTGAAAAAAAATAAAAAAATTAAAATAATTGCCTTAAATATATTGGTGTATGTATTTGAGCATTTGCCCTAAAGCTATAAAGTTATTTGTTTGTCATTTTTGTAAGTGTATAAATTGCCAAAATTTAGTCAAATATATAATCTTTCTTATAATAGAATATAGCATAGTTTCATAGTTAGTAAGGTTGAATATAGACACCAGTCCATCCAGTTCAACCTGAGTGAGTGTCAACAATTGCCCCTGTACATTACACACTCACATCGGTCCCTACCCTCAAAGAGCCCACAATCCAAGGTCCCCATTCATATACTAGGGCCAATTTTGGACAGAAGCCAATTAACCTACCTGCATGTCTTTGGATTGTGGGAGGAAACCGGAGTACCCGGAGAAAACCCACACAGGCACAGGGAGAACATGCAAACTCCAGGCAGGTAGTGTTGGGGTTGGGATTTGAACCAGCGACCCTTATTACTGCTAGGTGAGAGTGCTAACCACTACACCACTGTGCCACCTTCGATGATCATTTCACATTTCTTAATTTGCTCCTATTACCGGCATTCCTGGTGTGACCTGTAGAGTAGACATTAAATTGGCTTCAAATGGCCACACATAGTTTAGTGGATTACTTCTTGCTATGGCAGTTCAGATGTAGGTTGGTGATTTAGAGGAATTTTACTAGGTATATGGTATTGGGATATATATATATATATATATATATATATATATATATATATATATATATATATATATATATATATATATATATATATATATATATATATGTTATTATTATTTAATATTGAATTAACAGTGCACTTTAAAGTGGAAGCACTGTTTAGTAGTGTAGATGAGTGTGTAAAAATATTTTCATTTGTCTCACTGGTCAGACCCAGCTTTGAGTATTTCATGGATCCAGTTACTTAGCCCTTGTACACACGGTCTGAGATTCCGACAACCAAATCCGTCAGATATTGTCCGGCGGATTTTGTCAGACGGATTTTGTCCGAAACTGTTGTATACACATGGTCAGACAAAGTTGTCGGAAAATCTGACGTGATGTTTCGTTACGACGGGACTACGTTCAGGCTAGTAGCCAATAGCTTTGGTGTAGGAATTTGATCTGAGCATGCGTGGCACTTTGTCCGATCGGAATTCTCTACACATGATCGGAGTATGTCCGATCGGAGCATTTTGTCAGAAAAATGTTACCAACAAGTTGGAAAACTTGGTCCGTCGGATACTCCGATGGAAACAGTCCGATGTAGACCACACACAGTCGGAATATCCGACAAAACGGTCCGATCGGACACATTCCGTCAGAATCTCCGACCGTGTGTACAAGACATTAGAGATTTGGACTCATTTATACACTACCCTGTGACCTAATCTCCCAAGCACCTACCTAATGGATGTTGTAAGCATGAAACTGTAGTCAAATATATACTCTTTCTTATAATAGAATATAGCATGATCATTTCACATTTCTTAATTTGCTCCTATTACCGGCATTCCTGGTGTGACCTGTAGACCTTCAAATGGCCACACATAGTTTAGTGGATTACATCTTGCTATGAGTTGCAGTTGAGTTGAGTTGAGTTGAGTTGATTTGAGTTGCAGTTGAGTTGAGATGTAGGTTGGAGATTTAGAGGAATTTTACTTGGTACATGGTATTGGGATATATATATATATATATATATATATATATATATATATATATATAAAATCTTCCAAGCACTTACCTAATGGATGTTGTAAGCATGAAACTGTAGGACAGAAAATTGCTATTGTTCTAAAAGCAGTTTCTTGTGGACCCCGTTATACCAGATATGTCACAAATTTCTATTTTACTTTCTGGTGACCTCAAACAATAACATGAGAGAATTACTAAATGGCATTCACAAGCTAGTCCGACAAAAAATGCACCTCTACTTTACTTTGGTCAAGCATTAAAAATACTATGAAGTAGAATATTTTCTCTCCCTTTAATGCATTAAAACACAACTAGCTTCTTACTGTAGAGGGACCTTAGAAGAGGCTGTGCATTAATAGCTATTAATGCATTTCAGAATAGAAAAAAAAAAGATTTAGCATAAAATTATATGGGCAGAGTAAGGTCTTCAGAATGCTTAAGTGATAAATTGTAAGAAGGTCTTCATCTAGAGAGAAGTCACTGGTGACCTTTCATTGGGTTGTCCTCCGGATGTCTGTTAGGTAAAGAAGTGGAGACAGGTCCCTGACCACCAGGGAAATTAATGTGCACATGGATAGCTTCAAGGCATGCACTGCTCCCACATTTGCATTGGTAATGATATTGGGACCTCATGAATTTTACATTAAAACCTCAATATTGCTAAGAAATGCATGGAAAATAATGTGATTTTGTGTGTGTGCGGCAGAAATAGACTTCATAGCCTGCTTAGACAATCCCCTTGATATATTGTTAGAGCTCCACAACTCAACCCTACAGCTCAGGGCTCATGTTCTTCGAGGATACTAGAACTAAATACAAGCTTATTCTTTTAACAATAACTTCTTGTTTCTGGAGGAGGAGAAATTGAATAAAACATGTTATAATTATTATTTGTAAAGACCTTGCAGAATGCAAAAATATAGAATCCTAGAATCCTAAGATTAGGAAACATGTCCAGTTTGCCCTTATTTGACACACACACACACACACACACACACACACACACACACATATATATACATTAAAACCTCAATATTACTAAGAAATATTTACAAAAATATTATATATATAATATTTTTGTAAATATTTTATTATATATTTTCATGTGACAACACTGAAGATATTACACTTTGCTACGATGTAAAGTAGTGAGAGCGCAACTTGTATAACAGTGTAAATTTGCTGTCCCCTCAAAATAACTCAACACACAGCCATTAATGTCTAAACCGCTGGCAACAAAAGTGAGTACTCCCCTGAATGAAAATGTCCAAACATCTCATACTGGTCACTGAAAGTTCAACATGGCACCTCATTGCAAATAACTCTCTGAGGATCTGAGTAAAAAAAATTGTTGCTCTACATAAAGATGGCCTAGGCTATAGGAAGAGAGTGTCATGGTCTGGGGCTGCATGAGTGCTTCCGACACTGGGGAGATACACTGAAGTAGAGCATGATCCCTTCCCTTTGAAGACTGGGTCGTAGGGCAGTATTCCAACATGGTAATGATCATCCAGTTGTCAGTGCTCCATGAGCAGATAGCTGGTGACTGTCAGTCACTGGCTTTCTGCTCTGGCCGCACCCCCTGCACACAGTGGAGTGCTAGGCTGTGGAAGGGGCAAGAGCAGCCGGCTCAGGCTCTTAATGGGTCGCTGAGAGCCTGAGCCAGGTGCCGGTTCAGGCATCTGGATGGATCACGACCATATGGTCCAGCCTGGGCTGGCTCTGTGAAGTCACGTACTGCACTCCTGTGATCCACAGGAAAGGTCCAGCCAAATGAGAGTAAACAGTACAGTATGGTAACTGGCCCATCCCTGAATTGATGGTGGCCAATTCAAACTGTCCACCCATTCATTTCTATGAAGAAAATTTAAAGTGGGCTGTTGATCAAAGTAATGAACTGAAATTTTGATTTGATGTTATGGAGAACACCTACATTTTTACGTCTACCAACACAGAAATGTATATACTGCAAGGCTAGATTCACATTGGTGTGGTGTGGTATTTCCTGCATCAAATTTTTATGCGTGTTTGACATGTTTTTAGGTGTGCTGCCTTTAAACTCTATTTAAACGCACATTAATGAAAGCGGCGCACTCGCGACCCGGTCCTGAGCTCCGTGACCATGGCCGTGGGACCCATGGACTCGATTGCCGCCGGTGTCCCGCTATCGGGTCACAGAGCTGAAGAACAGGGAGAGGTAAGTGTAAACAAACCTCTCCTTGTGCTTCCTAGTGAGCATGTCACTGATCATATGTTCCCTGTCATAGGGAAAGACGATCAGTGATGTCACATGCCAAGCCACGCCCCCTACAGTAAAAAAAAAACACACACATACACTTAACCC
Source organism: Lithobates pipiens (assembly GCF_037356315.1). Classification (NCBI taxonomy): domain Eukaryota; kingdom Metazoa; phylum Chordata; class Amphibia; order Anura; family Ranidae; genus Lithobates; species Lithobates pipiens. The sequence goes on from NW_027507788.1 coordinate 201,700,722, forward strand.
CTACACTGCCCCCTAGTGGTTAACCCCCTTCACTGCCAGCGACATTTTTACAGTAATCATTGCATTTTTAATCGCACTGATCGCTGTATTAATGCCAATGGTTCCAAAAATGTGTCAAAATTGTCCGGCGTGTCCACCATAATGTCGCAGTCACAATAAAAATCGCTGATCGCTGCCATTACTAGTAAAAAAAAAAAATATTAATAAAAATGCCATTATACTATCCCCTATTTTGTAGACGCTATATCGTTTGTGCAAACCAATCAATAAACGCTTATTGCGATTTTTTTTTACCAAAAATATGTAGAAGAATACGTATCGGCCTAAAATGAGGAAAAAAATGTTTTTGTATATATTTTTGGGGGATATTTATTATAGCAAAAAGTAAAAAATATTTCATTTTTTTTCAAAATTGTCGCTCTATTTTTGTTTCTAGCGCAAAAAATAAAAACCGCAGAGGTGATCAACTACCACCAAAAGAAAGCTCTATTTGTAGGAAAAAAAAGGATGCCAATTTTGTTTGGGAGCCACGTCGCACGACCGCGCAATTGTCAGTTAAAGCGACGCAGTGCTGAATCGCAAAAAGGGGCTTGGTCCTTTAGCTGCATATTGGTCCGGGGCTTAAGTAGTTAAGCTATCTAAAATAACTGCAGTAGATGCAATAAGGTTGATTTACTAAAGGCAAATCCAGGATATTGTGTACTGAAAATGCAGTTGCTCTAGATCTGAGGGGAAGCTCTAAAAAGAGGGTAAGCTCTGCTGATTTCTATCATCCAATCATGTACAAGCAAAAAAAGCATTTTTTTTTATTATTATTATTCTTTTGCATATGATTGAGTATTCAAAGTGAAGCTTTACCTCACTTACTAAGCTCCGGAGCAAGTGTACTTGCAGTGCACAGTATATTTGCCTTTAGTAAATCAACCCCAATGTGTAAACACCAGCAGTTCCTGAAGTATAATGGTGCGTGGAAGATACAGGTCCTCTCTTTTTGTTAGATTAATTTACTCTGCAATCCTGATATCAATGAGTGTATGAATTATTACTTATGCTATTGCTGACCCATTTTAATGGGATCAAGAACAATATATTTTTCTGTAGATAAAACCAGTTCGTCTTAGAGCAGTAAAACACAGATTATGAGTTGTTGAAGGCTTTTCTTCTTGCTCAGTGTTATTTTTCAGAATAAAATGTATTTGTCTTGTCTTCTGGACTCCCTAAAACATATAAACTAGTGAATTATTTACTGTATGCCGCAGAATGTAGCTCCACTTTGTTAGGGTTCTCATTGCTGTTTTTTCAGTGTAGGGAATGCAGAAGGATCACTCTGTGGCCTCTCACCTTCCCTCCTCACCCACTGACATTGCTCTGCCGAGGTGATGGAAGCAGCAGGCCATGAACAGTAGCATAATTGTACACGGTATGGGAATGAATATAAAACACTATGAGCTCAATTCACAAATCTAAAACGCTGGCTTAAGGATCCTTATGAGGGTAGACAATTACAATCACATGGCTGAAAATACAAATACTTATTTTAATGTAAAGATTTGTAAATTGAGCCTTATTTCCTCTTAGGCAAAGAGTTATACTGTAATGGCAGAGTTACATATTAGAGAAGAAAATAATCACTAACTCTTAGCCCTCGTACACGCGGTCGAACATTCCAACGGAAAATGTCCGATCGGACCGTGTTGTCGGATAACCTGACCATGTGTGGGCTTCATCTGACTTTTTCCGTCGGAATGTCCGACCAACAATGTTTGAGAGCTGGATATAAAAAAATTTCCGACAACATGATCCGATCGGACTTTGTCCGATCATTTGTAGAGAATTCCGATCGGACAAAGTGCCACGCATGCTCAGATCAAATTCCTAGACTAAAGCTATTGGCTACTAGCCTGAACGTAGTCCCGTCGTAACTAAATAACGTCATCACTTCCCGAACGAACGGATTTTCCGACAACTTTGTCCGACCGTGTGTATGCAACACCGGTTCCGGACAAAATCCGATTTGATTCCGATGAAAACAGAAATCCAATTCAATCTATCTTTTTATAGATAGTATAAGATACTCATATATCCAAATATCCCTTGTATAGAATGAATTGCTAGAACGATTTATTATCAGCATTGCTGAGCAGTAGTTTTTCTTTGGTACAGAACCAGTAAGGCCCCTCAGATATATCTTAAACCAGCGATGTCAAACTCAATTTCATTGTGGGCCACATCAGCATTATGGTTGCCCTCAAACGCTCAGTTGTATCTGTAAGGCCGCGTACACACGCGGGGACTGTTCGCTCAACTTTGTCCGCTGAACAGTGTTTCGGCGGACAGTCCGCTCGTGTGTGGGCTTCAGCGGACAGTTTCAGCGGACAGTCTGACGAACAAAGTTTTTCGGAAATTCCGAAAAACTGTCCGCTGAAACTTGGTTTGAGCGGACAGTCCGCCCGTGTGTAGGCTTGTTCGTCAAACTAAGTCTCGCGCATGCTCAGAAAGAATTTACACGCCGAAGGTTGCATTGCAGTGTATAGGACGTCGTTTTCTAGTCCCGTCGTACGTGCCGTTCACGTCATCGCGCACGGTTTCAGCGGACTGTTCGTTCGTCGTGTGTGGGCAAGTCCGTCCATGCTAATTTTGAGCGTACTGTCCGCTGAAACTGTTTGACGAACAAAGTTGAGCGAACAGTCCCCGCGTGTGTACGCGGCCTAAGACTATATAAATGTATCTACTCTTTATCATATTAAGTAATTGCCTCTCCATTCAATTTATTAATGGTTTTAGTTATAACCTAAGACTTAAGCTGTGAAGGGCAGAGATGTCCAGAGCACCTAATCTTTACATCAGAGTCCCCCCACCATCAGAAGTCAAGACTCCTTCACCGTTCCTTACATCACAGTGCACCCTCCTTACATTGTGCCGCTACTAGAAAGAAGCTGGGGAACAGAAAGTTCTTGTTCTGAAGGAGGACCAGAGGAGGGTTGGAGTCTGCTGAATGCTGAGACCAGTGGAGGCAAAGACAAGGGGCTGCTGCGGCTGCACAGAGAGGTGCAGGATCTACAGAAGGATTTCTGTCCTCCTCTCTGCTGCTGACTGCTGAGACAGGAGAGGGGGGGCAGAGATGAGTCTCTCTGCAGCTGCACAGTTAGGTGCAGGAGGATCTTGTGGAGGAGTTCTGTCCTCTTCTGTGCTGCCAACTACTGGGACAAGGTGGGGGTATACACAACTGGGTAGCTGCAGCTGCAAGAGAAGTGTGAGGTCTACATGAAATGACCTGAAGGGCTGGATTCGGCATGCAGGGCTTGTGTTTGACACATGTGCTGTAAGCATATACTGCTACTTGCATAACTCCAGTATGTGGATCCACCTGTGGGACTGAGTTCACAGTTTCCAGATGCCCATTTGCAGCCATAGTGTCATATTTGAATTCTGTTTATGCTTTGGATGTCCAGCAATCAGCATTGGAAACTGTTGTCCATTTACCAGAGACAGCATGCAACTCATTGCTATCTACTTTTTGACAGCATCAAGACATTGAGGTAGCATGTTAAAGCAGTTTCCAGTTAGGCTTTGTAATCACAGGACATAAATAGCATAAGAGGAGTGGAGTGAAATCGCAAGTTGCAGGGTGTCTCTGGTATTAGCCGGCAGTTTATATTGCCAATTGTTGGACAACCGGAGGGTGGGCAGATGTCAAACATGGCGCTGCAATTTTATCAAGGTACATTTGTTGGCTGTTTAATATTCATTGAGTAATTCTAGGGTGAACTTCCACTTTAAATCATTGTCTAGGTTCATGGGAGTACACACATATCGGCACATGCATACAAAATAACCTTCAAATGTGGCCACTAAAAGTTAAAAGTGTTGCAGCAGTAGTCGTAGAGACTGGGTTGCTACCCAAACCACACAAAAATTCTAAGACAAAAACATTGCTAAATATATTTCCTATCGGAGAACTTTCAAGGGACAAATCTTCAAGACTTGGTATTATCCTTAACAATCTAGTACAATATATGCTATACGTTGTCTAGAATAGTAAAAAAAAAAATATATATTGGAAAGTGGGGTCTACATGTTTGGGGGTTCCAAGTACCGTGCTAGTATATTTGTGTGATAATGTATGCATGGTTTTTTTCTGCTTATCACTATGATAGAGCGGTCTTGTTACAGAGTAAGCCATTTGGAATATATAACTTTATGTTTTAATATGTAGCCAGTACTTACCGTATTTATCGGCATATAACACGCACAGGGGTATAACACGCACATTAATTTTAAGAGGGAAGTTTAAGGAAAAAACATAAATTTTAAATAAGGAATTTTGAAGCAAAATAAGGGTCAGTGTCCATCTGCAGCCTCTCCATTGCCATCAATGCAGCCTGATCAATGCCCATCTGCAGCCTCACAAGTGCCATCAATGCAGCCTCATCAGTCCATATCAATGCAGCCTCATCAGTCCATATCAATGTAGCCTCGCCATTGCCATCAATGCAGCAGCCTCACCCTTGCCATCAATGCAGCAGCCTCACCATTGCCATTGCCTGATCGATGCCCATCTTCAGCCTAGCAGGGACAGGGAGGGGGGGCGGAACGAGCGTCGACAGATTACATACAGGGAGAATCTCCTATGATAGACAGAATAGTTGTCCAATGGCGGCTCATGAGATGGGACTTCCTATTACAGAGGCCGCCAAGTAAACAGGAGATTCTCACTGCATGTAATCTGATGGCACTCGAATGAAGTATTGGCGTATAACACGCATGTGCTATTTGCACCCGATTTTCATGGTGAAAAAGTGAGTGTTATACGCCAATAAATACAGTACATCTTATTTTTTCTCTTTGCATTTGCCACAGCTTCTGCATGATGAATGACTTGCAGGGGAATTAGGTCAATCATGTATTGTGTCGAACAGAGTGGAGATTCCTACAGTCTCACATATGGTTATTACATGTATGGCCTAAAGTAAAGCTGCCACAAGTCTTGGCAATTTAATCTGAGCATATGATGGAGCAAAAAAACGTCATGAATCCCATAGGTTGGACTTCATGGACTTGTGTCTTTTTTTCAACCTCACCTACTATGTAACTATGTAATTGTATATCCAGAGATTTAAGGTGGCCATAGACAACTTGAATTTTGACTGATTGCTGTTGAAATTTGTCTGAAGTTCAAGGCCGTAGGTGACCCTGACACCTGAGCCAAGTGGAAAACTGTCAGCTGATCAGTGACTGCATCCTATCAGATACAGTCAAGGTTCGCGTATTTAGGTAGCTGCGGGTGCTGTGGCTGTTTGAACACAATAGCCAGCAGGAGAGATGCTGATATCCGTGATGTTTAGCATGGATGGGGGAACTGATTGATTTCCCAAGAGAAATCAAACTGTTTATCACTAGCTTTAGATTGCTGAAATTACACTAGAATCTCATCCTTTTTTGTGAAAGTTGAACTTGCCACTGTCCCCACACCCTTTGGAGCTTCTCTTTCAGAGCTTTAATGTTATATGTGGCCTTGATCATCAGTGGGGAAGCTTGAGCTATTGAAGGAGGTGGCCAAGCTCAACTCCTGCCTGAACTATTTTCCAGTTAGTTTGGCAGAATGGTGAAATACAGTAGAACCTGACTGCCCACATAGGGCTTTAGACCTAAATCTGCATAAAGCTCCATGCACACTGGAGCTCATAAACTGCAGTTTATTGGAGTTTGGGCTTTTTTTTAAAAAGCCCATAAACTCCACTCTATGTTAGCCTATGTGTCCATGCACACATGGAAGTTTTTTAGCTTTAACCTCCCTGGCGGTACGATTATTTCGGATTTTAGGTGCTAAAAGCGGTACAATTATTTTGCATGAAAATTTGGCGTTTTATATTGTAGTCCTGCAATTCTTAGGAATAACTCACTTAAATCTGTCCAAACCAGAGTCTAGCAGACATCCCGGGTATAATAAAGTTTGAAAAATGAAATCATAAATTATAATATAATAAATAATTATAAATAATTGTACCAAATAATAATATAACAATAATAAAAATTATTCAATAATGTAATCAAATCAAAAACACAGAAATTTGCTCAGTTGCAGAATTGTCACTGTCATTACTTTTCAGTATTTGATGACAGATCTCCCCACAAATCGCTATCGCTCAATTCTGCGAGTGATTCCAATTTATTATCGCTGTTTTCTAGCTGGTCTAAAACCATTTTTGATGTAAAGGGACAGTTTTGGTTGCTATGGACAATCTCCAGTTTCCAGGCATAAAGAACAGTTTTTATTACATAAAACTGCATGCAGGACACTGGGCTGACCACTAGGGACAACGGGGATGTGAAATATTTACATACAGCAATGTAATCTGTAAGATTACATTATACTGTATGTTTACTGTTTGTTTCACTTTTTGAATTTGGCGCTGATCTTCGTCCCCGTGCGTCGCAACGCTCGCAGGGCACGGAGATCGGCGATGTGATGCATCGAGCAAGACACGGCTCGCTCGTACAGCGGGGAGACAACGCTGGATCCGAGGGAGAAGGTAAGTAAACCACCTCCTGGATCCAGCGATGCAGTCCCGAGTCTGGCTCGGGGATACCGCTTTTGGTATGAAAATTCCACCCCGAGCCAGACTCGGGAATACCGTCAGGGGGGTTAATGAGCAGTGGAGTTTATGGGCTTTTTTCTGAACGCCAGAAATTCGCATTTTAAAGTGTTGTTTTTCACCGCCAAAAAACGTCAAACGCCGATAAATGCTCATAAACGCTTATAAATGCTCATAAACACGCGTTCATTAGTGTTCGGTGTAATAATAGCACTGGATCCGGGAACCTTGTATGTGTGTGTCACCGACATCTACTGGGGTGACAACTGTGAAAATGGACTCGAGAGAAGATATATACCTGTCTTTTAGGCCTCAGGAAGCCGATGTCAAGACAGAAATTAACCAGATACGGATGCAGACTAAACGGTAGACAAATTATTAAGGAAAATGTCTTACCGTTTTATCCAGAGTTGATCAGGCTCCGGCCTGTCCGTATTTGGTATTATTTCGGTCTTTTTCAGTTTTTGGCTGTCCTATGGACCGACTCTCGAGCCCCACGTTGGGCGCCAGCTGTTTTGGACCTGAACTAGAAAAGCTCGGTATTGTTTCTGACCATTATTCTATTTTTTTAATGCATTGTGGGAGTTTGGAATGCACTGCAGGATTTTTGGAGTGTCCTCTGTGTATTTTTATTGAAAATGCCCATAAATGCTAACACTAATAAACGCTCATAAACGTACTAGTACAAAATGCTGTTAAAAGCACGTTTTTCAACCAGCGTTTTCTGCCAGCAATCTGGCATCCAGAAAAAGCTTTTTTGATCTTCAGTGTGCATGGAGGCTTAAAGTAGAAAAATTAAATAAAATTGCCCTGCAAGTCCGTAAATATAAAGTTGGTCCTGCTGCACCACTCACTTCCTCTCCAGAGCCGTCCACCGCAGACTCTCTGCTCTGTGATCCAGCTTCAGCCCTCTTAGCCCTTGTACACACGATCGGAGATTCCGACGGAATGTGTCCGATCGGAGCGTTTTGGCGGATATTCCGACTGTGTGTGGTATGCATCGAACTGTTTCCGTCGGACCAAATTTTCCAACTTGCCGGAAATATTTTCTGACAAAATGCTCCGATCGGACATACTCCGATCATGTGTAGAGAATTCCGATCGGACAAAGTGCCACGCATGCTCAGATCAAATTCCTACATCAAAGCTATTGGCTACTAGCCTGAACGTAGTCCCGTCGTAACGAAATAACGCCATCACGTTCTGAACGATCCGATTTTCCGACAACTTCGTCCGACTGTGTGTATACAACAGTTTCGCATAAAATCCGACGGATTTGGTTGTCGGAATCTCCGATCGTGTGTACAAGGGCTTACAGGTTGAATGACATCCACCATCAATTCCATGAGCCCAGGTGTGTTCAGGGACCGAGTCACTCCAAGCTCACAGGAGAATTCTGCAGAGATTGATGCCAGAAACCTGGAATTGGGCTTGTGGGAATATTCAATCTTTTTTTTTTTCTTTTGTAGATACACATTTAAAAGAGATCTGCTTGATGTAAACATTATGAATGTGAGTTAATCTATCTTCGAAAAAAAAAAAAAAATCTTCTATGTCTGGTTTGCAAAGGCCCATACACATGGGCCGAACATTGGGTGGTATCGGCCAGTTCAATAGAAATCGGCTAATATTTGGCCCATGTGTATGGCAGCTGGTCTGGCAGAAGCAAGCAGAATGCCCTGCTTCTGTCAAAGAGGCATGACCAAAAAAGGTCTGGCGATTGGCATCCAGTCAGTATTGGCAGACAATTGCTGAGAACGTTGACCGGTGTGTTCTGGTGGAGGGACGGGCAGTCTCCTTGTCAGAATACAATATCTCAGCAGGGGAGATTGCTGTACTAACATCAGATTGTTAGTGCAGCAGCTCTTCTCTGGCTCTTCCGTTTTTTTTCGGTCAGCCTGCTAGATTGAACGAAAAAGAAAAACTGCTAGCGTGTAGTGTATATATAAATGGGGCAGCTGCATTGACTTATTACATACACAGGCTTTCTTTCTGCTTTGCAGTGCTACACAATGGTTGTGCTTTACTACTCCTTCACATAATGCAGGTCTACGAAACAGTGCATTCTCTGCGCCTGTTATCTTGTCTCTACAGCTATTACGCAATTAGGTAGAGCCATTTTAGTGACTAACCTACAAATCCATACATTTAATACAATAACAATATAAAAGAGAAAGCGTGTATATTAAGAATGGGGCATCACGTGGAAAAAATAACTCAGAATGTGTGCTCATTAAAGTATACTAGGCTTTCCCTTTAACCTCCCATTCAGTCTGATTCCTGCTGTGCCTGGGGACATTATACAGATAACATAAACACTAGTTGGAAATAGAGTAGAGGGTTATTTTTTAGCTTTGCTTGGAGTTCTGATTTAAAGTGTATTTCTGAGTATAGAAAAATGCACTGGAAACCCAAGTAGCATTTTCAGCTCACTTGATTCTCCACTATTGCACTACAGAACACCTCCTTCATTGATCTCAGTAACACAATTGGGGGGGGGGGGGTGATCTGTTGTTCATCATTAGACAAAGCTGACAAAACTGCTTCGGATTTTAATGAAGCAGATGCAGCGTTGTCAGTCCACATATGAAGTTAGGAGCTTACTCAATTTCTGGAAGGATCAACTGGTATTTTTCTGTACTGGCAGCATTTGTCTGGGGTAAAAACCTAGCGACTAACATAAATTGCATGAATGTACTGTTGAGAGCAAGTAGAAGAGGGCGCCACCACCTAAGTGTAAAATGATTTATTAAAAGCAATTGCAAAAAGATACCTTTTCTCTTCCTGTAGAATTTCAGCTGAGCCATCAAAGGGATGCTGGAAGCTGCCTAGCCACATTGAAGGGAGCTTGGGTTCCAACCTGACAGCTACAATCCCACTTTCTTCAGCAGCTTCCCAGGTGAAGCTCTGCCTATGGATGAAGCTCTGCTTTTACCAGTCGTCTCCCTGTTGATCCCCACAGACAAGGGCTGCTCCACAGAGGGTTCCAACTTGAATCTGTTGATATGCAGACCTTTTCATTCATGCACAGGGGCGGACTGACAACTCATGGGGCCCCCGGGCAATAGGAGATTATGGGGTCACCGGGCAATAGAATTTTATGGGGTCCCCCGGCAATAGGAGATTATGGGGCCACACAGTATACACACACAAACACACACATACAGTATACACACACAGACACATACTGTCCCTGGTTTTATTGAGGCTGGCAACCCTGCAGATTTTTAGGTTGGTGACGGGGCCTCTTTAAAGTCACTTTATGGCAAATTTTGGCAAATTTTACTTCCAATGATAACGGTAAACAGGACAGGTAGAGAGGGGGAATCTCCCTAAGCCCTTGTACACACGGTCGCAGATTCCGACAACCAAAACTGTTCCGAAACTGTTGCATACACACGGTCGGACAAAGTTGTCGGAAAATCCGATCTTTCAGAACGTGATGATGTAATTTCGTTACGATGGGACTACGTTCAGGCTAGTAGCCAATAGCTTTGATGTAGGAATTTGATCTAAGCATGCGTGGCACTTTGTCCGATTGGAATTCTCTACACATGATCGGAGTATGTCCGATCGGAGCATTTTGTCGGAAAATATTTCCGGCAGGTTGGAAAATTTGGTCCGACGGATATTCCGACGGAAACAGTCCGATGGAGACCACACACAGTCGGCATATCCGACAAAATGCTCCGATCGGACACATTCCGTCGGAATCTCCGATCGTGTGTACAAGGGCTAACAGGGACAGATGTAGCAATTAAGAGCTACAGGTGTTCTAATCTCTCTCCACTCTAAAACTAAAATATAAAGCTTTGCCTTTAGTTATATGTTATCTACTCTTTAGATACGATAGCCACACAGAGAGAACATGATTTCAGTAAGTTAGCCGACTCAATTGCATTGTGCGAAGGAGAAGTAAGGTGTAGCATGGGGCAAAGCAGGACATAGGGACTGTGGGGTCGATTTAATAAAGGCAAATAATGTAGTCTGTTCACTTTGCAAGGGAAGTTGTACTTTGCAAGATCATTTTCCCTAGGGTTTAGTGAATGAGATAAATTCCTGCTGATGTCCATTATCCAATAATTGGGCAAGGAAAAATGGGTTTAATTCCCTTGCAAAGTGAACAGCTTATTTTTGTCTTTAGTAAACCAACCGCTGTGTATGCAAAGAGCAAACATGGTTATTCCCATCCCCTAGTACACATACATTATAATTACAAACTATATGTAGCACTGCCCTAGCAAGGTTACTAGGTACATTTAGTTGTACCTGCTGAAGCCAGAATTGTATGGTTTGGTCTATTTAAGACTCCACAGGCTAGGAGTTGTATTACCTTCCCCTGACTCTAGGAAACTTTTCTAGATATTAGGATGTGGGGGTGCAAATGCCCAGCCTGTCCAATTCCTGGGAAAGTGTGCCCAAATGGTGGATGAGCACTTGTTTAGTAGGCTGGAGTTCAGGGTAGATTGTCTTTCTAAGTAGGGGAATAGATCGGTGAAGTTCAGGGGGCTGATTGCTCCTGAGTCACATCTGGACTGGATTCTGTATTTTTGCTGAGGGCTGCACCTATGGACTGACTACGGGGCAGGACCTTGTGAGTAAAGTCTGAATGCTTCTTGCACCCACATATAGAATGTCCAAGTCTATAACTATATAACTACTTGTGCTCCATACACCCACATGGTCTTCAGCTGTGCACTCATAGACTGTCCAAATCTATATCAACATTGAAACCTACTGCTGTATAGTCTTCAGTTGTACATCCTCAGACTGTACTAGTCAATTTGTCCTTGTACTGCTGCTGCTGACAGAGAAGTGTCCTGTGTTAATGTTTTTGGAGTATCCCACACCCCTCAATCCCCTCTTGTTACAATTTCTTCAAACAATAAACCTTAAAAAAGTAATCCCCTAGACCAGGGTGTCAAACTTAACTCCATTGAGCGCCGCATCATAATTATGGTTGCCCTCAAAGGGCCTGTTATATCTGTAACTAGATGTCCAGAACGTCCCTTACATCAGATGTCAAGAGCCCCCCCCCCACCATTAGAAGTCAAGACTTTGCCCTATATCCAATGCAAAAGTCAAGTCTTTATCCCACTTTGCCCTATATCACAATGCACCCCCTTACCTTGTGGTGCTGCTGAGAAGAAGCTAGAAGCTGGGGAGCAAAAAGTGCAGAGTTTGGAGGAGGACCAGAGGAGGGTTAGAGTCATCTGCCAGAGTCTGCTGAATGCTGAGACCGGGGGGGAGAGGGCAGAAAGGAGGGGTTGCTGGATATGTAGAAGGAGTCCTGTCCTCTTCTCTGCTTCCAACTGCTGAGTTAGGAGAAGGGGGACAGAAACAAGCTGCACGGAGAAGCACAGGATCTGATAGAGGAGTTTTGTCCTCCTCTTTGCTGCTGACTGCTGAGACAAGGTGAGGGTGGAGGCGAGGAGGGTGCTGTAGCTACAGGACCAAATGGTGAGGCCTGGAGGGCCAGATTTGGCCCACGAGCCTTGTGTTTGACACATGTACTCTAGACTGTTCAATGAGCCAGAGTAAATGGACTGTTGTTGTGTGCCTGGCTGCCTCTGCACTATTTGGGAAAGAACCTGTTTCACTCATTGGCTATTAAGGGGGTAGCACTATATATACATTGCAAATGTTTTGAAAAACAACACAGGTAATAGAAAGTATATCTATCTTATATACCAGGGTTTCTCAACCCGAGATTCATGGAACCCTAGGGTTCCTCCAGAGGTTGCTAGAGCTTCCTTGAGTAATGAGCAATCTCTGCCTCTCAGACGAGTTCCCACTGACTTCACTGATCTTTTTAGCTATCTGTGCTAATTCTTTCCAATGACCACAAGTATAAGGAGCATTTTTTTCCACTGACCATCACACTAATGTACTAATACTAATACTAATGTATCCTGAGTTGTATATATATAGCAATTTATAGTGGAGGCTCCCTGAGACCGTAAAGTTATTTCACAGGTTGCTGTATGTTGAAAAGTTTGAAAAAGGCTGTTATATACTGGGCCGTTTTTAAGGCAGGGCAAAAGGGGCAGCTGCCTTGGGCCCTGTCATTGTTGTGGGGCCCAAAGCAGCTGCCTCATACTTGCCAACTATCCTGGTTTAAATTCCCTTGTCCCCTGAGGTTTTATTCCTGTGCTGTGTCTGAATATCTCAGTGTGAAGTGCTGCTATTAATGCTGCCCAGCTCTGCCCTATTGTTGTGTACAGGTGACTCACCTGCAGACCCTGTGTCTACATGTAAATTGCCAGCATTCATATGTAAATAGCGACGGCGGCAGCATTGATATGTATATCATGCCCCCCTGAGGTCATATCCACAGTAATCTCTAGCAACCAATCAACAAGCAGAAATCATGTGCTCTAACCTCTAGCAACTAATCAGTGAGCCATAATGTGTGCTGTAAATTCTAGCAACCAGTCAGTGAGCGGTAATGATGCACTGTACCCTCTGGCAACCAATCGCAATAGCCGCCCGATCTGATTCATTAAACTGATTTAGAGTCTAGCTGCTATTTATTCTATGTCTCAGAGCAGGTGGAGAGCAAAACTGCATGCGAGGGGCCCAAGAAAAGTTTTGCCCAGGGTCCAATCAATATTAAAGACGGCCCTGGTTATATATATATATATATATATATATATATATATATATATATATATATATATATATATATATATATATATATCTTAACAGAAAGACTATATATTCCCCTTTAAAGGATATTGTCTGGCTTTTAATTTAGATTTTGTTCCCGAACACATATTTGCTCCTTGAGTGTTACAGAACTATTACAGTATGTCATTGTCTTTTGTCCTGCTACTTCAAAATTGGGTCAAGTTGAATGAAAGCTCCAGGCATTTCCAGGATAGAATGACATAGCAATGCACAACAGAACCATGACACTGGACAGTGTGTCCGGCAGGCATGAGAACAGCTGACTTATTGTACCCTCAGAACTGCCGCTGACCGTTGCTCGTTAGAAAGAAATTGGCCCAGCGGCCAAAGACCAAAGATTCCTTGTGATTATAGCAAGAGCCAAGACTAAAACAATCATAAATGATACGGCCAGACTCTCCTGTGCATAATTGTGCTCTGCAGACATTTCATTATCGATGGAGTAATGTTACTGTTGGCTGTAGGATATGTAGCACTGTTCTTATCTATTTATGCTTCAGCTGTTTGCCTGCAGTCCTGTTAAAATACAAAGTGAAATACCAAAGGAGCCAGACTTCAGCTTGGCTTATCCAACAATATCAATTTAAATCCATTGAATTGCAGTGTACACAATTATTTATACTGGAGTATTTACATTAGACACTTAATAATATTCTTATTTTCCAAAAAATAAACTATATTTATCCTCTACTTAATGCTCCCTTAATACATTTTTTATGAAATTGTTTCTTTCTGTGTTTTTCTGCCTCTTTGTAATTGAGATTTGGGAATGCCATAAATCTTCCAGCAGGGATGTTGGGGGTCACTTGCTCTTCAACTCCTCCATTCTTTTCACAGGATACAAGGCAGCTGAAAGTCAGAAACCTTGTCCATTCAGGGAAAGCCTTGTATCCTGTGAAAAGAATACAAGACTTTTTTTGAATGGAAGCCCTTGTACACACGGTCGGAGAATCCGTCGGGATGTGTCCTATCGGACCGTTTTGTCGGATAATCCGACTGTGTGTGGTATGCATCGGACTGATTCCGTCGGAATATCCGCCGGATCCAATTTTCCAACTTGTTGGAAATATTTCCCAACCAACTGGGCCGATCGGACATACTCCGATCATGTGTAGCGAATTTTGATCGGACCAAGTGCCACGCATGCTCAGATCAAATTCCTACATCAAAGCTATTGGCTACTAGCCTGAACGTAGTCCCATCGTAACGAAATTACGTCATCACGTTCTGAAAGATCGGATTTTTCGACAACTTAGTCCGACCGTGTGTATGCAACAGTTTCGGGCAAGATCCGACGGATTTGGTTGTCGAAATCTCCGACCGTGTGTACAGGGGCGAAGAGTTGAAGAGCAAGTGCTCATCCATGATAATGAAGAGTTATTGAACCGCAAGCCCCGCATTACCCCCACCCTACTATGGTGGCTGAGCCAGAAGATTAAAGCCAACGGTTGCATGCAGTATAATAAAATACGGATTTTTAGCCTCCCCAACAACTGTTTGGATGTAGTCTACCAAGAATTGGTATACTACATGATTTAGCACGCAAACTGATTTTTTCCTGGTGTTCCACTTTAAAAAATAAAAATAAAAAAATCAAGCAATTTGAATTGTTCTTATGTTGTGCAAATACAGTATATTGAGGTTAATACACAGTTCCTGAGATGTATCTTTGTAATCTTGAAACCTTGAACTTCATTGTTTGGAAAGTGATTATTTTACATCAGTAATTACAATGTTTTTCTGGCTTTTGTTATAGACTTATTATTATAATACTAATACACAATTTATATAGCTCCAACAGTTTACACAGCACTTTACAATGTAGAGGGGGGACAGCACAATTACAGTACAGTTCAATACAGAAGGGACAGGAGGGCCCGGCTCATAGAGCTTACATTCTAAAGGGAGGGGGTGGTGGTACAAAAGGTAATAGATGCAGGGAATGATTTGATGGGGGTGGTTCAGGGACAGTTGTTAGGTGGGTTGTTCGGTGGGTGTGGGATAGGCTTCCCTGAATAAGTGAGTTTGCAGGGATCTCCTAAAGGTGGACAGGTTAGGGGCAGGGACAGTGAGTTCCAGAGGAAGGGAGAGGCTCTGGAGAAGTCTTGAAGGCGAGCATGAGAGGAGGTAACAAGGGAGCTAGAGAGCGGGAGGTCCTGGGAGGATGATTAGGGCGATATCTGCAGATTAGTTTGGTGATGTAGCTGGAGGTGATGTTGTGGATGACCTTGTATGTTGTGGTTAGCATTTTGAATGTTATACGGTGGGGTAGGGGAAGCCAGTGAAGGGATTGGCAGAGAGGGGCAGCAGTCACGGATCGGTTAGTAAGGTGTATTAGTCTAGTAGATGTGCAAGAATTTGCAATTACCATTATATTTTATTTGTAATTTTATAAATTGGTGATAAATATAAAAAAGACTTTCAAAATACTGATCATTTTTAACTATATGGCCAGAGATGTGTGCTTTCCTCATTGGTGTCCAATTTATCACTTTTTACCCAGCTCTCCAGAACTGCCATTTCCTGGGCTCTTATCCTTAGCTTTGATGTTAAAATTGATCTTTTGTTAACTTTATAATTTCTGCATGTCACAATATACAGCAATAGTAAAAAAAAAAAATGGTGATGTCTTGAAACTCCAGACAAGAAAGGCCAGCCGTACACGGTTTGAATCTCGGCCGGTTATGCAGGAATCGGCTGAGCTTTGAACCGTTAATGGGCAGGCTGACTATACCAAGTTAACCGATCAATCAACTTGGGTAAAACCAGCCTGCCGGATTCTCTTGTTCTTATTGCTAGTGGCTGCTATCTGCCATAGCTGCTAGCATTAATCACTGTCTTCTTGGCGGGGATGTCCCCCCCCCCCCCCCCCCCCCATCAGTAGCAGACAATGGCTCGGCAGGTGGGATTCTCCTGTCAGCACCACTGTCTGTGTTTATGGGAAAATCATACAACCCACCTGGGTGATTTGTATACATTGCAAGGTTTTTAAACAACTTTATTGCAGATTCCTACCTCTTTCTGCTCCAAAGAAAAAGCTGTTTTTGCCTTAGATTCTTATTCTGAATGGAATGACTTCTTAAGCAGCTGATGCGCTTGCAGTGTTCTGATGAGGAAAGTGTTGCATTGTTGGCATCCCTTTATAAGTAATTAACCCTTAGGGAGCATCTTAACAAAAAATATATTTCTTTTCCAAAGGATGCCAAAAAACTTGACTTGTTTCTTAGTGCAAACTCCTGTGAAATTTCTGGGGAAGTTCTGTCCACCAGATATGTGCAGAATGCCTTCAGGCAGCCATATTGCATTGGATTTTAGAGAACATTTCAGTCCTGCAGATTGTAAAGGAAATGCAATTTTTTAAATAATATTTAAATACAATATGACTTTTGTATATGCAATTGTATAGCAATTGTACTGTTTATTGTATATTATTTTTCTTTATATACAGTCAAGGTTTATTGACGTTCAACAGTGTTACAGAGTGTGTACTATCATGTATAGAAATCACTTAAAATGGCATAACAACTATATATTGTGATTGGTGGTAATGGTATTGCGTATAAGTGTCTCAGGTGCGAAAGTGAGATTGTACCACAGCAACAGCAACACAATGGTATGTAAGCTCATATTACCCTTATTATCAAGGTGAGCCTATAATTAAGTCAATTATAATCTATACAGTTTATCTGTTTGCAGAAGCACTCTTTTCATTACTTGAAATGTTCCATAAAAAATGCTAAAAGGAAAGGACTAAACTGTGGTGAGAGAATATAGAGATAACGGTTAGAATTATGAGAGGGAGAGTTTGGATCACTTTAAAAAGGCAGATGTGCAGTTAAACACATGTGAGTTTCCGTTGTGTCACACCCAGTGATGCTTGGTACTCTAGCCATGATGGCGGAGGGCCCTAGGGCTGGCTGGGGTGCAAGTAGATGTACTTTAGCTTATCTGCTCAACAATTGTGAGGTTATTAGTATAATTTCCCTGCCTTCTTTCAGTTCTTTGTAACCATCAGACTAGTGGAATTCAAACCAAAGTGACCACATTTTGTGGTATCTATCCATCCTATCGGTGGCTTGTGCTAGCGTCTCTTCCATTTCACATATCTCACTTACCCGAGCCAGCCACTCCGACACAGAAGGCACTCGTGTAGTTCTCCACAGGGTTAGTATCAATGCCTTACCTGCTTTTGGAAGGTGTTTGGTCAAATACGTTTTTGTAGCTTTTGAGTGGGAAGTTTGAGATGTGTAGAAGACAACAGGCAACATTGAGCACCATCTTGGTCTCTTTGATGTGTTTGATCTGTTCCGTGACTTGACGCCAGAATGGAGCCAAGAGAGGGCAGTGCCACCAAATGTGCACAAGGGTGACTGTGTCATTCCCACATCTCCAGCATGTGCTTGGAGTCTGAGCATTCCATACGTGAAGACGTGCAGTTTCCTATCCCTGTGTTTACCAGTTGTCTCCACTGCAGCTGCAACTAACTTTTCCGTGAGGACCAGCAAGTTAGATTTAAGGTCCGTTATGGCTGCAGAGAAGGTGGATTTGATGCCAGCTGCAAAGCCTGACATGTTGATGGTCTGTCTGATTTTATCCCCTACCTGTGTCCTCCACTGCAGATTGTGAGTCCTCACTGAAGTCCTCCTCCTTCCTCATTTTGTTCCCTGCCATGCTGCCACGGGAGGCCAACTGTAGTTTGAACAGCTTCGGTATGTTCCTGGCTGAGTAGGTAGCCATGTTGCATCTGGAGCGGGTCTGCAGGGTCTGGTCAAGCTTTTTGCCCATTTCCAGATTGATAAGTGCCGAGTAACAGGCTGCAGGCCAAGTTTCTTCACGGCCCCATCATTTTTTTTTCGTTTCTTTCCCATAAAAGGGAAATTACCATTTCAATTACTTTTAAAGCCATTTTTTTTTCTGCTGTCTGTGTTCCATTGGAAAAATTTTCCTTTGCTTCACGTCTCAGAGATACAACAAGAAGTAAGATAAGGAAATGTCCCAAAGTAAAGTAACCTTTCTTTGGAAGGCATTCCTATTCCGGTGACAGCTCAAAATGTCGTATTCTCCCTTACTTTCTTCCCTGGTGACCACCAGAGCATATAGAAAGAGTAAAACTTCCCAATATGGGTATCTTATTTTGTCTTATTTTGTTATTTTTATCTCATTTTATTTTTTTCACTGAGCAGTAGTGACACTGGGGTTTATTTACTGTGCAAAATCAGCTTCCATTTTATTTTATTGTCAAAACTTAATTGAACAAGTTGAAGTTGAAAGCTGATTGGCTACCATGCACAGCTGCACCAGAGTTTGCACTCTCCAGTTCTAGTAAATCAACACCACTGTATTTAGTTGACACTCATCATGTTAAAATCAATAAAACACCTTTTAAATTGTCAGCTGCCTTGCTGGTGGGCACGGCAAAGGGGGTAGTAAGCAACTGGCAGCAAAAGAAAGTCATGGGAAACGTTCTTCTCACATTCTGTTTGTGTCAGTGTATTTCTGGAACAAATGCACAGTTCATTCTGGCTTAGCATGAGCAATGCTTTCACAGATGTTGGATAAAACTGCAGCCATCTAAACACTTACACTGTTACAAAGTTTTTATTTTCACCATCAGATAAGCTATATATATATATATATATACACAGTGGTGTGAAAAGGTGTTTGCCCCCTTCCTCATTTCCTGTTCCTTTGCATGTTTGTCACACTTAAGTGTTTCGGAACATCAAACCAATTTAAACAATAGTCAAGGCCAACACAAGTAAACACAAAATGCAATTTGTAAATGAAGGTGTTTATTATTAAAGGTGAAAAAAAATCCAAACCATCATGGCCCTGTGTGAAAAAGATAAAACATACTATAACTGTGGTTGTCCACACCTGAGTTCAATTTCTCTAGCCACACCCAGGCCCAGGCCTGATTATTGCCACACCTGTTCACAATCAAGGCATCACTTAAATAGGAGCTGCTTGACACAGTAAGGTCCACCAGAAGATCCTTAAAAGCTACACATCATGCCGAGATCCAAAGAAATTCAGGAACAATTGAGAAAGAAAGTAATTGAGATCTATCAGTCTGGAAAGGGTTATAAAGCCATTTTCAAAGCTTTGGGAATCCAGCGAACCACAGTGAGAGCCATTATCCACAAATGGCGAAGACATGGAACAGTGGTGAACCTTCCCAGGAGTGGCCGGCCGCCCAAAATTACCCCGAGAGCGCAGCGACGACTCATGCAAGAGGTCACAAAAGACCCCACAACAACGTCCAAGGAACTGCAGGCCTCACTTGCCTCAGTTAAGGTCAGCGTTCATGCCTCCACCATCAGGAAAAGACTGGGCAAAAATGGCCTGCATGGCAGAGTTCCAAGGAGAAAACCACTGCTGAGCAAAAAGAACATCAAAGCTCGTCTCAATTTCTCCACAACACATCTTGATGATCCCCAAGACTTTTGGGACAACATTCTGTGGACCGATGAGACAAAAGTGGAACTCTTTGGAAGGTGTGTGTCCAAGTATATCTGGCGTAGAAGGAACACTGCATTTCATAAAAAGAACATTATACCAACAGTAAAATATGGTGGTGGTAGTGTGATGGTCTGGGGCTGTTTTGCCGCTTCAGGACCTGGAAGACTTGCCGTGATAAAAGGAACTATGAATTCTGCTGTCTACCAAGAGATCCTGAAGGAGAATGTCCGACCATCTGTTCGTGTACTCAAGCTGAAACGAACTTGGGTTCTGCAGCAGGACAATGATCCTAAACACACCAGCAAGTCCACCACCGAATGGCTGAAGAAAAACAAAATGAAGACTTTGGAGTGGCCTAGCCAAAGTCCTGACCTGAATCCTATTGAGATGTTGTGGTATGACCTTAAAAAGGCCGTTCATGCTCGAAAACCCTCTAATGTAACTGAATTAGGACAATTCTGCAAAGATGAGTGGGCCAAAATTCCTCCAGGACGCTGTAAAAGCCTCATTGCACGTTATCGCAAGCGCTTGGTTGCAGTTGTTGCTGCTAAGGGTGGCCCAACCAGTTATTAGGTTTAGGGGGCAATCACTTTTTCACACAGGGCCATGATGGTTTGGATTTTTTTTCACCTTTAATAATAAACACCTTCATTTACAAATTGCATTTTGTGTTTACTTGTGTTGTCCTTGACTATTGTTTAAATTGATTTGATGTTCCGAAACACTTAAGTGTGACAAACATGGAAAGGAACAGGAAATGAGGAAGGGGGCAAACACTTTTTCACACCACTGTGTATATATATATATATATATATATATATATATATATATATATATATATATATATATATATATATATATATATATATATATATATATATATATATATATATATATATATATATATACATATATATATATATATATATATATATATATATATATATATATATATATACACACACACACACACATATATATATATTTATTTCTTTTTCTTTTTTTTGGTTTCTTATACAAAAAAAAAACTACCAGCCCTTTAAGCTTCTAGCAGAACAAACAGGGTACTTCTGATAACTCCTGAACTGCTTATCCTTTTCAGAAACATTTTGTATTTATGAGAGTGCTCTACCATGGAAAACAGTGAGACAACAACGGAGCCCTATTGCCCTGACAGTTTCATCTGTTACCCATAACACAAGAGGTCTGGCCTCAGGGCAAGCCTGTTACTTAGCAACCTTTATAGAATGTGACATAGTTTAAAAGAAGGGAATCATTTAACTCTATATTTGATGAGACTTTTGTTAAGACATCCATTGGAATTGTTACTGTGTTTTCATTTCTCTATTTCTTTTCAGAAAACATGCAGTCCTGAAAGGACCACCATATATGGCCCAATTTTATCAAGATCTAAAACTAGTCTGAGCTCTAGACAGGCCATACATGGTTCAAATTTGGGCCAGTTCACCAGGAACCGGCCACAAAATTGAACCGTGTATGCGCAGGCTTAAAGTGATACTAAAGTCTTGTTTTTTTGTTTTGTTTTTTTGTTAAGAATAACAAACATGTTATACTTTCCTGATCTGTGCAGTGGATTTGCACAGAGCAGCCTGGATCTCCCTCTTCTCTGGACCCTCTTCGCTGCTTCTGACCCCTCCCTCTTGTTGAGTGCCCCCACAGCAAGCAGCTTGCTATGGGGGCACCCAAGCTGAGTCACAGCTCCCTGTGTCCATTTAGACACAGAGCAGCAACCTCACCCACTGACTCTCCTCATTGGCTGACTCACTTTTATTGACAGCAGTGGGAGCCAATGGGGTCATGCTGCTGTCTCTGCCAATAAGGAGTGGAGTGTCGGGCAGCCGAGACACTGCTACGACATCACTAGATAGAGATGGACTCAGGTACGTATTAAGGGGGCTGGAGGGGTATGATGCACACAGAAGGCTTTTTATCTTAATGCATAGAATGCATTAAGATAAACAAAAAAACCTTCTGCCTTTACAATCACTTTGATGTACCAAGTTTATCGATCGATCAACATGGGTACAACCAGCATGCCGGGTTTTACCTGCGCTTATCGCAACCTGTGGTTGCAGGAAATACATTTTCTCCATGTATGGCCAGCCTAAGGCTCACTCAGATTCATCTGGCAAGGTGAACCCCAGAGTTATAATCAGCATGCAAAATATTTTTCATCCAACCTCTTTCAGATCGACTCTAGCTGATCATATGGGCAGCACAGTGGTGTAGTGGGTAGCACTCTCACCTAGCAGTAAGAAGGTTGCTGATTCAAATCCCAACCACAACACTACCTGCCTGGAGTTTGCATGTTCTCCCTGTGCCTGCGTGGGTTTCCTCCGGGTACTCTGGTTTCCTCCCACAATCCAAAGACATGCAGGTAGGTAAATTGGCTTTGGTCCAAAATTGGCCCTAGTATATGAATGGGGACCTTGGATTGTGGGCTCCTTGAGGGTAGGGACCAACATGAGTGTGCAATGTACAGGGATAGGGACAATTGTAGACACCTCACTCAGGTTGAACTGGATGGACTGGTGTCTTTATTCAACCTAACTAACTATGAAACTATGAATTTCTTCTCTTAAAGAGCTAGAAAAAATTACTCCCTATCCAAGTTGGGTAGAAAAGTGATGTCAAGTCTGTGATCTCAGCAACAATGAGCAGATCATTCCACTGTCCATCAATTTCCAGAACAGTTTGGTCTATTTATGGATGGCCTAAAGATACCCACACACTGGCATGCATTATTGTACAGGAAGTTGAAATACTACCAGACAAGCTGACCATGTGTAGACACATGAAGGTCACACCAGACAAATGTCAACTTGTCAGTTGATCAGCATGATTAGGAAGTAGTTAGGTGATTCCTTTTCTGTGCTAGTCATGAAAAGATATGCCAGAAGAACAATTTAGCTAGGTAAGAACGTCATCTGACGCATGCATAAATCTATAGGTCACTTGGGAAAAACCAACGCAACATTCAATTCACTGTTTTTTCAAAATGGCATTTATGGAAATCTTTAGGAAAGATTAACTAACTCTAAAACTACTCTCTGTCCCATTTTAAGCCTTATATAACTAGCCCTCTATAGAGAAAATTGCTATACTTATCTGTTCTACAGACGCTCCTGTTCGGTCCTATGCTGAGCTGTCAGCAGCAGATTCAGTGCATGGAAATGTGCAGGAGAGGCAGCCAACAATGGAAGCGCCATAGAAAGTCTATGGGTGACGTCACTTCCCAGGCATTTCACAGCCGGATTTCTCCTGCACACTGCAGCTGTTGCTAGAGGCCAGACTAGAGTGGCTGTAGAACATGTTAGTATAGTGATTGTTTCTTTACAGGGCTAGATAGATTAGGTCTAGAATGTGGCAGGGAGTAAGTTTAGCATTAGTTCGATGTTGACTAAACTTCCACTTTTATGTCATGGATCCTAGATGTTCATGTCAGTTGGGGAAACCAACACAACATTTACCTCTCTGGTCCTTCATGAGGACAGAAGTCCTCATTTATTATTTATTATTATCCAAAGTCAAGCAGCAAACAACAGCATACTGGAGACATCATTAGAGTTCTATACCAAAACTACAAAAGAAGAACCTTATAATTTTATCAACAAGATACTGAATATTTTTAACCAAAATTGCAGCCAAAACATAACAGCACAACTACTAATGCATATGGAGAGATAATACAAAAGATTACAGCTAGCCCTAGACATCAAAGGCTAGTCAGTTGCAGTGGCCTTTAAAAATGGTCATACATGCTTCGATTGCCTATGTGTACGTATTTAAATTAATGGAAGAGGGATCAGTTGGCAATAATGCTTGGCTAGAGACTCAAACCTGGTCATTCGCTTGTTCATCCAATGACCGGCTTGTGGCATAGGCACGAAGATTCCAGTCCATTCTGACTGAAATTAGTTCTATGGAATCATTCTCTTGTAGTTATAAGTATCTTCCGGTGTCTTAATACAACAATCAGACATTGGGGGTTATTTACGAAAGGCAAATCCACTTTGCACTACAAGTGCACTTGGAAGTAAAGTCGCTGTAGATCTGAGGGGTAGATCTGAAATGAGGGGAAGCTCTACTGATTTTATCATCCAACCATGTGCAAGCTAAAATGTTTTTTATTTTCCTTGCATGCCCCCCTCGGATCTACAGTGACTGCACTTCCAAGTGCGCTTGTAGTGCAAAGTGGATTTGCCTTTCGTAAATAACCCCCAATGTGTTGGGTACAAACAACTAAAAGAGGACCCTGGAAAGACCCAGACCAAGACAACTGATGGTCAGAGACTTCAGGCAAGCAAGCAGAGAGAAATCGTTGACATACTCATTGATTTTCTCGTTCAAAAGTTTTTATTTTATGTTAAAATAAATTACATATACAGAATATAAGACAAATTATTTGATACCAGAAATAAAAAGTAGACATATCGAAGTACAGATGATACAAAGCAAAGAAGAATTTCAAGATATTCTCGTGGGAATGACAATAAATGGCCTTATATATTTTAGAATTTGAAAACATTCTTATAGCTGAGTTTTAAACATTTTAATCCCAAGAAAATATAAATATGTCTAAGCCCCTGTACACACGGTCGGAGATTTCGACAACCAAATCCGTCGGATCTTGTCCGAAACTGTTGCATACACACGGTCGGACTAAGTTGTCGAAAAATCCGATCATTCAGAACGTGATGACGTAATTTCATTACGATGGGACTACGTTCAGGCTAGTAGCCAATAGCTTTGATGTAGGAATTTGATCTGAGCATGCGTGGCACTTGGTCCAATCAAAATTCTCTACACATGATCGGAGTATGTCTGATCAAACCAGTTGGTCGGGAAATATTTCCAACAAGTTGGAAAATTGGGTCCGACGGATATTTCGACGGAATCAGTCCGATGCAGACCACACACAGTCGGATTATCCGACAACACGGCCCGATAGGACACATTCCGATGGATTCTCCGATCGTGTGTACAAGGGCTAAAAGAAGACATTCTCATTGATTTTAAGATCACTTTATTTTAGCTTCACCAAGTAACAACATACTACCAATGTGACCAATGGCTGTTTTACACACACCGGCACAGCACAATTCTTCAGAGCAGTGGTCTCTCTTAAGCTAATAGGCACCCACATACACATTCTAAGGCCAGTTGTAACAGATGCCATTTAACATACCAGTATGTTTTCAGGACCATTATGAGAAACTGTATACAAATATGAGACGAGCTGAGTAGACTCCATAATGCCTGTATTGTGGAGTGATTTTTCAACAATGGAAGAACAAGCACATTGAATTTTAAACATGCTGGTCTCCTTATATCTAGAAATATTTGTTGGTATCAGGAAGAGAATGTTCTCAGAATGTTGCTATCTGGGCTATGTTCGCCCAGCTGTACAGCTGTGCTACAATGCATGCCTGCTTTAACCGCAAGTAATATTGTATGTCGCCAACGCGTACAATAAATATTTTATTAATGTTATTTATAGCATAACAGTTGCTGTGAGAGAACAGCCTTTGTTGCTTCTGCAAACAGCTCCGAATGTACAAAGACTCCACATAATATGGCTATAATGCTTACTACTAATAGTGATGGACTTCTTATGGTCCCGTGAAGTGGATCTGTGAAGTAAAATTTAAGAACTTACTGCTTTCAGAACTAAAGTGTTCCAAGGTTTTTTCATGGTTCTACCCTGCGCTCTCAGAAATGGTATTGCCATATTAGTATTATCTTTTATTAAATGTAGAGAGAGAGGGAAGAATGGGTGGGATTATTGCGGTGCTATACGGATAAGGAAATTGTATAGTATAAAGGTAAAAAAAGAAATTTTATTAAATATAGTAAAAATTAACCACAGTACTGGGGTAAATTCCAAGAATTTTTTTGACAATACAGACATCAATGACTTTACAAACAATGATCATAGTCGGTCAATTAGTTTAGATGAAGGGGTTCTTGGCTATGCTGGTGGAGTCCCAACATGTTTCGCCTACACAGATCAGATCCACTAATTATGCTTTATTTTGTTCACAGTGAATCTCCTTTTTTCTCTTTTAAAAATTACTTCCTGTCAATTTTTGGCTCCCCTGAAGAAGCCTCTGTGTAGGCGAAACATGTCGGGACTCCACCAACATAGCCAAGAACCCCTTCATCTAAACTAATTGACCGACTATGATCATTGTTTGTAAAGTCATTGATGTCTGTATTGTCAAAAAATTTCTTGGAATTTACCCCAGTACTGTGGTTAATTTTTACTATATTTAATAAAATTTCTTTTTTTACCTTTATACTATACAATTTCCTTATCCATATAGCACCGCAATAATCCCACCCATTCTTCCCTCTCTCTCTACATTTGATACAATTGGGATGAGGTGCGCCATTAAATTTTTGCCCGACCTGGTTCTCTTCACTCCTCCCACATTATCTTTTATTAGTTGCTGAGTATAATTGGGGTATTTAATATAGGCAGCCAGAGGCCTCTGCACCATCAAGCTGATAGCTATTACCACCACCAATTCTTTCATTTTCACTTCTTGGAGAAAAACGGGCTGATCACTGTGCCTCAGTTAATCGACTGCCAGGATGCAGACCAGGTCCAGTGCTGAGATCTGAAAGTAAGGACAACATGGCAAAACCTTGGGATTAAAAACAGCCATCTCATTTCTGTGAAAGGGGTGAAAGCTCATCAGAAAAATTTCCTGCATTGCATACCAAGGTGGATCATTGGCATAAAGAGTGTAACCTCTCAACTTTATACTAACGCATTAACAATATGTAATAAAGCAGAATATACACTATATAACTAGATGTATTGGGGCACCTGCCTTTACACGCACATGAACTTTAATGGCATCCCAGTCTTCAATATTGAGTTGGCCCATCCTTTGCAGCTACTAGCTTCAACTCTTCCAGGAAGGCTGTCCAGAAGGTTTAGGAGGGTGTCTATGGAAATGTTTGACCATTCTTGCAGAAGCAAATTTGTGAGGTCAGGCACAGATGTGGAGGAGAAGGCCTGGCTCGCAGTCTCCGCTCTAATTCATCCCAATGGTGTTCTATCTACTCCTAAACCTTGTGGACAGCCTTCCCAGAAGAATCAAAGCTGTTATAGCTGCAAAGGGTGGGCCAACTCAATATTAAACCCTACGGACTAAAGCCTCATACACACGATCAGATTTTCAGAGGAGAAATGTGTGATGACAGGCTGTTGGCGGAAAATCCGACCGTGTGTATGCTCCATTGGGCAATTGTTGACCAGCTTTCCGTGGACAAATGTTGGATGGCACTTTTATAAATTTTCAGCGGACAAATGTCTGTTGGCGGATTTTCCTAGTGTGCGTAAACAAGTTTGTCGGACAAAAGTCCAAAGTACAAACACGCATATTTGGAAGCAAGGATGAGCCAGAAGCGGTCGGTCTTGTAAACTAGCATTCCTAATGGAGAATTAACATTTGTGACGTGGCAAACTATGAAATCTCGAAATTTAGCGCATATTCTTTTCTTCTTTAATGAGGTAATAATGAAGCTGCTTTGCTGGTGATACTGATGGAGTTATTGCAAACTAATTTTCAAAAGCTTTTTTTTCCTAGTGATATCAAGCTATTAAGCTTTTTTTTTTTTTTATTTGTGCAAGTTACCACAACGCCATTATCCCGTCATTTTTAAGATCAAAGATACAACTTTGTTGTTGTCCCTTGTTAATTTCACATTGTATTTTTTAAAATGTAACTGCCTACTCCCAAACTGTCATTTGAAGTAAAACACATAGCCAAATATTATTCTACACAATTTTTTTTATTGTGCAGTAAAAAAAAGAAAACAAATACATTTAGACATGCTATCTGCCAATAGAACTTAACCAAAAAGTGCATTCTATGCATCCAAAAATATAGAAAATATACCAATTCAAATCGTTGTTAATCCAAAAAAATAATGTCAAAGCAATAACTCCAAGGCCAATAATAGAATAGAACTTAACCAAAAAGTGCATTCTATGCATCCAAAAATACAGAAAATATACCAATTCAAATCGTTGTTCAACCAAAAAAAATAATGTCAAAGCAATAACTCCAAGCCCAATATTAAATAACACATTATCTCCTCCGATTCCACAACATGACTGGTTGATGAACAACCGCTCAGAAACTAACTGAAAAGTGCAAAATGAAAAGTGTGAATCAACACGTACCAAACTTCTACTAACACAAAATTAGCAGAAGGAGCCCAAAGAGTGGCGCTAAAGAGCTAAGAAACAACGTAGTAGGTCACTATGTTCATAATTGTTGGCCAACAATTGTGTGGCCATGTGTATGCAAGACAAATTTTGGCCAGCCCCTTTTGGACATCATTCCACGGTTTTGTTGGCCATCAGTCCGATCGTGTGTACGAGGCTTAAGACTAGGATGCCATTAAAGTTCATGTGTGTGTAAAGGCAGGCATCCCAATGCGTTTGGTAATATAGTGTATGTATAGTGCAGAAAAGCAGTGGCATGAGAAAATAGTTGTAGTCAAGAACAAGCTAGTGGTCACATTGTACAGACCATTGAATATTTGAATATTATTGAATATTAAAAGACAATCTCATAGTGAATCAGGTACACGGTAGCTACAGTATTTGTCCTGGGCAAGTTCAAAGTCAGGACCAACAACAGACAAATAGAACAACAGACAAATATTGTACAACAGGTTGAGGTCAGGACAAGCTGCCTAAACAAGTGAGTGTCAGGACAAGTAGCACACTATCAGAGTCTGAGCACAAGCTGATGGCAACATCACTGGCATATACCTGAGGTCAGCAATAGGCTGGGTTACCATAGGAGCACTGATACCTGAAAATACCCAGAAAATACACATACAGCCAAAGACCTTTCAGCAATGCACAGAAGGCACTGAAATTATTATAACACAATCACACAGGCACCTGCATGGACAATGTACATCCCATGGACAATACATTATTGTTCCAGCACAGACAGTAGGTTACAGTTTAATTGTCATCAGGAGTAAATGCAGGAGGGTTCCTAGTTCCATGACAGCCTGCCACTTTTCTGTACTACACAAGCTGGTGTAGTCCTGGTCTGTAGCATCCTTGTCTATACAATCTATAGATTGGTCATATCACCATTGCTAACTAATCCTGTCCCAAATTAGGGATTCATAAGTTAGTCAAGTAGGAGTTCACATGTGCTGGTCTGCTGCCTTGGAGCATGTCTAAGGAAGTCCTGGTCAAAGACCACTCCAAAGACATACTGGTAGGTTAATTGGCTTCTGTCCAAAAATTGGCCCTAGTGTATGAATGGGAGTTGGGGACCTTGGATTGTGGGTAGGGACCGAAGTGTGTGTGC
Source organism: Lithobates pipiens (assembly GCF_037356315.1). Classification (NCBI taxonomy): domain Eukaryota; kingdom Metazoa; phylum Chordata; class Amphibia; order Anura; family Ranidae; genus Lithobates; species Lithobates pipiens. The sequence continues at coordinate 201,729,847 of NW_027507788.1, forward strand.
GATGTATGTGTGGAGCACTGTGTAAATTGACGGCGCTATATGGGTTCCTTAAATAAATAATATCTAATAGAGGAGCATCTTAATGAGACGCAACGTACAGGGATAGGGACAATTGTAGACACGCACCCACACTCACTCAGGTTGAACTGGGTGGACTGGTGTCTTTATTCAACCTTACTATGTAACTATGTAATTAATTGAATTAAATTAATGATGGCAACACAATAAATATTACCAAAGAACACAGACCTCAATTCATAACAACCTAAAATTCACAATCTTGCGGAATTTACGAAAACTTTAAATGAGTATTCTTGAGACCAGAGAGCAGAAATTAAACGTAAACCAGTATTTTTATTGTCTTCATGCTGTTTTTTCAATGATGTTACCTTGATTTACTAAGATTTCAGGCTTTCTCTTCCAGAACATGAACATCACTGTCTATAAGGACAATGTTAATGAATGCAATCAATAGTTACTTCATGTGATACAAATTGAAGGTTCCCGCATGAAGTATTTTTTAGCATCAGTTCTTCCACAGCTGAATACTTCATTCCACAGTAGTTAATGGTTGTCCTCTGAGCATAAATTGTTTTATGGGTTTTTTTTTTAATCAATCATACACCAACTATACTAATCTACGTAGACACTAGAGTAGAGATTTAGAAAAACTGGTGCACACAGAATCTGGTGCAGCTGTGCATAGTAACCAATTATATTCTAACTTCAGTTTATTCAGTAAAGCTTTGACAATAAAACCTAGAAGTTGATTGGTTATTGTTGGATTCAATATGAACTCATGTAGTGTCTTCTGGGATCCATGCATTGGTTCCCATTCCCAATGGTGCAGTGTCCTGGAGAACAGGATGCTCTCCCCCGGTTGGAATGTAGCCAGTTAAACCTCTATTGTGACTATAGATTAGAGGCTCCCATCTATCTATGAGAGCTACTCTGCATGACAATGCTGACTCTGAATCAAAGATGAGCCTAACGGACAGAGGCGGGGCACCGGAGATCGAAACCCAAGATTTGACCCCAGTCGGAGTAGTTGCAACTCATGGACAGACACTGCCCCCCAGAGGCCAGTTATGGCAGGAAGGTCAGAGATATTTAGCCTGGGGGAGGAGATGCCCCAGAGACACTGATTGTCCACAAGCAAAGGGGGGGGGGAGGCAATGGGACGCAGTGGGGGTGAGGTGTGTTTGTCAAAAGGGAATGTTTGAAACAGAGCTTCCTCTCATTCCATCATGAGGACAGCCAGAGAACGTGCTAAGTATATTACTTGTATTGTGTTCTGATTGTATGCTATGTCATTTTGTAACTCCTTTTAATACATCTTAGCTTTCTTATTTCCTTGGGAAATAAATGAGATTTGATTAATCTTAAAGCGGGACTGTACTGCGGAAAAAAATATTAAAAGCCAGCAGCTACAAATACTACAGCTGCTGACTTTTAATAAATGGACACTTACCTGTCCCGGGGTCCAGCGATGCCGGCAGCCGAGGCCGATCGATCGCTCGGCTCTCGCCTGCTGCCGCCACCATTCTAGGTGAGGGAATCAGGAAGTGAAGCGAAGCGGCTTCACTACCCGGTTCCCTACTGCGCATGCGCGAGCAGACAGCGCGCAGGGACAGGAAGATGCATAGACTCCCGTGGGAGTCTATGCCCGGAAGTGGGTGTAAATACCTGTCTTTGACAGGTATCTGCACCCCCCTCCCCCCTGAAAGGTGCCGATTGTGACACCGGAGGGGGGGGTTCCGATCAGCGGAAGTTCCACTTTAGGGTGGAACCCCGCTTTAAACCGTGTGTTTGGTTTCATAGCTAACTTTGCATTATTGTGATATTAACAGTAGCTCAGAGTTTTAATAGACTAACTAATTTATAGGGACTAGACAAATTAATACACAGATGATAAATAATAGTTATTATTTATCGGTTCCTTTTATCGGTTACTTCAGTTATTATGCAGAGCTGCACCAGATTCTGTGTGCACCAGTTTTAGTAAATTTCCCCCTAGGGGTCTGTTTATAAATGATATCACTTAAGATTCATACAACTTTTGCCAAGATTCACACTTTTTTTTGGGGGGTTCCATTGGAAAAATAGGTAAATCCTATGTTAATCTTGTGTGAAAAATATCAATTGGCCCATCAAAGTCTGCCATTCCGCCACCAATAATAGCGGCAATTACCAGCTCTCAAAATGATAGCTGGGAATTGCTTCGTATTACGCAGCAGGAACAACTGCCAGAATGCAGCCTCTCCTGTGTAAAATGACCATTGCAGATAGTCTGCAAGTGTCGGTGAGAGTAAATTCAAGGTAACAATTTACTTTCTCAGTGTGACCTACATATGACAGTAAATGTAGAACCATGGCCTCCCATTCAACATATGTGTGCTTTAGAACTTAAAGTGGTGTTCCACCCTAAAAAAAAAAAAAAAAAAATCATGAATGTGCCTAAAAAAACACCTCTAAATGGCTGTTGCTAGGGGGGTCCCTCGTAGACTGCCTCCTTCAGTGCCTGGGCTCCTGATGTCACTTCCCTTAAGCGCAGGAAGGGCTCAGCTCTGCCCCCTCCCTCTTGTCAAACCTCTGGGACACGTGACAGGTCCCTGATGATTGTGCGGCCAATCACGGCACGCGGTGCCCCTTGCGCATATGCAGTGGATGCCCAGCTGTGAATCCATAGCCGGGCACCCACAGTTACAATTCCGGCGCCACCAAATGGAGGGGGAGATGAGTGGGGCTTCGATCCCCCTGCATCACTGGACCCTGGGACAGGTAAGTGTCCGATTATTAAAAGTCAGCAGCTGCAGTAGCTGCTGACTTTTATTTATTTATTTTTTTATACGGAAACCCCTCTTTAAAGCAGTAATAAACCCAAAACCAAAAATGTATTGTATAGCAGCTTACCAATTATTAGATGTGGGGGCTGCATTTGTTTTCTTTTTTTTTTTTTTCCTTTTTTTTCACCTGGTGATCTGGCCAGTAACACACCTCTTGTATTTGAGTTCCCTCCACTCTATCTGGAAGAGCACAGGGGGCACATTTGGACAACAGCAAATAATTTGGGGGGGGGAGCAGTGTTAGATGTACTAGCAGATTTAAATACACCAAATCAATACCATATTCCAGCTAATACTTGAAATGCAGTTACAGCAAAGGTTTTACATAAATAAAAAAAAGCTGATCATTGTAAGCACCCCTGCCCATGCTGAATGATTTATCTAATCTCTGTAGAGATTGCCTATGCAGCACTGCTCTTCAATTCAGAGCAGAGTTGGTATTCTCATGTATGCCGGTAATCCTCAGTAAATGTGCAAAATTGGAAATATTTGCAAATAACTTTTCGATGCTTTGTACCAGAAACATCATTCTAGTATCATTTTAAATTGGGTGAATTATAGCATAAAAGGTCGTTTTTTTAAAATTTTTTACACTAAACCACTTTTTTAACTAACACAGACCAAAATAGGAAAAAAATGTTTTGATCATATATTACATAACATAATAAATATTTTTGCAAGACAGTATTAGCAAAATTCCCTTTTCTTTCCTCACTTTCCACTTTCTTTATTGTTTACTCAATTCTTCTTCCACTTACTTACTTTTTGGCCTTGAAGTCAATATTTTTAGAGGACCACCAACAATGTATTTTTCCTCCTAGAATTTCGCTTCACGTTTGGGAGTAATCAAGATGCTCCATTTCAATTACAAGAAGATGGCAGACACTAATTTAAGACAGTACTGTGCCTTTAATCCACCGACTTCCACAATTGGATGCTCTGCCTAATTGTTAACCCCTTTTCCGTCCGTACTGTAGCCGAATGATGGTTACAGTATTGACCTACTTTGGCAGGAGGCCGTCATATAATGCCATCCCGTGCTCGAGCAGCCTACGTGCCCCCTACAGGGCGCATGCGGCACGCTCTGTGATCAGCAAGTCCATGAGACTCGGCTGATCATAGATCGGAGTAAGGGGTTGATCCTGACTCCTAATCATGTGATCAGCTATCAGCCAATGATGGCTGATCATGTGATGTAAAGAGAGTCGATAATCTGATAGCACAAGGAGAGAAAAAAAGGCGATCCCCGACGGCTGTCAGAGGGACATTGGTCCCGATCACGGAGAACTGCCGCCGAGTCATCAGTGCCCACCTGTGCCACCTGCCAGTGTCACCCACCAGTGTACAACTATGCCATCTACCAGTGCCCACCAGCGGTGCCACTTATCAGTGTCGACAATGCCACCTTTCAGTGCCTACAGTGCCACCTATCAATACCACCAATCAGTTGCTTATCACCAGTGCTGCCTATCAGTGTTACCTACCAGTGCCCATCAGTGCCATCTATCAGTGACACCTATAAGTGCCCATCAGTGCCACCTATCAGGGTCCATCGGTGTCACCTCATCAGTGCCGCCTTATCAGTGCCCATCAGTGCTGCCTTATCTGTGCCTATCAGTGCCCATCAGTGCAGCTCATCAGTGCCCATCAGTGTAGCCTATCAGTGCCCATCAGTGCCACCTATCAGGGTCCATCAGTGTCACCTCATCAGTGCCGCCTTATCACTGCCCATCAGTGCTGCCTTATCTGTGCCTATCAGTGCCCACCAGTGCAGCTCATCAGTACCCATCAGTGTAGCCTATCAGTGCCCATCAGTGCCCATCGGTGCCCATCAGTGCATATCAATGAAGGAGAAAATTACCTGATTGCAAAATTTTATAAAAACTATGAAAAAAATTTGTTTTCAAAATTTTCCATCTTTTTTGGTTTGTTTAGCAAAAAGTAAAAGCCCAGTAGTGATTAAATACTAACAAACGAAAGCTCTATTTGTGTGAAAAGAATGATACAAATTTCATTTGGGTACAGTGTAGCATGACCACGCAATTGTCATTCAAAGTGTGACAGCTCTGAAAGCTGAAAATTGGTCTGGGCAGGAGGGGGGGTTTAAGAGCCCAGTAAGCAAGCGGTTAATGATTGCTATTTGTGTTATCCCTATTTAAAGTGTTACTAAACCCACAGCAGTAAAATCAGTCTGAATATGCAGTAAAGCATGCTTGTTATACTCACCGTGGAACCTAAGGGGTTATTCCTCTGCATTGTGTAAAAAGGCTGATTGATCCTGTGTGAATGGATCCTCCTCTTCTTGCATTGTCTCCAAAACATCCCTTGAGTTAGAGGCTGCACATGCTCAGTTTGGTGTGTATTGCTAGAGGGTTTTATTTTATTTTTTTCTTGGGAGAGTGCATGTGATCAGCACAGGGCCAATCAGCACTGTCCAGACAGAGGGTCAGGGATCCTGCATCCTGATAGGACAGCCAGTGCAGTATGAAAACTCTTTCTACAAGCTTTAACCAGGCACTGATAGAAAACTGCTATATACTGCTGGTGAGAAAAGGTATTTAGCCATTTATATTTACCAAAATGATTGCATTTCCATGTTCTGTGTACGGTGGGAGACCAAATATAGTGAATGCAGGGTCCTGGGTTTAGTAACGTTAATGTCTCATCAGTATGAGTCTTTCACAAGTTGTCTGCTCTCTTATATACTTATGGGAGACCAAAAAAATTATACCTGTAATCGTGTTTTATATTGTTTATTTAGTATAAATTTATTGCAAAAAAATAAAGAAATAAATATGTGATGCATGGCAACAAACATCACCACTACACATGTTTAACCAATGCATTCAGGTGGAGGAAACCAGGAGTAAGGAACCACAAGTATATTTCACAAGCCCTGGCTAACCAGGATTGAACAGTAGCACATGGATTCCTAATGTGTCCGATCCATTGACCTCCTAAGAGCAGTTAGGCGTCTGTCTAACCCATGGAGATTAGATCATTGCCTGCTGCTAACAGATGTCTGCTTAGATCTGTAGACTGCAAGCATAAGTACCAGGATTCAGAGAGTTAGCAATTCCTTGAAAAATTACAAGCTCTTTTAGTTTTTGTGAGCTGTTCTATTATAAACCCCACAATTATCACTGTTTTGAAAAGCCTATCTGTCGTGCATTGTACCTGTTAAAACGTTTTTTTCGTCTCTGTAAACTAATCAGTGGAAGAAAAATTCTGGACTGCGTTTGAAGTCTTAACAGCTGCAAGGTAAATGTGCATGGGGTATAATTATTAGCCCTTTTTCCTACAATATAATCGGAGGAACAATCGACGTGCGAGCATGTAAATGGCTGACTATTTAAGATACATTACTAATGGTCCTGTGTTTATTCCTTTTTTTTTTTTTCTTTCTAAAATAGCTAAAACCACCCAAGGAGATGATAATTTGAAACTGCAGGGGAGAAATAGGCAATATGTTCAATATTCTACCATGTTTTCAGTTCACGCGTGAAACAGGCAAATTATCATGTGCAATTTACATAAAAAGAAGGTGTAAAATAAAAGGATCACTAGCTAAACTTATATAAACTAGTTGTTAACAGCAGTTAACGTAATGGAGGGTAAGGCCGGCCATACGTGGTTCAAATCTTGGCCGGTTCAGCAGGAACTGGTCGAGATTGGAATCGTTAATGGCCAGGCTGAATGTACCAAGTTGATCAATAAATCAACTTGGGTACAACCAGCCTGCCAGATTCTCTTGCGATTATTGCTCGCAGCTGCTATAGCCGCTAGCACTAATCACTGTCTTCTCCCGACGGTGACAGCTTCCACCGCTTACCCTCACCAGGAGAAGACAATTACTGATTCCCCTGTCAACACTGTCTGCGTTGATGAGGGAACCGTGGGAATTGTTGCAGGAGAGAAATTTGTACCGTGTATGGCCAGCATAAAACTTATTTACAATAGCAGAACTCTGAACTGCAATTAAATCAAAGGTAGACAGATAATATATAGAAAAAGAACAAATTGGTGTTTAACCACTTGCAGACCGGACCATTTTGCTGGTCAAAGACCAGACCACTTTTTGCGATTCGGCACTGCGTTGCTTTAACTGACAATTGCGCAGTCGTGCGACGTGGCTCCCAAACAAAATTGACGTCCTTTTTTTCCCACAAATAGAGCTTTCTTTTGGTGGTATTTGATCACCCCTGCGGTTTTTATTTTTTGCGCTATAAACAAAAATAGAGCGACAATTTTGAAAAAAACGCATTATTTTTTACTTTTTGTTATAATAAATATCCCCCAAAAATATATAAAAAAACATTTTTTCCCTCAGTTTAGGCCGATACGTATTCTTCTACATATTTTTGGTAAAAAAATCACAATAAGTGATTATTGATTGGTTTGCGCAAAAGTTATAGCGTTTACAAAATAGGGATAGTTTTATAGCATTTTTATTAATAATTTTTTATTATTTTTTTTTTTACTAGTAATGGCGGCGATCAGCGATTTTTATTGTGACTGCGACATTGTGGGGGACCCATCGGACATTTTTGACACATTTTTGGGACCATTGTCATTTATACAGTAATCACTGCTATATAAATGCAGTGATTCCTGTGTAAATGACACTGGCAGTGAAGGGGTTAACCAGTGGGTGGCAGTGTAGGGGTTAAGTGTTCCTAGGGGTGTGTTACTAACTGTGGGGGGGTTGGGCTTTCATTTAGTGAACACTGATCTCTGCTCCAATCACATGGAGCAGAGATCAGCGTCACTAGTTGCTAGGCAGAATGGAGAAATGCTGTTTACTCTGCATTTCCTCCATTCGGCCGCTCCGTGAGATGATCGCGGGGATGCCCGCGGCGATCGAGTCCGCGGGTCCCGCGACCGGACTCACGGGGGTCCCGACCAGCGCGGGAGCGCGCCGCCGGCGGCGCGCTCCCGATGGCAGGGCGGCATTGAATATTGGACGTACCTGTACACCAGTATGCCTGCCCGTGCCATTCTGTCGACGTACATTGTCGTGCACTGGTCGGGAAGTGGTTAAAAAATAATCTCAACATATCTTATTTTTAGTTATTTACTTCTACTCCATGTAAACTCTTTCAGAATTCTTTAAAGTAGAATGATAGGTATTTCTTTTTTTTCATTTTGTATATAGTAAGGGAAGGTTATAGCCCTTGTCCCTTAGTCAAAAAGCAAGTGAGAGGACATCCCTGCAAATTAAGGGAATTCCTTGGGGACCCCCAGGTCACTCATTGTAAAATTTCCCCTCTGTTACTTTTCTGGGGACAACCCAAAATTTGGGATTTTCTTTTTCTTTTACTTTCACTTTAGATAATAAATAGACAAATAGGACAAATAGATAAATAGATAAATCTCAAAACAGTTTTGCCTTTAGTTATACTTTAACATCCCTGGCGGTATTCCCGAGTCTGGCTCGGGGTGAAAAAAGAAGTAACCCCGAACCACACTTGGGATCGCATCGCAGGATCCAGGTACATTTACTTACCTTGTCCCCTGGGTCCTGTGATGTCTCCCCGCTGTGTGTGAGAGCCGTGTCTCTGCTCGATCTATCACAGCGCCGGGTTCCATTTCCTGCAAGCGGCGCAACGCGCGGAGAACGGCGCCAAATTCAAAAAGTGAAACACACACATACATGTACATGCATACAGTACCCTGTAATCTTACAGATTACATTACTCTATCAAAGTTTGCGCAAACCAACTTTTCGTCGCACGACACATCCCTTTGTTCCCTAGTGGTTTGTCCAGTGCCCTCCATGCAGTTTTATATTATAAATACTGTTATTTCTGCCTGAAAACTAGAGATTGTCCATAGCAACCAAAACTGTCCCTTTACATCAAAAGCATTTTTAGACCAGCTAAAAAACAGCGATAATAAATTAGAATCACTCGCAGAATTGAGCGATAGTGATTTGTGGGGAGATCCGTCATCAAACACTGAAAGTAATGACAGTGACAATTCTGCAACTGAGCAAATTGCAGTGTTTTTGATTTGATTACATTATTGAATAATTTTTATTATTATTATTTGTTATAATTATTTATAGTTATGTATTATATTATAATTCATGATTTTGTGTTTCAAACTTTATCATACCTGGGATGTCTACTAGACTCTTGTTTGGACAGATTTAACCTGCCTGGCGGTATCCCCGAGTCTGGCTCAGGGTGGAATTTCACGAGTGGTAACCCCGAACCAGACACGGGATCGCATCGCAGGATACAGGGAGGATACAGGGAGACTTACTTACCTTGTCCCCTGGATCCAGCGATGTCCTCTGCGCTGTGTGATCGAGCTGTCCTCCGCTCGATTTACACAATGCCCGAGTGCCGCTGAGCTCCGTTCCCTGTACGTACGGGAGCGGAGATCGGCGCCAAATTCAAATAAGTAAAAACACAAGCAGTAAGATTACAGTACTCTATAAAAAATACACCCCCCCTTTGTCCCTAGTGGTCTGTGCAGTGCCCTGCATGCACTTTTATATTATAAATACTGTTTTTCTCTGCCTGGAATTTGGAGATTGTCCATAACAACCAAAAAGTGTCCCTTTATGTCAAAAGTGATTTTAGACCAACTAGAAAACAGTGATAATAAATTAGAATCACTTGCAGAATTGAGCGATAGCGATTTGTGGGGAGATCCGTCATCAAACACTAAATCTAATGACAGCGACAATTCTGCAACTGAGCAAATTTCAATGTTTTTGGATTTGATTACATTATTGAATAATTTTTATTATTATTTGTTATCATTATTTATAGTTATTTATTATATTATTAACTTTATCATACAGGATGTCTACTAGACTCTGGTTTGAACAGATTTAAGAGAGTTATTCCTTAGCCCTTGTACACACGGTCGAACATTCCGATGGACAATGTCCGATAGGACCGTGTTGTCAGATAATCCGACAGTGTGTGGGCTCCATCGGACTGTTTCCGTCGGAGTATCCGACGGACCAAGTTTTCCAGCTGGGCTATAAAATTTTCCGACAACATGATCCAATCTGGCTTTGTCCGACCATGTGTAGAGAATTCCGTTAGGACAAAGTGCCACGCATGCTCAGATCAAATTCCAAGACCAAAGGTATTGGCTACTAGCCTGAACGTAGTCACGTCATAATGAAATAACGTCATCACGTTAAGTATGATCGGATTTTCTGACAACTTTGTCTGACTGTGTGTATGCAACAGTTTCGGACAAAATCCATCAGACAAAATCCGACGGGTTTGGTTGTCGAAATGTCCGACTGTGTGTACAAGGGCTAAGAATTGCAGGCCTACAATATAAAACGCCAAATTTCCATGCAAAATAATTGTACCGCTTTCAGCACCTAAAATCTGAAATAATCGTACCGCCAGGGAGGTTAAATGAGTTATTCCTAAGAATTACAGGCCTACAATATAAAACACCCAATTTCCATGCAAAACATTGTACCGCTTTGAGCATCAAAAATCTAAAATAATCATACCACCAGGGAGGTTAATAAAGCACTCTATAAGTACTCTACTCTCTCTACAGGACACAGGATGTTTTTTAAGTTATTTTCTTGTACAATAAAATTTGCACAGTTTCACTTGAAGCTCAACTTTGGTCAAAGTTTTTTTTCATTTCTGAATAGCACAAGGGAGAGATAGAACCTCTACTAAGTTTTTACTATAATCTGTGTACATAGCGCTCAACTTTCTGAGATATATGATTGGTTAAACTGATAAATACTTGTTCACAACTCATTTTTCTTTATAGAAGCTTCAAAATTTGGTTTCAAATGAGGGACAGTTTGGTGCTATGTGTGTCCCTGCCAGAGAAGCCTCCCCAGACTCCCGGTCTCTTGTCGTTAGGTCACTAGGACAGGTTGTTGGGGCTACGTAAGACATCATTTATTCACAGCAATCTTTTTTTTTCTATTTTTGCAATTTCAGGCTGAGGAAATCATAGTTATTTTCTATAGAATTGTTCACCACTTTTACGGTGATTTGTAGGTATGCTTCTCTGTGACTGAGTTTGTGCAGTGTTTGATGTAAGTGACAAGATCGACATCGACAATCACTCTGCATTCACCTCTATGACTGAGCTACACATCGCTAAAGAAGAGCAAATAAGATTTAAAAAAAAGATGACGAGGTAGAAAAAGTATGACTGGTAGCATGACAAAACACTTCTTAGCAAGAAATCAACAAATTGTCAGAGGCTATAGCCGTGATGTCTCTAGCTACAAATTGCTGTAAATTGTTGGAATTAGGGATTTATAGCAGCAAAGAATCACCAATTGGAGATGGCCAGTGAAATGCATCCAATGGAGACATAAACAGCAACACAAAACACAGAGAGGTTGATTTACCAAGGCTGAAGAGAGCAAAATCTGGTGCAACTCTGCATAGAAACCAATCTGCTTTCAGTTTTTTTTCTGTCAAAGCTTAATTGAACAAGCTGAAGGTAGAAGCTGATTGACTACCATGCATAGATTCACCAGATTTGGACATCTCCAATGTTAGTAAATCAAACCCACATTTCATACACAGCAATAAAAACCTGAAAGAGATTCTAATCATTTATCAACCTATCTAAAAATTTTGCGAACTGGCGCTATTAACCACTTCAATACCGGGCACTTATACACCTTCCTGCCCAGACGAATTTTGAGCTTTCAGTGCTGTCGCACTTTGAATGACAATTGCGCGGTCATGCTACACTGTACCCAAGCTACATTTTTATCATTTTGTTCCCACAAATAGAGCTTTCTTTTGGTGGTATTTTATCACCTCTGGAATTTTTATTTTCTGCTAAACAAATAAAAAAAGGCCGAAAATTTAGAAAAAAACATTTTTTGTTTGTTTCAGTTACAAAACTTTGTAAATAAGTACGTTTTCTTCTTCACTGATGGGCACTGACGGGCCGCAGTGACTGGCACTGATAAGGCAGCACTGATGGGCACCAACGATGTGGCACCAATGAAGTGGCACTGATAGGCGGCACTGATAGATGGCACTGATATGTGACACAGATAGACACTAATAGGTGACACAAATAGATACTGATAGGTGGAACGGATTCTCATGGAGAGGTGGCACGGATTGTCATGGATAGGTGGCACGGATTGGCATGGATGGGTGGCATGGATAGGTGGCATGGATAGGCGGCACGGATGGGCATGGATGGGCACTGATAGGCGGCATGGATGGCACTGATAAGCGGCATGGATGGGCACTGATAGGCGGCATAGATGGGCACTGATAGGTGACATGAATGGGCACTGATAGGTGGCACGGATGGGCATTGTAGTGTACAGTACTGTATAGGGATGGATACCAAACAATAATGCATGCCAATCAGTGATGCCCATTGTGGGCACTGATTGGCATCCATTGTGGGCACTGACTGGCATCCCTGGTGGTCTAGGGGGGCATACCTGTTGCTGGGCATCCCTGGTGGTCTGGTGGCGTCCCTGGTGGTCCAGTGAGGGCATCCTCGGGGGGGGGGGGGGGCTGTGCTGATAATCGATCAGCACAAACCCCCCCTGTCAGAGGAGCAGCTGATCGGCTCTCCTCTACTCGTGTCTGAAAGACGCGAGTGAGGAAAAGCCGATCACCGGCTCTTCCTATTTACACTGTGATCAGCCGTGATTGGACACGGCTGATCACATGGTAAAGAGTCTCCGTCGGAGACTCTTTACCGCGATCGTAGTTGCGGGGTGTCAGACTGACACCCCGCAACAACGATCGCCGTGATGCGCGCCCCCGGGGGCGCGCAGCGGCTTAGTATCCTGATCACGTCATATGACGTCCGGTCAGGATATTACAACCACTTTGCCACCGTCATTTTGCTATATGGCGGGCGGCAAGTGATTAAATAAGCCAACTGCAGTTCCAAGAACTTCGACCTTCTCTGTAGAGAAAACAAGTGTATAAGGTTCCAATGCCTTTAACAGTTGAGCACAGGCAGAAGCATTGTCAAAAATTGGCAAATCTGCTTTCTCATGTCATAGCTGACAAGGTCCCAGGAAGGTAAATGGAATAAACTCCCATGACATGCTTTCATCAGCTCTTCATTGCGGAAAAAAACCCCACAAAATATAAAAGCTGCTTTTCTCTTAGAGTGGAGCTATTCTTTAAGTTTGAAACAATACCCATATCAATCAGAAAAAGTTGTGCTGCAATTTATCAAACAAAAGCCCAGGAAGGAAATGAGAGTATCTCTGCTACTATGTCATAATTGTTCACAAGGTTGGATAATTACAACATATTCACAGAGACATAAAGGATCTGCTATTGTCACACTGCGTACATAAGGAACAAAAAGAGATAATGAAGCAACAGATAAAGAATTGGAAAAATTACACGTTATATATTCTATATTTGTAGACAATAATGTGATATTCTTTTACACTGGTAAATATGTATGTGTGAATGTAGGATTTAATGTAGCCACCCTGGCGGTATGATTATGATAGACTTTTGCGCCTCAAAGTGGTACAATTGTTTTGCATAGAAATTTGGCGTTTTATATGGTAGGCCTGTAATTCTTAGCAATAATACACTTAAATCTGCCCAAACAAGAGTCTAGTAGATATCCCAGGTATGATAAAGTTTGAAACACAAAATCATAAATTATAATAAAATAAATAATTCTAAAAAATAATAATATAAAAATAATAAAATTATTTTCCCCACAATTCACTATCGTTCAATCCTGCAATTGTTCTAATTTATTATCGCTGTTTTCTAGCTGGTCTAAAACCACTTTTGACGTAAAGGGACACTTTTTTAGTTGCCATGGACAATTTTACGTTTCCAGGCAGAAAGAACAGTACATATAAATATGAAACTGCATGCAGGGCACCGGACAAAGCACTAGGGACAAAGGGGATGTGAAATAATTTCATACAGTAATGTAATCTGTAAGATTACAGTGTGCTGTATGTGTTATGCATTTTGTACTTTTTGAATTTGCCACGTGCTCCGCCCCCATGCGTTGCGACACTTGCAGGGTACGGAGCCCAGCACACAGAGGCATCAGGCAGAGGACACAGCCTGCGGACACAGCGGGGGAGACATCGCAGGATCCTGGGGACAAGGTAAGTAACCTGCACCAGCATCCTGCAATGCAATCCTGAGGCTCGGGGTTACCACAAATGGTGCTAAAATTTAATCCCGAGCCACACTCGGGAAAACTGCCAGGGAGGTTAAAGTTGAACTCCAGGTATGATAGTTGCATTGGTCTAGCTTGGACCTATGTAAGTATTATTATTATTCCTATTATACAGGATTTATATAGAGCCAACAGTTTACACAGCACTTTACAATATAAAAGGGAGACAGTTCAGTTACAATAAAAAAAAATACAAGAGAGTTAAGAGGGCCCTCCTTAAAAGAGCTTACAATCTAAGAGGGTGGAGCAAGTATAAAAGGTTATATCTGTCAGGGATGACCTGATGGAAGCGATAAAAGATTAGTTGGAGGTGTGATAGGTTTCCCTGAAGAGATGGGTTTTGAGGGGTCGCCTAAAGGCAGCTAGAGTAAGAGATAGCAGAAAGATTAAGGTAGAGAGTTCCATAGGATGGGAGAGGCTCTGGAGAAGTCCTTGAGATGAGCATGGGAGGAGGAGACAAGGGAGCTTGAGAGCAGGAGGTCTTGAGAGGAGCAGAGATGACCGTTTTGGTGATATTTGGAGACAAGATTGGTGATGTAACTTGGGGCAGAGTTGTGAATGGCTTTGTATGTTGTAGTTAGTGTTTTGAATTGAATGCGCTGGACAATTGGAAGCCAGTGTAGGGATTGGTGATGAGGGGTGGCAGACACTGAGCCGTTGGTAAGGTAGACGAGTCTATCCTATGGAGAGGTAGGCCTATGAGAAAGGAATTGCAATAGTCAAGGTGGGAGATAACGAAGGAGTGGATGAGTAGCCTGGTGGCTTCATTAGTTAAAAAGGGTAGAATTTTAGAGATGTTACGATCTCCTATTTTCAATATACAGCAGGACAGCTGCTTGGCATGGGATCCTGAAAATAGTGATATAAAATATAGTAGCAGTGAGATCCCACAGGTATGGCGTATACATATTTCCAAGCTGGACCAACACAACTATGCAAAAAAGCCATACCTGGGATTTGGCTTTTACAAGTTCAGGCATCCATAATACATGTGAAGGCACCTGAGTATCTCATAATAGGAACATGAACTTGAACACAGTAGGCATACCCCACTTTTAAGTACACAATGGAGTTTATTTACTAAAGCTGGAAAGTGCAAAATCAGGCTCACTTCTGCATAGAAACCAATGAGCTTCTAACCCCAACTTGTTTAATTAAGCTTTGATAATAGAAGCTCATTGATTTCTATGCAGAAGTGAGCCTGATTTTGCACTTTCCAGCTTTAGTAAATAAACCCCATTGTGTACTTAAAAGTGGGGTATGCCTGTACAGTGTATAGAAAGTATTATACATGTACCATCTGTAAATAGTGACATTTACATACCAGAGGTATGAACACCAGACATATATACATTCTAAGGTTTTCGTTTTGTAGCATTTCTAAAAGCCAGAAAATCTAAATCTAAAAATTGGCAGAGAAATCAATACTATGCCCATGGCTTTAAATGGCACCTCTCCTGTTTGACATTGCTACATGGATTCTGAGTTATTTTAGAAAAGCGTCTCAAGTTAACAGCAGCTACAGGCACATCTTTTATGTATGCGTCACAAATGGATCAATATCTGTTTAAAAAATGAGTCACTCAGAGCTAAGAAATAATAGTGCAGGACGGGTCATTTTAGATGATTTTTGCCAAAACTTTTTTTTTTTTACATAACGCTTTTTACATTGTATAAAATGGCTAATGATCATTAATGGTTTTCAAGATATGTTTGTATTCATAATTTTAAAGGGACATTTCAGTTCACCCTAAAAGGAAAGTTCTGCTTTAACACCTCCTTTCCCCATTTTCTCCCACTTTTGGAGGTGTCTTTTTTTTTTCTTTTTTTTTTAGAGGAAGTTGGTACCTAGTTTTAGCAGGCACCCGCTCCCACTTCAGTCCTGACCACCCGGGCATTCGGAGCATAAATTTTCTCTAACCCCCAATTTTAAATCCCTATGGCTGATATTGTTCCTTTATTCTGAACAGTCAAAAGTTGAAAATAATGCCTGGTGCCTTGCCTGCAATAGAAATAGATAGAAATAGATAGATTAGATAAATCAAACACCAGGCCTCTATATGGTGTAGGAGAGTCCAATGAACTGATGATGTCAAAGAAAGCAGTAGTGATATGATGCCACTTTTTTATTTATAGAACCGTCGGGTAACTTCAAATCAGTGGGTGAAGTAATACTCCTTCTCAATTTTAGTACTGTTCCATAGATCAAATTATATCACATTATACTGAATCTCACTACTCTATGTAATAAGTCATTGATTCTCATAAGTGTAGTCTGGTAAAAAAAAGATTAACTAGGTCCTGTATGATTTCCTATTTCGCATCACCTTAATTGGCTTATATAATGGAAGGTAGATACAATTATTACAAGGAAATGTCCTCTAAGAGAAAGGACATTACACTGACATAATGTAACTCATCTACCATTGCTGAGAGATAATTCAAATTTTATTAGAGTGAAACTAGAGTTTTGGAACAGCAATGTAGATGTGTGCAAAGTGCTTTTTTTTTTTTCCACTTCCAGAATGATAAAATTAAGGTTTGTTAAGTCATTAATATAAAATGAAAGGACTTGCAATAAAATGGAACTTCAGGCAAATATTTAAAATGCATTAGTTATTCTGATTATGCACCCATTCAAATATCGTTCAATATTTTTGTATAAGGATAAACTACCTGAAATTTATCATTGTATTTTTTTCCCATAATTTCATGCAGCCCTAAAATCTGGGAGGGTTAGGGAGCTGTGCGATCTGATGAGCCTGCATTGCATTGCACAGTGCGGTCTTCCCAGCTTGTTTCAGGCATTGAGGAATGGAGGAGGATTATGGTCTGTACACACGAACAGATAATCATATGAAAAATGATCTGATGGGACAAGCATGTCATTTTTTTTGTATGATATCAGAGCGTACGATTTCCGTTTGATCGGTACAGTTGTACAGCACAGCACAGTGGTGTAGTGGTTAGCACTCTCACCTAGCAGTAAGAAGGGTCGCTGGTTCAAATCCCAACCACGACACCACCTGCCTGGAGTTTGCATGTTCTCCCTGTGCCTGCGTGGGTTTCCTCCGGGTACTCCGGTTTCCTCCCAAAATCCAAAGACATGCAGGTAGGTTAATTGACTTCTGTCCAAAATTGGCCCTAGTATATGATTGTTATTGTTACTCCTCTACCAAATAAACATGTGAGGTTACGGTATCACACCATCGCTACTTTCTTGCTGACAAGGAGATTCTGCCCCGGCAACAAAGGGGCAATGCCATAGGGACAGATAAGGGCTCTCATTAGTGACCCTGTTGCTGACATGTTGCTGCAGGCAATGGGATTGCTATTGTGACTTGGCCATTTTAGGTCACTGACCAGGAACAAGTAAAGGTGGCCATGCTCTGATTGGAATTCATCTAGTTCAGCAGGGATCAGCCAAATTTCGGTGTGTGGTCATTCCTGCTTAACAGAAGTTGATTGCTTGATTGACCTCTGTTGAAGGGACATGCTGGTCCCACTGTCAGGATATAATGTCCAACGAGGAGGGGGGTTGTTCCTCCATCCTCCTCATTTGTGTAAACTTCAGTAGCTACATACTTGTTCCATGTTTGTCAGGCACGCAAGATCATTACATTTGTTTAAACATAGCAATTATAAGTATTTAAATCTTCATGTTTGTGGCCTGTAATCCTAGTAGCAGCAGGATTGTTAGTAAATACACTTTCGGTATTGGAGATCATTGACCCTTCCCAGGTTGGGTCAGGTCCTGGACCAGCTCTTCGTTCTTGAATTGCGCTTAATGCCCTGTACATACGGATGGACATTACGACAACAAAATCTGAGGGATTTTTTCCAACGGATTTTGGCCAAAACTTGTCTTGCATACACACGGTCGCACAAAGTTGTTGGAAAATCCAATCGTTCTGAAAGAGGTGACGTCAAACACGTGCATCGGGACTATAAACGGGCCAGTATCCAATAGATTCAGTCTCTTAGTTTATTCTGAGAATGCGTGGCACTTTGTCAGTTGGAATTGTCTACACACGATCAGAATTTATGCGATCAGATTTTGTTGTCTGTAAATTTTAGATCTTGCTCTCAAACTTTGTGCGTCGGAAAAGCCGATAGAAAAAGTCAGATGGAGCCCACACACGATCGGATTTCCAGACAACATGATCAGAATGCTATGTGCAGGGCATTAGAGATAGCATAAGAAAGATAGAAAATATAAAAACTCATCTTACTATATTCTTATTTTCCATAACAGTTGTTTTCACATTGTGATAGAAGGAAAAGTCCATTATTTTGTGTCATTATTTAAAGAGGAGCTGCACCTAAAAAAAAAATATTAAAAGCCAGCAGCTACTAATATTGCAGCTGCTGACTTTTAATAAAATCACACTTACCTGTCCCAGGGTCCAGCGATGTCGGTGGCAGATGACGAGCGATCGCTCGTCTCTCTGCTGCCCCCGCCGCCATCCTCTGTCAGGGAATCGGGAAGTGAAGTGAAGCATGACGGCTTCACTGCGCGTCTCTTATGGTCTCTTATGGTCCCCCGCTGTGTCTCTGGGAACTGTGTGTTTCCCAGAACACAACGGGGGGGGGGGGGGGCGTCTGCGGGGGTCTGTGGCGGTCTGGCCGGAAGTGGGTGCAGTTACCTGGATTATCCAGGTAACTGCACCCCCTCCCCCCTGAAAGGTGCCGATTGTGGCACCAGAGGGGGGGAGGGATCAGATTAGCGGAACTTCCCCTTTATGGTGAAGAACTGCTTTAACACTCTACTCTACTGTTGAAAGTCAGAGAGGCTTTATAATTATTCTGTTATATAAACCCAATTAGTCAAAATAAATACTAACGTGAACGTGTTTTGGAAATGCATTGTAATTGGATTTTGGTTTGTGGTTCCTAAAGCTAAAATGAAAGATTATTTGTATACATGAGCAGCATCTAGCAATACAATAGCTTGCTGCCTTCCAACAATGTATATATTGAACTGTTCAAAACAATCCATACCCTTTGTGATAAAATAATTGTATATACTGTGCATTTTCAATAAGTGAAAAGTGTTGAAATTGTATAATAGTTAAAAATCTTCTCTGAGGTAATGTATAGATTTACTATTTCAGAATGCCGGGAAACGCCAGACAAACAACTAAATAGAAAGGTTAAAAGAATAAATATATACTTGCCTCTCTTCATTGCTGCCTCTGTCCTTCACCATCTCTGCACTGAGAACTGAGCGATCAAACACCACTGATCGCTCAGTTCTCCTCCCTGAGCAAGGAGGCATGACTGTCAGTCACTCACTGAAGCACCGGGCTGGGGGGGGAAGGGAGCGGCTGGCTCAGTCTCCCAGCGCTGAGAGGTGGAGTCAGCTGCCAGTCAAAGCATCTGGATGGATCCGACTATAAATTCAGAAACTCTCCCCAGCTTGGACTGGCTGAGTGATGTCAGCCTGACAGCGGGTCACAGGAGTGCAGAGCAAACTTCACCCCTGTGATCTATAGGAGAAGTACAGCCAATAAATATTTGGCCATACTTCTCCTTTAACCACTTTCCACCAGTATAACGTAGATATACTGTGGCAAGGTCTCACTGCTGCGCTGGATCAGATACTAGGTACGTGATCTAACACTTTCAAGTCTGGGGTGTGCATGCATGCCGACGGTGACACGCTCCCGCCTTGATAAGACACAGCGGGAGCTGATCAGCGGGTATCATGGACTTGATGTCCAACGACACCTGCCGATCATTAGGCAGAGAACCAGAACAGTGATCTACCGATTGTAAACAAGGCAGATTGCCATTCTGTCAGTACAGAAGGCATGGATCCTGTGTTCCTTTAAAGCCAGAACACACAGCGCCTAGAGGCGATTCAGTTCGCATTGTGCGCTATATAAGTATTTCATTCATTCATTCATTCACAACTTAATGCCTTACTCTAGTAAAAGCACCTCCCACACAATGCACAAACACTGGCTAGGCACACAGTTAACCCTTGGATTGCCCGATGTTTAACCTCTTCCGAGCCAGTGTAATTAGTATAGTGACAGTGCATATTTTTTTAGCACTGATCACTGTAGTCACTGGTCCCCAAAAAGTGTCAGAAGGGTCAGTTAGTGTCCTGAATGTTCACCACAATATCGCAGTCCCCTTATTAGTCGCTGATCGCCACTGTTACTAGTAAAATAAATTGAAAAATCCCCATAGTTTGTAGATGCAATAACTTTTGCGCAAACCAATTAATATACGCTTATTGGGATTTTTTTTTTTTTTACCAAGAATACCTACGGTTGACCCCTTGTGGTAGGTGCAGTCAGCATGAGGGGGATCTCATCCACCTCATGTGCCGCTGCCCGAAGCTCCACAGATATTGTGAGGAGGTAGTAGACACCATCAACATGGTATTTCAAACGCAGATACCTTTTGGATCCCATATGTTGTATTCTAGGGGTCCTGGAGGATGTGGTATCCTTGGAACCAATCAAGGTGGCGGTCTCCAGGGCACTGTTCCAGGCTAGAAAACTTATTTTGCTGGGCTGGAAATCGGCGGAGCCCCCTGTAGTGGCGACCTGGATAACACATATGGGCAGAACCCTCATTATGGAAAAATATATTTATCAACACAGGGGATGCCCGGGAAGGTTAGAATGCCTGTGGTCACATTGGCTGGATACCCCTGGGCTGAGCCTGAATGAGTTAATACTTTCCAGACTACTGTAAGATTTGTAGCACGGGGGTAGACAAGGAATGCTTAGGCCGGACATGATATACCTGCTGGGGAGCCTTGAGCGACCTGGGAACAGAAAGAGGGACTCAAGTGTTGATGTATTGCCTGTATGTATATTGACAACTGAAAATATTTGGATGTAATTGTGCACTGGAAATTGTTGTATACCTGTAAATTCAATAAACACCTTTTTGATAAAAAAAAAAAAAAAAGAATATCTAGCAGAATACATATTGGCCTAAATTGATGAAGAAATTCGATTTTTTTTTTTGGGATATGTTATATAGCAGAAAGTAAAAAATATTGTTTTTTTTTTTTGTTTTTGTTTTTTTAATTGTTCAGCTTCCTATGTCACCTTTCTGCCTCCAGTTGGTTTAGTAGACATCGGTCAACCAACATCAGTATGCATCATCAATGAGCGGGGAGGTGATCGGGGAAGCATTAAAGCGTAACCACAAAGTAATAAGGTGTATTTTCTGGCTGTGTAGTATGCCTAATGTTATAAATCATGAGATGGGGTCACAAAAGTACAAAGTAAGTAAAAATGTAACATACAAATAAAAGCTGTGTGCTGCTGCTTGCTTGAAGTTCCACTTTAAGATTGGCCATGCAAGCATTATATTGGGGAGACTCATAGCACCTTAGGAAATGACAGTAGTGCATTAAAGTTCTGGTCGCCAAATACAGATAGTTTGTACTTTAGACACTTTAATGAATGTTTCCTACTTTTAATGAACACAGCTGGAATCCTGAACTAGATTGTAACAAAAAAATAAAAAAATAAATTTTAAGCTAGAATTAAAGATAGATGATTCATTACTACTAAAATATAAATGTAAATAAAACTGTAATATTGGTATCGAGTGGTCACAATTTGTCCTGGCCGGACTGAGCTGCCATGTGGCTTGCGTGAGGAGGAATGATTAAGCGATTATCAGTAACAACTTCTATAGAAATGGCGGGATTGGATTATGTACAGCTGGCCAATTTGTTTTTTCTGATGGGGCCCGCTGTGCCCTCGAGATATTTCATGACATTCCACAACTACATGTGTCACTTTTCTCAAGATCTGTCCAAGCATTAGAACACTATCACAGTTCATCAAATGATCAAGGCAAAGTAAAGCTCCCTTTGTTTTTTTTAAATTTATATATAATTCAGAAAATGCGAAGCAACCATCAGATCATTTTTAAAGTGGAAGTAAACCCATCGATTTAAACAGTTAAAAAAAAAAAAGGCATGCCGGGAATGCTAACTGCACATTGGCTGTGCTCTCAGCCAAACTATCAAACCATCCAATGGCTGGTGTCATAACGAATCACATGTGCAGCACCATAGCAGTTGAAGATTAAACAGAGGCAAAGATGGCAGCTTCCTTGGCTGAAAACGATAGGGGAGTTTACTTCCACTTTAAGAAGCACATCCACCAAACATTTATTTTTCTACTTACCCTTCTTCAGAAAAGACTCAGGAGAGGATTGAACTCTCTTCCTCTTTCTACCAAAAATGGAGAATTGTGTTTTGGTTGGGCTCTTTTTCAATTCAAAATTTACTGTATGATTACATTTATTTATTATTATTATCCATTTTTATTCACAACTTATATAGCGCCAACTGTTTACTTTGTGCTTTACAATGTAGAGGGAAGACAGCACAATTACAGTACAGTTCAATACAGAGGGTACAGGAGGGCTCGGCTCGTAGAACTTACATTCTAAAGGTTGGGGGTGGTGGTACAAAAGGTAATAGATGTGGGGAAGGATTTGATGGGGGCGGCTCTGGGACAGTTGTTAGGTGGGTGTGGGATAGGCTTCCCTGAATAAGTGAGTTTTCAGGGATCTCCCAAAGGTGGACAGGGGCTGAACGGATATACCGTGGCAGGGAATTCCAGAGGATTGGAGAGGCTCTGGAGAAGTCCTGAAGATGAGCATGAGAGGAGGTAACAAGAGAGCTAGGGATTTAAATGTATATGTATATTTATTTGAATAAACTCGTATTTATATCCTTATTTAGAGATTACTTAGGCGCAACTATATTTTAGGCACCTGCCTACATGTGACATCATTGCACTACATTCCTTGTAGTGTTGATTTTTTTATGGCCAGATTCGAGTCTGCAGACCACTACCTGCACCACATGCTGGAAAGTCAATTTAAAAATCTAAGCAGTTGGGTAGAATTTTAACATTGACTGCATCCTGTGAGACAATCACTTTTTGGGTATTTAAGCAATACAATGTCTCGCAGGGTAAATTAGTATCTCAACGCTGTTTAGCATGGATGGTGAATTCGAGTTATGAGATTAAATGTGCATGGCTGGCCTAAGGCCATACATTGGTTCAGCAAGAACTGTTCAAGATTCAAACTGTTAATGGGCAGGCTGAATGTACCCAGTTGATTGATCGATCAACTTTGGTACAACCAGCCTGGCGGATTCTCTTGCAATTATTGCTAGAGGCTGCTATAGGCCAAAGCACCAGGCGATCCTATTGGATTGCGTAGTGCTTTGGCAGAAGAGGAGACACATGGCAGAGGAAGCTAGAGGAGTGGACACCGGAGCCGCCGCTGCCCGTCTCCAGGAGAGGACACCACAGCCCCGCCATGCAAACGGGTAAGTGCCGGATCACCCACAGTGGGGTTGGGGGTGCTGTTAGTGCCGCCTCGCTGCCGAGGGGGGGGATCAGTGAAGCTAGCTGTCTCAGTGCTGCAACACTAGGGCAGGGGTTGTTTGCCACCCCCACAAATGAAGAACCCAGCAGCCGCCACTGGAAAAAAGGTGCACCATATATGGCCAGCTTAATCAATATGCTTCTGGGCTTTTGTGTTGGGTGATCCTCTGAGAGCTTGTTGAATGCCCCTGACATTCTATTTGCTACTATTAACAGGTATGGAGTGTGGAAACTTCCAGCAGTCATTGCTCCCTCTACTTTAAAATCTGGGCAGTTCTGACCAAGCATAACTCTGGCTATTGCTGGCAGCGATGGAGTTCGGCCAAATCCTCCCATTACCCTGAAATGCATGAACTTCGCCTATCCAGGACAATGCAGCATTTAGGTTTAAGAGAGCAATGATGGCTGCTGCAGATAAGTGCAGACAAGTCTAGGTGACCGAGTCAATTTAAGAATGCTAATACTTGTTTATAAGCAACCAAATCAGGCTAAATTACTGTGATCTTAATGATATCACAGATTCCTGTAGATTGCCTGCTGTTGGGTCAGGCCATCTTATGCACACACATTCTATATTCTGCAGCTAATACTGTATACTGGTTGCTACTCAAAGAATTAATAATACATGGAATAAATATTTTGTGCGATTCTCTGCGTCCCTTTAGGCCCATTAGATGGTGAGGTTTGATGATTGATGAGTGTTTTTACAATAATTGTCTGCTTAGAGGAGATCTAACATAAAATATATTAGCTGCCTATAGGCATACATCCTATTAGTAATGTGGTCCCCTGCATACATATTGAACAGTTTAAGATAAATAAGTATCAAATGATGTCTTGTAGACACAAATTTTAGGTATTATAGCAATGAAAAATATTGATGCAGTTCAATGATATTTAAAGTATAACTAAACCCAAGAGCAACAATTGTATGCATTGAAAGTAAAATCGAAAGGAAACATGCCTGAACAAAAAAAACAAAAAAAAACGAATGCAGGCTCCAAGGACTGGCGAGCTGCAATATGTTTCGGTTTAGTTTTTGGGTATAAATAATCTTTAACCGTTTGCCGGCCAACAAGGTTGGCTCGGCTGCGCTTAACACTGTACCGGTACGGCAGTCCCTCTAAAGGCTATAGCAGGCACGCGCGAGCCGATGCGTGGGGCCGGCGGCCGCGATGTCTGCCGGCCACTCGCGATCATTCCATAGAGAGCCAGAACGGGGATCTGTCATTGTAAACAAACACATCCCCGTTCTGTTAGGGTAGTAGAAAGAGATTGTCTGTTCCTAGTGATCAGGAACAGCGATCTCTTTCCTCCTCCAGTCAGTCCACTCCCCCCAAAGTTAGAAAAACTCCCCAGGGAACACTTAACCCATTCATCACCCCTATTGTTAACCCCTTCCCTGCCAATATTATTTATACAGTGATCAGTGGCTATTTTTCTGATCACTTTTTCTGATCACTGTAATAATGTCGCTGGTCCCAAAAAAGTGTCCGATCTGTCTGCTACAATGTTGCAGTCCTGCTAAAAATCGCTAATTACAGCCATTACTAGTAAAAATATATACTTATTGCAATTTTTTTGCCAAAAATATGTAGTAGAATAAATGTTGGCCTAAACTGATGAAGACATTAGTTACTTTTTTATTTATTTGTTTTTTGGATATTAATTATCGCAAAAAGTAAAAAATATTGTTTTTTTTTTCAAAATCTCGCTCTTTTTTTGCTTATACTGCAAAAAAAAAAAAAAAAAAAAACGCAGAGGTGATCAAATACCACCAAAAGAAAACTTTATTTGTGGGAAAAAAGGGCCTCGATTTTCTTTGGGGACAGTGTTGCATGCAATTGTCAATTTAATCAACACAGTGCCGCATTAAGGGGGTAAATCCTTCCAGGGCTGAAGTGGTTAAGTGGGGGGATGTTATAAAACTATGAATGGACCCGTCATTCAAACAATATAATCTTCAGTCCTTTGGAGAAAGTAAATTATCTTTTTTAACCTGTTTTCACCAATGTAACAAATGTACAGTATGCGGCACCATGGGGTAGGCCTTCTTCCAGAGTTTGTGCTGTAAGAGTGCTTCATAGTGTGCTCCCAGTACAGAAACTGAGCTGTAAAGCCTAGTACTGTACATATGGGCCAAATGTTGGGCGGCATCGCCCCGTTCAATAGAAACCGATTTACATTTGGCCCGTGTGTTCTGAAGTTGGTCTGACAGAACCCGGCCATTCCACCCTGTCAGAACACAAGAGCACAGCAAGGGAGATCGCTGTACTAACATTGGATAGTTAGTACTGTGGCTCCTCCTGAGGCTTTACCTACAACTGCAGGTATTGTACTAATGACTGGGATCTGGGAGGATTGTCTCTTTATCACATTGCTGTGGTAACCGGAGACTGGATATTACAGTGATCAGTCTCTAAAACTTGCCCTTGTACTCTCTTTCTCCAAATAGAAAAAAAAAAGATACATTGATACATCCTAGTCAGAGAAGAAGAATGTAAACAAAAAAAATGTGTAAAATATAAGATCTAGGTTATTGTAAGAATTTTCTTTCGAACATCTTTTCAAAGAATGTTCGTTCAAATTTTGCACCATTAGGGGGCCACAGCAATGGCCGATTTTCGTGCTTTTTTGAATGATCGGGCATGTTGGAAATGTAAAAAAAAAAAACAACAATTTTCTAATCAATAAGCGGAGAATTGTGTGAGAAATATCATCGAAAAAGAAATGCGCATGAGCACAAGAATAGAAAATTCCCAGAAAGAAAATTAAATTCCCGGAAAGAAAAGAAAATTCCAGAGTTAGAAAAGAAAATTCCAGGAAGAAAAAGAATATTACCAACCATGAAAATTATTTTCTTTAACAACATGAGCTGAAATTGAAGGCTTGGTTGGTCAAATTTTGAAATCAATGGTGGTGCCATTGGATAACAAAACGCACAAAATGTTCAGATTTTTTTAAAGAAAATTTGTTCGAAATTTGACCCATGTATGGCCTGCGTTAGTCTCAGTGGGGTTTATTTTCTCAAGCCAAAGAGGGCAAAATTTGCAGAGAAACCAATCAGCTTCTAGTCTCAGCTTGTTTAATTAAGCTTTAGAAATAAAACCTGGAGGCTAATTTTGCCCTCTCTAGCTTTAGTAAATAAACCCCAGTTTGTTTTAAATAGGATAAAAATGTGCGCCATTTCTTGGCCTTACTACCGGTACAAACAACTAAAAGTTTACCCATAGTGTACAGTATGAGGTATCACATAGTAGAATACATTAAAAAAAAGTATCACGGACAGTACTCAATTTTCTCTGTCACAATTGCACTAATACGGCTACAATCACCTCACATAGTATAATTTATTAGAGTTTATTTTTATTTTTATGGTGAGTTGTAGAAATGACACAAAAGACCAGTTTTCCTTTGATA
>NW_027507788.1:201759167-202071667 GCF_037356315.1 Lithobates pipiens
GAACATTTTATATGTCTATATTTAAATGTATGCACGCATGCACTCGCATACATATAATATGTGCTGACGTTAAATCGTATACATTTAAGCATGCAGGTCACGGTGGAGCATGCTCAGTTTACATGTCCGTATTCAAGGTTTGCATTGATAAGTGATAATGATCAGCACATGTGTTTGTCTCCTGACGTATATATTCAAATAAATAGAGTGACCGATCACATGTGTTGTATGATTTTATTAATGATTTTATTAATGCCACCAAAATAATAACTGTCTCTCATGATATTTCATGCCAAAGGTTTAACCACTTACCTACTGAGCACTTTTACTTCCTTCCGGCCCAGGCCAATTTTCAGCTTTCAGCGCTGTCACACTTTGAATGACAATTGGGCGGTCATGCAACACTGTACCCATAGTAAATATTTATAATTTTTTCACACAAATAGAACTTTATTTGGTGGTATTTAATCACCACTGGGTTTTTATATTTTGCTAAATAAACAAAAAAATAAAAAAAAAGTTTTTCATATTTTGTTAAACATTTTTGCAAACAGGTAATTTTTCTCCTTCACTGATGGGCACTGATGAGGCTGCACTGATGGGCACTGATGGGCACTGATGAAGCTGCACTCATTGCCACTGATAGCCTGAACTGATGGACACTGATGAGGTTGCACTGATGGGCACTGATAGCCTGCACTGATGGACACTGATGAGGTTGCACTGATGGGCACTGATAGCCTGCACTGATGGACACTGATGAGGTTGTACTGATGGGCACTGATAGCCTGCACTGATGGGCATTGATGAGGCTGCACTGATGGGCACTGATAACCTTCACTGATGGGAACTTATGAGGTGGCACTGATGGGCACCAATTGTCTGGACTGATGGGCATTGATAAGGCGGCACTGGTGGGCACTGAAGAGGAGGCACTAATGAGGCTGCACTGATACATGGCACTGATAGACGGCACTGGTCTGCAAAAATAGGTGGCACCAATGGGCACTGATTGGCAGCACTGAAGGGTACTGATAGGTGGCAATGATAGGCAGCACTGATAGGTGGCAATGATATATGGCAGTTGCACTTATTGGTGCCACTGGTGGCCACTCTTGGGACTGCACTGATAATCAGGACACAGTGTACATGTTCCATTACCACAAGTTGGCTATCAACTCTCCTCTCCTCACGCTGTCAGCGTGAGGAAAGGAATGCGGATAACTGATTTGTGTTTACATCGTGATCAGCTGTGAGTGGACACAGCTGATCACGTTGTAAAGAGACACTTTGATTGCCTCTTTATCCTGTTTTGTGATCAACTGTGTCCTAAGGAGTGCAATCATGGGAGGATGTCATATGACGCCCTCCTGCTAAAGTGTGACTGCTATAGCTGTCATTTGGCTATAGCGCAGTCAGGAACTGGTTAACTATAGTGCTCAGGCGTCTCTTTCATGTGCCATTTTCATTACATCACATTTAGAATTGTGTCTTGCAGTAATGGGCACTGTATATGTATGTTGCAGTAAACTTCACTTTGAATGCCATCCCAACACATGTATATACAGTGGTGTGAAAAAGTGTTTGCCCCCTTCCTCATTTCCTGTTCCTTTGCATGTTTGTCACACTTAAGTGTTTCGGAACATCAAACCAATTTAAACAATAGTCAAGGACAACACAAGTAAACACAAAATGCAATTTGTAAATGAAGGTGTTTATTATTAAAGGTGAAAAAAAATCCAAACCATCATGGCCCTGTGTGAAAAAGTGATTGCCCCCCTTGTTAAAACATACTATAACTGTGGTTGTCCACACCTGAGTTCAATTTCTCTAGCCACACCCAGGCCTTATTATTGCCACACCTGTTCACAATCAAGGCATCACTTAAATAGGAGCTGCTTGACACAGTAAGGTCCACCAGAAGATCCTTAAAAGCTACACATCATGCCGAGACCCAAAGAAATTCAGGAACAATTGAGAAAGAAAGTAATTGAGATCTATCAGTCTGGAAAGGGTTATAAAGCCATTTCCAAAGCTTTGGGAATCCAGCGAACCACAGTGAGAGCCATTATCCACAAATGGCGAAGACATGGAACAGTGGTGAACCTTCCCAGGAGTGGCCGGCCGCCCAAAATTACCCCAAGAGCGCAGCGACGACTCATCCAAGAGGTCACAAAAGACCCCACAACAACGTCCAAGGATTTGCAGGCCTCACTTGCCTCAGTTAAGGTCAGCGTTCATGCCTCCACCATCAGGAAAAGACTGGGCAAAAATGGCCTGCATGGCAGAGTTCCAAGGAGAAAACCACTGCTGAGCAAAAAGAACATCAAAGCTCGTCTCAATTTCTCCACAACACATCTTGATGATCCCCAAGACTTTTGGGACAACATTCTGTGGACCGATGAGACAAAAGTGGAACTCTTTGGAAGGTGTGTGTCCAAGTATATCTGGCGTAGAAGGAACACTGCATTTCATAAAAAGAACATTATACCAACAGTAAAATATGGTGGTGGTAGTGTGATGGTCTGGGGCTGTTTTGCTGCTTCAGGACCTGGAAGACTTGCCGTGATAAAAGGAACTATGAATTCTGCTGTCTACCAAGAGATCCTGAAGGAGAATGTCCGACGATCTGTTCGTGTACTCAAGCTAAAACGAACTTGGGTTCTGCAGCAGGACAATGATCCTAAACACACCAGCAAGTCCACCACCGAATGGCTGAAGAAAAACAAAATGAAGACTTTGGAGTGGCCTAGCCAAAGTCCTGACCTGAATCCTATTGTTATGGTATGACCTTAAAAAGGCCGTTCATGCTCGAAAACCCTCTAATGTAACTGAATTAGGACAATTCTGCAAAGATGAGTGGGCCAAAATTCCTCCAGGACTCTGTAAAAGCCTCATTGCACGTTATCGCAAACGCTTGGTTGCAGTTGTTGCTGCTAAGGGTGGCCCAACCAGTTATTAGGTTTAGGGGGCAATCACTTTTTCACACAGGGCCATGATGGTTTGGATTTTTTTTCACCTTTAATAATAAACACCTTCATTTACAAATTGCATTTTTTGTTTACTTGTGTTGTCCTTGACTATTGTTTAAATTGGTTTGATGTTCCGAAACACTTAAGTGTGACAAATATGCAAAGGAACAGGAAATGAGGAAGGGGGCAAACACTTTTTCACACCACTGTAGTAAGTGAACACTCTATGTATTGTGGCGTGCTAAGTTGTCAAAAAATGGTACAAGTAAATTTCTTGGGGCGGGGGGGGGGGGGGGGGGTTGCGTTACATTGACAGGCCACTTAAATAGAATAGGCTACCTTTACAATTGTTCTTTTTTTTCTTTAATTCGTTGCACCCACCCCCTTAAGTGCTGCCCACTTGGTCTTATATTTACTGTCTGCCCTGATCAGAAAGCCATTCTCATAGTGGTCTTATGCAGTTGCTTGGAGTATTTAAAGTTTTTTGCTGCTTTTTGAACCTCTGGTAGGCTTACTAGACTAGAACAGGAAAACTATAACAGCTTGATAAAATGGTTAAACAGGACACCTATAACATTTGCCTGTAGCACTCCTCCTCTGTGGGTGATTGGTTGAGGATGACCCCCTAGATATTGAGACAGGCTAGTATTTCACTTCTCGGGATGGCATCTTTGACAAACAAACTTTAAATTACTGGACAAACAATGGCAGTGATTGGTTCGGGCAGATAAATATTCATAAAGCATACATTGTTAGCTCTTACACTAACTAATGTACAAAAATAATCAATGCCCTGAACTTAGGAGAAACCTGCAAAGATAAAAAAAATTTGTTAACGAGCTTAGGTTGGTTACAGCCTAGCAAAAAAGAACCTTACAAATAAGGACGCTAAACACTAAAAATGTTACTAAACCCACAACAGTAAAATCAATCTGTATATGTAGAAAAGCATGCTTGTTATACTCATTGGAGAACCTAAGGGGTTAATCCTCTGCATTTGGGAGAAGGCTGTTTGATCCTGTCTTCTGTGAACCTCCTCTTCTTCCAGTGTCCCCTATATATCTCCTGATAAGACAGAATATTTGAAGTCACTCTGCACATACTTAGTTTGGTGTGTATTGCTAGAGAGTTGTTTTTTGCTTTTTCTGGGAGGGTACATGTGATCGGTACAGGGCCAATCAGCACTGTCCAGACACAGAGTCAGGGGTCCTGCAGCCTCATAGGACAGTGAGAGTAAAATGAAAACTCCTCCTACAAGCTTTAACCAGACACTGATAAAAGTCACAAGACTGCCTATACCGCTGTGAGAAAAGGTATTTAGCAGTTTATCTTTACTAAAATAATTGCATTTCCATGTACTGTTGGAGACCAGATATAGTGAATGCAGGGTCCTGGATTTAATAACACTTTAAGGCATGGTCCCTACACCTCCTAGCAGTTTGTCTTTCTACTAGACATGTGTGATTCGTTTTCGTACGAATCTCAAATTCGTACGAATTTCCCTAAATTTGTATGTTCCGGAGGATCCGAAATACAAATTGCCATGTGTCTGAATTCTGTACGAAATACGAACTTTTGTTTACGATTCCGAAGGAGGAAGTCAGCACAGCACAGGGATGGTGGGAGCCCCTCATCTAACGAAAATTTGTATTTCGGATAGGAAATTCTTCAACGGAATTTCGTATTTCGGATAAAAACCAAACTTCCATCAGTATCGACTGTCATATTTTTGCCGTTAAATTCATCGTAACGAATGTTCGTACAAGTTAACGAACCTAACGACAATTTCGGACACGAAATATGAAGTATGAATTAATTTTAATACGAACCATAACGGAACAGAACAAAACAAATTTATTGACGGCGCCCATGTCTATTTTCTACTGTACATGCCAGTTTGCTTACATGTGTAACAATAGGCAATATATCTCTCCCATCAGCAAAGATCATGCTCCCTACTAATTGGAGAGTTCTAGCTCTAAAGCTAACTATAGATGACTCCTTTTTTCATTTTTTCTATGATCAGCCAGTAGGCTGATGGAAAAAACTGAATGGATTCCTACACAAGCAAAGAGTATGGGGGAATTCTCCTGCTGTGTTTTTGTATTCTGACAGCAGGGACTCTGCTGTTAACATACACTAATCAGTGCTGCAGCTGTGCCTTTGCCCCTATTATAGAGATTCACCCTCTTTATTCATCTTGTTTATCCTTATTATTGAAAGTAAAATTAAAATAAATTTTGTAGAAAGTAATAGAGGGGTATCTTCCAATGAGGCCACTAGTTCATGTGTTCTGGGGGTCCCCAGGGGATTTGAGCAGGGATGCATGGATCTCTTCTCAGTTCTTGCTTTAGTTATGGAACAGGAAGTGACGCTAAATCTGCCAAATGGGACACAGATATCAAATAAATAAATAGAAAAATAAACTGACAGGGATTATAACTCTCCCTTACTCAAAATGAAAAAAAAAAGTTTTGCCTGTAGTTCTACTTTAACTGTGGGAAGCAGAAGGTAAGTGAAATCTTGTACGTGAATTTCAACACAAACAGCAGCAGACAAGACTGCACAAAAAACTTTACCAAAATACTTGCAATATATTGCAGTGTGATCTATTATTAACAAAATTGGCCTTGCACTTTAGGTTTTAGAAAAAAAAAAAAAGGGTGAGTTTTGAGAACCCTGCTATGTTCTTTACAACAACCATTATTTTCTGTCTTCTTTTAGTAGCACTTGATTTAATGTTGAAAATGGAGGCAGCAATAAAACAGGATTTCCACTTTTGTTTTAGCTGGCAAAGAAAACCTTTCATAAAAGACTAAATTGTCTTAGTGTTAACAAACCAAACTGACTTCAGCTTAACTCCATTACACATTCAAATTTTTATATTTTTAACTATAAAGGAGCGATTATGATTTGGCACCAGTATTTTGCTTTAAAAAGATTAATATATTGACTTGCTTTTCTTATCTATAATTTTGCTGCTAAAAAAATAGTGTCTGAGTATTTGCATATAAGAGCAGTGTTTCCACTTTGATCTGCATACATACAGTATCTGAACTGTATGTCTTTTACCCACTTAAGGACCAGCCTCATTTTGAGATTTTGGTGTTTAGATGTTTAAAACATTTTTTTTTTTTGCTAGAAAATTACTTAGAACCCCCAAACTTATATATTATTTTTTAACACCGTAGAGAATAAAATTTCAGTCATTGCAATACTTTTTATCACACCGTATTTCACTTTTTTGAGTAAAAAAATAAGACAGCAGTAAAATTAGCCCAATTTTTTTTTATATTGTGAAAGATAATATTACGCCGAGTGAATTGATACCCAACATGTCATGCTTCAAAATTGCTCCCGCTCGTGGAATGGCGACAAACATTTACCCTTAAAATCCCCATAGGCGACGTTTAAAAAAATTCTACAGGTTGCATGTTTTGCATTACAGAGGAGCTAGAATTATTGCTCTCGCTCTACCGATCGCGGCGATACCTCACATGTGGGGTTTGAACACCGTTTTCATATGCAGGAGCTACTGACGTATGCGTTACCTTCTGCCGCGCAAGCTCAGCGGGACGGGCGCGTTTAATTTTTCACTTCGCTGATTGTGAATCTATAACTTTAAATGGTAAGTTTCTGGATTGAAGATCAAATAGGTTAACAGGAGAAATGATGATAAATGCTTCTTGGCTGCAAGGGTCTGAATTCAGAAAGGTTCTGTTTATGATCCTAGAACATTTATCAAAATTTATATCTATTACAAGGGTGCCATTCCTAATGCACCTTCTCATATATGCTCAGCTGAACAGTACACTTTTTTTTTCTTTACTAAAAACAAAGAAGAAAAAAGAGTGTTGACTAAAAACTTGTGTAGTCTTTACGGGGGCTGACTTGGTAAGCATGAATGCTTTTTTAACAATACATTTGCATTATTTCAGCTCACAGGTTTCTTGTGAAAAGCATAAAGATTTTGTATTTTAGTTATAAATTATAAAAAAAAAATCAGTATAAAGTAGATGTTGATGGGTCAAGTCATGCACTTGCTTCTTATAGCTCTGTTGAGATTTCCATGGTGAAATATTGGCACTTGTATTCCCAGGTCTGGCCACCTGATATCAACATTATAATGGAGTCTCGCTCTTACTAGAAAATGTTTAACCTTGTATTATACTTCATGGTTCTATTGGGCAGAGCTGAGAAAGCACCGACGTGAACAAAGCAAACAAGCCGTGGGATGATTAAGTCTACTAGTTAGCACCCATATTTGAAATATCAGTTTTGAGTAGATCCTTTTTAAAAGGTTACAATTTATTCACTATAGTTATCTTTTTAAATAAAGCAAATATAGAATGTGTTAATTGCCCCCAATATACCTGTGCCGAGAGCATGCACGCTGTGCGCACCTGGCACCATTACCGTCAATTTACCCAAAGAAATTTCCATACCACGTTGCCCGCCATGACAGCCAATCACAGCAGTCATGTGATCTTAAGTCGCGCCCCACCTCGTGGTGTCAAAAACCTCTTAAAAGGCTGGGAGACGCTGACGCCAAGAGGGTAACGCAACAACACTGGACAACACAGTTTTTTGCCCTTGATCACTGCCAGAGTTCCAAACTTTCTTGTGTATTTTGCCATTGTCTCTAAATAAAAGGTCCAGGAGAGTTGTTATTGTATAATTTTCTAGAGTCAGTTTGCCAATAGATTTCTACAAAAATATACCCCTTTATTGAGCCTCTTCATATTTTTGAAACTTTATAGTTCCTAACCATTGATTGCGGGACAGTTCTCACTTAAAGTTTGTCCACTTTTTAGGACACAAATTTAATAACTGTTATCACTGTCACTTTGACTGCCATTGCATAGGAAGCCCAACTCCACCATTTCCAGAGGAAATAACAAAGGAGGAATAAATTAAAGCTTTAAACCAAAAGTAAATAACTGTTGCTGATCAATAACTATATAAAAAACAAAAACAAACAAGAAGACACAAATAAACTGTAGTAATAAGAAGTTATGTATTTAAAAAACAATCATATAGTTTATATATTTCTGCAAAGCACAACGTTCGACTTTTTTGTTCTTATTTATAATATTTATTTAACTATACACAATTTTCAATTCTGCTAGGCCAAGATACATTGATGATGTAACTGTTCTCAAGTGATTACTAGTTGCACATCAACACAACATCAAGCAACATTGATTAATCTTGCAGTTTTATGATTGTGTGTTAAATGCGGGTCAGAACATTTGGGTACTTGATCTCATATGGACTGATTCATAAAGATAGCTTAAAGAGCAAAGCTAATGTGTTAAGTGCCCACAGCAAAGCTGATCAGAAGAAAGATCAGGTGAAATGAAAATAAATTCTCTAGCACTCAGTTTTGTCAGCTAGAACAGGGGACTTTTCAAAGTACCCATAGTAACTCGTACTTCTTTCTGATGGTATAAATGGATGGGCTGTTTTCCTCGTTTTTCCTTCTTGAGTAATCAGTTAAATATTATTTTTAGATCTATTACTGTGCATTACTATCATTTGTATGTTGTGTTTTTTGTTTTCTTTCTCTTCATTACTACTTATCTCAATTTTGGGCATATCCTACCTGAATAACATATCAGATTTTAGAATAAAAGAAATACGGATATAACTTTTGGAGACATGCCTTGTGTCCATCATCCACTGAGTCATCAATTCTCCAAGGTCATGTTGTGCTGTCTGACTCCCACTAAGGAGATGGATAGAATTATTTATTAGTAGGTCCTGTGATTTCATTCCAGGGTAATTGATGTCTGGCATAAGTTGTATGGCCACAAATAAAAAAGAAAGGTATATATTCACCATTAAATCACCAACTGTGTTGGACTACCATCTGTCAGTATCAGTTTATGTCAGTTTATGTCCTCCTGTTCATTTGGGCAAGAGCACAGACATACAACCAAAGTACAGAAAATCCTAACAAGAGCCACACATGCAACTAGTCAAGAACAGAACACGAAACAGAGCCATGATATTTATGTTATACCTTTGCTTTCTATTTTTGCCACAATTTCTTT
Source organism: Lithobates pipiens (assembly GCF_037356315.1). Classification (NCBI taxonomy): domain Eukaryota; kingdom Metazoa; phylum Chordata; class Amphibia; order Anura; family Ranidae; genus Lithobates; species Lithobates pipiens. The sequence continues at coordinate 201,768,196 of NW_027507788.1, forward strand.
TTTTGTAATACAAAGTGCTATTACATAAAACAAACCCAAATGTATTCCAGAGCCTTTGGGTTTCTGACAATGATGATTTATGATCTTCAAATCAGAATCTTCACATTTTTAATGTGTTTTTTTTCCTCAATAAACAAGAATAATAACTCTTTAATTGGAATTGAAACAAGTTTGGAATTGATATAAGAAGTCATATGTTAAGATAACGTCTGTGAATTTGACTTTTTAATAGCATATATATATATATATATATATATATATATATATATATATATATATATAAATAACAGTTTAACCTTTTTTAACACTATTAAACAACATTTGAGTTAATGGGAACACAGAGTATATTTTTAAATCAGTGAGTTTAACATTTAACAAACATTCACTGCAAATTAACTTTCTTGGTGCACGCTTTTTTTTTTTAATTACAGTGATTGATTTATTTGCATCAACTGTTTGGTGAATGTAACATCCACTTCTTCATAAATATGTCCCATAGTGTTTTGCTAACATGCTTTATTTTATTAAATTTAGGTCTAAAAAATACACTTTTATATTTACATCTTAAGGCAACAGTTGACGTTTTGGTCCCTTTTTTTATGTTTACTTTGTAAAAAAACATTTGATTATAGAACTTAATAATGTAAACTTAAAGAGGAGCTCCAGTCTCCTGTGAAAAACCTAAAAGTCAGCAGCTACAAAAACTACTTTTAAAAAACAGCCACTCACTTGGCCCATGATCCAGCGATGTGCTCACCCCAGCCGGTTTCACCTGCTGTCTTCTTTCCTTGGCACCAGCACCTTAACTATGGGCACCTGGCTGAGACAGCTTGTGGCTTCACAGCCGGGTGCTCACTGTACATGCACAAGCAGCGCTGAGCACTGTGAATGGCCTTGCAGTCTTCTAGGACTTGTCATGTGTCCCAGAAGACTGCAGGGGGGGGGAGTGAGGGAGATAAACTTTCACTTCCAAATGTCAATGCGATCAGAGTGGAAGTGGGATTGGGTACCTGTCAAAATCAGGTACCTGCTCCCCCCTGCTCCTCAAAAGGGCCAATTCTTCAAGAGGAGCAGTGACATGTCTTTAAAGCAGAACCTCCCCTTTTGGGTGGAGCTCCACTTTAAATTACCACACATAATTAAATTGACTCTTCCTCCCCTCCTTCCCCATCCCTGCACTGTTCGTACTGTCAGAGAGAGACAGTATGAAAGCAAACAGCTTCAGCTTCTGCTGTCTCCTTAGAAAAACGACAATGCTATGTGACACCCATGTCATGATTGTGTTGTGTTATATTTGTTATTAGTAAATAAATATAATAATAATAATAATAATAATAATAATAATAAAACATTACCTTAAAAATGTATGGAAAAAAAAGAGTTGACTGAAATTCCTTTTTATTTTCACATTCATCACAAATATGCTCATGTAAATGCTACTTATACAAAATTCAGCACCAGACAAACACATCACCAAATGCAAGAGTGCATTACACAGAACCATTACATCTCTACACTAAGGCCCCTTTCACACTGTCGGTCCGTTTAGGTCCACCTGTCAGTTTTGACAGCGGACCTGAACGGGCGCTCCAGACTGGTCTATAGAGCGACGGATGTCAGCGGTGACATGTCCGCTGACATCCGACCCAGTCCGATCCACCAAAAGCAGATGGGCGTCCTTACATCCGGATCCGTCAGGTGAGATCTGATGAAAACAGACATGCTGTCCGGTTTCATCAGATCTCTCCATAGAAACCAGCGGTGCTTGACAAGCCCCTCCCCCCACTCAGTGAGCAGAGAGGGACCTGTCATCCACTGGCTCAGCGGAGATCAATGGAGAGATCTCCCGCTGAGCTAGCAGACAGAGGCGGACTCCGTGGAAGCAGATCTGCCCTGTGGGAATGAGGCCTTACAGTATACTTTGCTTGGATACCAGTTTGTTGTCAATACTACCATTGATGTTTAGGGAATTGATTTACAATATGCTGGGAATGTATGAATTAAGGTGGAACTTTAGTCAGATGAAGTCCCTTTAGATCACTCCATGCTGGCCCCTTTTTCAGGTATAGCTATGTAAAACATAAAAAATAAGTCTATACTGTGTATAATCGAGTAAAACACTGTCTCACCCTTTTCTGCACATGCTCAGTTGCTCTCCATTTTTAGGCACTGCCAAGTTTGTGGAGGCCAATCTGTTGACAGCCTTAAGACTCCATACACACTATTAGATTTTCTGCAGATTTTTGTCTTCAGATTTACCAAAAACATGTAGTACAAGGGCCTGCCTAAAATTGATACTCTTAGGCCCCTTTCACACTGGGGTGTTTTTCAGGCGCTACAGCGCTAAAAATAGCTCCTGCATAGCGCCTGAAAAAATCTGGCCCCTTTCACTCCAGTGTGAAATCCGGAGGGCTTTCACAGTGGAGCGGTGCGCTAGCAGGACGGTGAAAAAAGTCCTGCTAGCCGCATCTTTGGAGCGGTGAAGGAGCGGTTTATTCACCGCTCCTAAACCGCTCCTACCCATTGAAATCAATGGGACAGTGCGGCTATACCGCTGGCAAAGCGGCACTGCAGCGGCGCTTTGCGGGCAGTTTTAACCCTCTTTCGGCCGCTAGCGGGGGTTAAAACCACCCCGCTGCATACCACCGCTAAAATGTCAGTTTTAGCGTCACTTTACCCCCGACGCCGCTCCCGCACCAGTGTGAAAGGGGCCTTAAGGTTTGATCTCATATTATATGGTTTTGGTAAATCTAAAGACGCAACTTGGCAGAAAATCTAATAGTGTGTATGGGACCTAAAGTGGAATTAAAACCTTATTTCCTTTACAACCAAGGAAGCTGCTTATGTTTGATCTGCAACTGCCATGGTGCTACACATGTGATCAGTTATGACACCAGCCATTTGATGGTGTGACAGTTTGGTTGAGGACATGTGACAGTTAGCACCCCCGGCATTCCAGGAACTGTTTTTTTGAAACTGTTAAAATTGATGGGTTTAGCTCTTTGTGATTTACTACTGTTAAGGGGCTTTGGGCTCCAGCAAAATGGCAGCCTCCAGCAGGAAGAAACAGAAGCATTGCTGGGAGCAATTTACAGCACACACAAATTTTGGAGGAGTTAGGTGGGATGTGAGTGGCCTAATCAATATAGCTTACAGAGGTTTCGAGCATGCCTCCTTTATTTTGATGGATAATATATAAATAACGCAAACCATTGAAAAAATTAAGATATGTTTAGAGGACCAAGAATGGGGTAGTTATTACACGTATAATATTGGTGTTGATTTACTAAAGGGAAAATATACTGTGCAGTGCAAGTGCAGTAGCTCTAGATCTAAGTAAATGAGGGGGAGCGCTGCTGATTTCTATCATCCAATCATGTGCAAGCAAAAATGATGTTTTTTTTTTTATTTCCTTGCATGTGATTGGGTATTCTTTGTACAGTAAAGCTTTACCTAATTTACTAAGCTCTGGAGCAAGTGCACTTGCAGTACAAGGTATATTTGCCCTTAGTAAACCAACCTCCCTGTGTTATGACACTTGAATTAGCGAAACCATATTAAACATTAGTACAATTTGATTCCCCATTAGACTCTAATAAATCTAATCTAATAAATAAATAAAATAAATAATAATAAATAAATAAATAAATAATACATCTAATAAATAAAATCGAATAACAATTAAATGTGACACTCATGAAGTAAGATGATTAGGTACGTGTGATACTCTGCGGTTATGACTGTTACATATAGATCTGCTCTCGGCAACTGTACAGTGTAAGCGCTATCTGGAACCCAATTTAACTTGGTAACATTCTATTACTACAGATGTTCTATATTTCAGGAGCCCACAGGCAATACTCAGGAAGCCTCTAATTAGAGGAAAGACTAGCGGAATTTAAAAAAAAAAAGCAATAGACTAGCCATGTGATCAGCTGAAATCACATAAATAAACACTTGCTAATTTTATAGGGTAAAGACATCTGTCCTCATCCCTCAGGTTCCTATACCAAGTACATAGGCAGCATATTAAGTATGGAAACCTATAAAGTGCATGTTTGCCATCAATTATTATTATTTTTTTTTCCCTTATGTGCTCTCTGAAACATATTATTTTTCCATGCTTCATTAAAAGTATCTTTCTCCCAAGGTGGCAGCTTCGGAGGAGAAGATGAGTGGTGTGGTGTCAAGCTGACCTTTGAGTTAGGATTTAGTATATCCTGACCGATATAGTGGTGTGCATACCCAGTGGACTGGACAGAAGCAATTATTTCTGTCTGGATTTGTTGTGTGCTTGGTGTAAGAATGTAAGTGTCTGGCATCAAGGCCTTAGATCCTATGTTTGATCTATGGAGCGTTGTATGTGTTGCTGAAAGAGAGTTAACATTAATTTAACACTTTCATGCCCATAGAGTGTTAGTTATATAGTTAGATAGATATTTCATTTGACAATACCTTTAAAACGAATTTGACTGCATAAATATCTTTATCATTTTTTTTTTAAAGAGCGTACAAGGCTATTTGGTAGTGTTTTAATTAATCCTATATGTGCAGGTCCCCTTAACCACTTGCCCTATGGAAGGTCCCCCCCCCCCTTCATGATCGGGCCATTTTTTGGGAAAACGTCACTGCGTTATTTTAACTGACAATTGCGCGGTCAAAACTGTACTCAAATGAAATGTATGTTCTTTTTTACCCACAAATAGAGCTTTCTTTTGGTGGTATTTGATCACCTCTTGTTTCAGCTTGACCCTCCCTTCTAGATTGTAAGCTCTAACGAGCAGGGCCCTCTGATCCCTCCTGTATTGATTTGTATTGTAAGCGTACTGTCTGCCCTCATGTTGTAAAGCGCTGCACAAACTGTTGGCGCTATATACATCCTGAATAATAATAATAAGCCTCTGTGGTTTTATTTTTTTGCGTTCTAAACAAAAAAACATATTGACTATTAAAAAAATAAAAAGTATATATATTTTTTACTTTATGCTATAAATATCCAATAAAAAAAAATCAAAAATCAAATTTCTTCATCAATTTAGGCCAATACGTATTTTGCTACATGTTGGTTAAAAAAAAATCCCAATAAGCGTATATTGATTGGTTTGCACAAGTTATAGCGTCTACAAACTATGGGATAGATACATGGAATTTTTATTTTTTTCACTAGAAATGGCGGCGGTCAGCCACTTATAATGGGAGTGCGACATTCCGATGGATAAATCAGACACTAAGTGACACTTTTTGGGGGCGGGTGACACTAATACACTAAAAGTGCTACAAAATCTGCACTGTCACTGGTGATTAAATTATGCAATTCATACATATACACCATAAATCAGAAAAAAAAAATATTCATTCATAAAATTCAGTTGTGCAAAAAATTATCAAAGTCCTCCCAACAAAGTGCAATAGTGTTTTGCACTTTGAAGAAAGCACTATTGCACTTTGTTGGGCGGACGTTAATTTTTTTTTGCACAACTGAATCTATGAACTAATAATTTTATTCTCCAGTATAAGAGGAATAACACAATATATAGATTTGTTGAATGGTATAAAGAAGAATCGTTAGTACAAAGGGCTCACAATTATATATAACATAAGTCATAAATATATATATAAATATAGAGGCACAGGGGTCTCTAGGGTATACAAAAATAGATAAGAATGTTGTCCGAAAGTATCCTTCTACCAGTGGTGCAAAATAGATAGAAGAGAAGAAAGGAAAAGGAAGGGCAGTCAAGAAGGAGGTAAAGCCAAGAGGAGAAAACTGTGAGGGAGGCAGATTTCAAGACACAACAGATACTGAGAGTGGGGGTTCAGGGTTCCAGAAGGGATTTTTCAAAGCCCGAAGGCAAGAAATGGTCCACCCAAGGTTGCCAAATTTGAAGGTGTTTAGGGACTTAAATAATAGCCTCAATTTTACTATGAATCATGGCTTGGGGGATTCTGCTTTTAGTTTCAACAATACAGAGTTTAGGGGACTTCCAAGATCATGCTATTGTTTGTTTGACAGCCGTCATAACCTGCTGTATGAGGCGAAACTGGGCTTTGGTACAATCTGGGGTCTTGTGTTTCAGCAACGCAAGAGATGGGTCAGGGTCTAAGGTAGTGTTGACAGGGTACATCCACCAAATCTCCACCATAGTTTTACCCAATAGTAATTTTTGCAGCAAAAAAAAAAAAAAAATCTGCGATCCTTAATAAATTGTCAGCAAGCCTGGTGATCCTGCCAGTATTGCTACTGTGGGGTAATCTCATTCTGAAGGCTGACAATGCTGGTACATCCCCAAGGTCTGTAACTTGTGACCCTGTGTTGTCACCATATAAGAAGTGCAGTACAATACCTAGGAGTGAGTAACTGCTGTACGGGGAGTGGAGATTTTAAATAATAAATGGTTTATTGAGATCTAAAATGTTTGAATTAAGATTATCGCATCAATATTATTATTAATATTATTATTAATGATTTATATGGCGCCAACAGTTTACGCAGCGCTTTACAATGTATAATCAATATATATAATATCAATAATAATAATATCAATAATAATATCAATGTATAATCAATAGAAATGTCATGTCCATGCTCCTTCATCCCACCCACAGTCCCAGCATTAGTAAAATGGAAAGGGGAGGATGTGGCCACATGCCCACTAGACCGTGCATTAAAATGGTATTTGTAAGATGTTACATTTAAAGCTGGCAACACATTGGTGTAGTGATATTCAATACTTTCATAATCGTCTGTTCTAGTCTTGCAGTCTACTTTAGATTCACTGATGCCTTTTTTTTTAAACTATGATTCATAAAATAGATTATTAATACATATATCTTTAGCACTTTTCTCCTTGGGGACTCACAATTATTTATCTGCTGCTGGGGCACTTGATGATGCAGCTATTTTGGGCAAACTCAAGTAGAATATTATGCTAGCACCAATTTTACACAGGAGCCAATTAACCTACCAGCAAGTCTTTGAAGTGTGGGAGGAAATCAGAGTACCTGGAGGAAACCCACACAAGCACATAGAGAACAGGCAAACGCCATACAGAGTCCTGAATGGGACTCAAATGAAGGCCTCCAGTGCTGCAAGGCATTAGTGCTAGCCACTAATCCACTGCGCTGCCTTTGGGATACAATGACAAGAATTTAGAGATTGGATTGAAAGTTTAGTGCTATATAATATTTTTTCATAGTTATATAGTACAATTATGTATAGCGGTATACATAAAATAAACAAATAAATAAATAAAGTGATAACTGCGGAGGAAGGAGGGACTGAGGGATTTGGTTCCTCAAGAAGGGCTGTCACCTAAAAGAGGAATGGTTGGGAGCTACTGTATAGCTTGACATTTAAAGGGGTTGTAAAGGTAAAAGTTTTTTCATCTTAATGCATTCTATGCATTAAGGTGAAAAAACTTCCGACAGTGCCGCCCCCCCCCCCCCCCCCCCATCTCCCTTGTTTTACTTGACCCCTGGAAAGTCCTGCGCTCGCCCCGATGTCCTCTTCACCGCTCATGCTGGCCGTTGATTGGCTCGTGCTGCTGTCAATCACATCCAATGACACGGTGCGCCGGGGGTGGGTTCGAGTGATACAGTGAGCGTCTACGGCTGTATCACGGGAGCGCGCCCGCAAGCACTCCACATCATGCGAGGGAGCTCTCATGAAGTTGTGGAGTCCTTGCGGGAGGGAGCCGAGACAGCCGCTGAGGGACCCCAGAAGACCAGGTTTGGGGCCACTCTGTGCAAAATGAGCTGCACAGTGGAGGTAAGTATAAGTATGTTTGTTATTTAAAAAAAAAAAATCCTTTAGTGACCCTTTAAGTTTGTTTAATAGCAGTACAAAGTGCAGAAACACAGCACCTCGCAGATAACATTCCTGGACCTCCGAGGTGCATATAATGGCGAATATGTAAACCTCCATGCTTCTGGTCCTAGACGCTAAATAGTGTCATTCTATGTGTCCATGCACACTACTTTAGACTATTACCATTTTTTGCACTTCAGTGTCTAAGAGGAGAGGAAAAACATTTTATAGAGTTTTTTGGAGCGTTTTTTTCCAAAGAAACAAAATGTTGAACGCTTCTAAAAGCTCCTAAATGCTTCTAAATGCTACTAAAACTCTACTAAGTGCTTTTTTGAGCTTTTTTTTTTCTAAACGCTACTAAAACAATACGAAAAACTGGCACAAAAATGTTATCAGTTTTTTTGTAGTATTTTTTGAGTTTATAAAAAATGCTAGTGTGCATGGAGCCTTACTTTAGTTTAGTAAAAAATATATGTTATGCCATGTACACATGATCGGAATTTTTGGTCAGAAAAAACTCTGATGGTTTTCCCGACGGAATTCCGACGGGATTTCACTCAAGCTTTCTTGCATACATGTGGTCACACCAAATTCCAACCTTAAAGAACACGGTGACGTACAACACGTACTAGACTAGTCTAGAAAAAGGAAGTTCAGTACCCAGTAGCCAATAGCTTCCGTCTCGTAGCATGCATGAGTTTTTGCGCATCAGAATTGCATACACACGTTTTCGGATAGGAAATGTTTCCGACTAAAAAATTAAAACATGCTCTCAGTCTTTTGCTGGCGGAAATTCGATGGAGTATACACACGATCGTATTTTCTGACCAAAAGCTCTCATCTGTCTTTTGCTGGCCGAAATTCTGATCGTGTGTACGGGGGCTACAATTTTTCAAATGCAAATATGAATATGTCACACAAAAAATTGCTTCAAGGTACCTAAATGTGTCACAATTTGATTTTTCATATGTAACGTGGCTTTCATACATTCATAACCCATGGAAAGTATGTTATTACCCCATCGGTGTAGGCAAATACATTTTTTAATAGATTGTTTGGCTACATAAGGATGGACAGCTCTCAATATGCCATCTGTCTGAACCACATTTCTCATGATGACACACCACCAGCACATGAGAATTTGCGTTCTCAGCTGGAATACAGAAGGTGCTTATGCTTTGGCTATCTGTTTATACACTTGCCAAATGATTTGTTATAAGCTTGGGCAGCCTGTTAACAGTTCAACAACCGAGCCATGCTATTGACTGTCAGGTTTGGCTCGCTGTTTCTATTTTTCAGCTACTGATACCCTCACGCCTCTATACAAATGGACCTCAATATGACAGCTGTTTTTAACTCAGTGGCAGTAATTATCACATGCGGCATTAGGCAGAATCAAAGCTTGCAGGCAAGAAAATGATTCTTCTCAAAATAATTTCTTGAAGCTGATTGCATAAATCCAGGTTTCCAGTATTTATAGATACCCACAGGTGCTAATTAGTCCTTGTGCTAATCTAGTGCCAATCTTCCTGGCATCTCATGGTACAGATATAGACCTACTAAAATAATTGCAGCTTATTTATAAAATTCCAGCACTTCATACCGCAAGAAACCAAAGCCAGAGAAATACTGTATGCTACCAGAATGTAAGGGCAGTAGGTCCACCATATTTCCTGTTACCATGCTACTTGTTATGTTTGCCCGTTTATTAGCAAAAGGTTGAGTCAGGTTTTGTCACATCTCTTACATCTGTTTTTTGGCATTTGCATTATGCTGGATTTTCTGAAACAAACTAACCACTTCTGGGGAAAATTTTTAAACTACATGATTGCAAATTTGTATGAAAATTGTACTTTGTATAAAAGTAAGTCAATATTTGACAAATAAGCATGTTTTACTGGGTGTATCCTTGACATACAGATTTTGGGCTTTCTAGTTTAAAAACCCCAGCATTTTCAGTATGCTTTTGCCAGCCAATACATTCGCTAGCCAAAGTGGTCCTATGATCAGATGTGTTTTATGTAATGTATAAGGTAGTAAATGTAGGAAGAAAAGTATGCAAATGGGCCCCAATCTGACAGGTCAACATTACTTGGTCTTTCATAGTCTTCAATATCCAATAGACGAAACAGATCATAGTGTAGAGCAAGAATGTAGTTAGATGAGTGAGTCAATGGCAGCTGCCCTGGGCTTACCAAATAATATGTAGCCACCAATCTGATTTAAACATATCTTTAATGTTTGAATGTGATTGGTGATAAAGAAAGCACAGAGAGAGGAAGTGCACATTCCAGGGTCCTATTGGTCTGTGAAAATCTGACCACAATGGACATCAACTAACTAAAGTCTCATACACACAATCTGAATTTTCCGTGGATTTTTGTCTGTTGGCCGTGAACTTGTTTTGCATACACAGGGCAGAACATTTTCAGCCAACTTTCAGCAAATCACGTGGTTTTTCAGCTCTTTACCGCCACCCTTTGGGCAACTTCTGCTATTGTTGCCTGATGTTTTGCATTGGTTCTGAGCATGCGTGTTTGTACTTTGGACTTTAGTACACACAATCGGATTATCCTCCATCAGACATTTGTTGTCAAAAAGTTTAAGAGCATGTACAGAGAACATTTGTCTGTTAAAAAAGACGCAACAATTGTCCGATGGAGCATACAGACGGTCGGATGGTCTGATAAAACAGGTCTGTTGGACCGTTGTTGATGAAAAGTCTGATCGTCTGTATGGGCCTTTAGACTAGAATAAACAAAGTTTCTGGTTCACTTACAATCAGCAAGCTCCATTGGTTAAAATGCTAATGTCCCGTACACACGATCGGAAATTCCACCAGCAAAAGTCCAATGAGAGCTTTTGGACAGAAAATGCGTTCGTGTGTATGCTCCATCAGACTTTTGCTGGCGGAATTTCGGCCAACAAAAGATTGAGAGCAGGTTCTCAATTTTTCGGTTGGAAAAAGTTCCAATCATAAATTCCGATTGTCTGTACAAATTCCGATGCACAAAATTCCTAATCATGCCTGGAAGCAATTTGACGCATGCTTGGAAGCATTGAACTTAATTTTCTCGGCTCGTCCTAGTGTTGTACGTCACCGTGTTTTTGACGGTCGAAAGGTCAGCAAACTTTTGTGTGACCGTGTGTATGCAAGCCAAGCTTGAGTAGAATTTAGTCAGAAAACCCATCTAAGTTTTTTTCCAACGGAAAATCCACTCGTGTGTAAGGGTCATAAGTCTGAATGATGTTATGCAGGGTATTATAAGATACTAGTACAAAGGCTGAAGCAGGAACCACGTAAAATACATGTAAATATTTTAATTGTTACAAAATCTGGATTAAATCGAGTATGTTGTATCTGTCTACATGTCTATTTTAAAAATGAATTACATGGGTAATATAACATCAGTAAATAACATATCCACCCCAAGTAATTCTAAAGAAGCCCCAAACTCTGGAAGTTTTCCACATTTAGTTGTGCCACAAATATGCCTACAAGTTCAATATTTAAAAGGTCTACCTAACCAGTCACACTTTCAACTGCCTTTAGCTTGAGAGTCCTGTGAAGCTTTGGAGTCCCCTATTACTATCAGAACTCTGCTAAATGGTCACCTATTTCAGCATCCGGGAACATTCTGTACTTGTTGGCTTTATCTGGCTCTCAAGAAAGCCAAACGGAATTGATTTCAAGGTCTTTTAGCAGCAAGCAATGTATTGGCTTTTTTCTCTGCCAAAGGAATCTAATGAGTGCCAAAAGATTCAGGGCCTTTGCAGCACATACCAGTTAGTAACTCTGCAGGGACTGGAGGTGTAGGGAGGGGGGCTGCCACTGCACATTACTTCCAAAGCTTGAGGGGTTTTACATCCTTAGTGGCTGAAACCATGACAACACATCCAGTTATCCAGTGGATTGCACAAGCAATAGTTGTTTTTAAGCCTCATTTATTTCTCTTATTTTTATTACAGATAGACCCAAATCATGGGATATCAACCAATGGTTATTATTTTTTTATTTAAATTGAACATATTTGCCATTGTAAACTTGAAAATTAAAGTGTAAATCAAGTCATTACCTAATTAACTCGCCAAAACTCCCTCTTCTGCTCAGTTGTATTTTTTCGTTTACCTTGCTTCTGTAATATGAAACAAATTTTATTACTCTATGTTACATCACCATCTTTGTAACATGCTTGCAGGGGCAGCTGCTACAGAACTACATCTTCCCAAAGCCCTGCCTTGACTTTCAAGAGCGCCTACCCACAGTGTGCCAGGTAGGCTCTTGTGGGTTAAGGCAGCGTTGTTTTTCTAAAGAAAAAATCTATGTAAGTAAGTGGAGTGGAACAGAGAGGGTTGTGGAGATAGGTAGAGCTCTGGAGGAAGGACTGACAAAGTAGTTTGGGACATTATAAAGAGCATTGTTTGAGAATCTTTTTTTTTCCTGCAGTGCTTAGTTTTTATACCACTTTGTACATACAGTATATTAAAATATGTTATTGAAAATAAATACCATTGCATACAGTTTGTCAATTTTACTCTCCAAACCTGTATTGAACAAACACTAACAATCTCTCTTTTTATTTTTTTTGCTCTCTTTTTGTCCCAATTGATGAACTTATTATTCAACTAAAGGTAAGACATCTTTATATTTTTCTAACCAAAATGCTACCCTCTCCAATGTCCAATATGGGATATCTATCTATCTATCTATCTATCTATCTATCTATCTATCTATCTATCTATCTATCTATCTATCTATCTATCTATCTATCTCTATATATCTGTCTGTCTATCTATCTATCTATCTATCTATCTATCTATCTATCTATCTATCTATCTATCTATCTATCTATCTATCTATCTATCTATCTCTATATATCTGTCTATCTATCTATCTATCTATCTATCTATCTATCTATCTATCTATCTATCTATCTATCTATCTATCTCTATATATCTGTCTGTCTATCTATCTATCTATCTATCTATCTATCTATCTATCTATCTATCTATCTATCTATCTATCTATCTATCTATCTATCTATCTATTTATCTGTGTTGATGGGGGAATCACAATAAAATTATGACCACCATAACCCATTGATGCATGGACTTCACTCACCTTTGGAAGTATGCTGTGGTATTTGGCACCAAGCCAGTAGCAGATCCTTTATGTCCTGTAAGTTGCGAGGTGGGATCTCCATGGATCAGACTCTTTTTTCCAGTATACCCCACAGATGCTTGATTGGATTGAGATCTGGCAAATTTGTTTGCCAAGTCAATACCTTGAAGCCATTGTTGTGTTCCTCAATTCATTAGACCAGGTCACCTTCTTCTTTTGCTGTGAGGTCCATTGTTGGCATTCAAGTGCTATTGTAGATGCTTTGGGATGTGGACACAAGGTCTTTTTCAAAGTCACTGAAATCCTTACACTTGCCCATTTTTTTTTTTTTACTTTCAACACATCAAATTCAGGGACAGCATGCTCACTTGCTACCTTATCTATTGCACCTTCTTTCAAATTACACAGTAATAAGATAATAAATGTTATTCACTTAACCTGTCAGTGGTCATAATCTTATGGTTGATCAGTGTATCTGATGACGTAAAGCAGTAGTAAACTGCAACAAAAAAAATTTCTCCCCCCCCCCCCCCGCATGTTTATCCCATAATGTGCTAGTATGCACCACACATTAGCACATCATGACAGATCTACCTGCAAACAGAGCCCTCCAGCGCAGTTCTGTCATGGTTCCCCCAGCGCAAAGATCTTCAACTGGCCTTTCTTCCAGGTCTAGCCATTTAAAAGGCAGAGGGCCCAATTATGTCTTTGCGCATGCACTTGGTAGCCCCAGTCGCATAATGACACTCTGCATTCCATGGCAATCTATGTTCCCTGAATGCAGAGCATCATTGCACATCCTCGGGTGACGTCATCAGCTATTACTGATAAGAATATCTACTAAATGGTAAATCTTTAGTAAATATTCATTGTACCTACAGGTAAGCTTGATTGTACACTTACCTGCAGGTACAAGTTAAGACTTTACTACCACTTTAAGCATGAACTGGCCATGTATAAAGTCAAAGTTACAATCCCTTGCAGGAAAGAAAGTGACATTTTGGAGGTACTAACCTGTATATATGGAAACAAAAAGATGTAGGTTTCTTTGAAACGCATTGGGATTGATTTACTAAAACTGGTGCAGCTGTGCATGGTAGCCAATCAGCTTCTAAGTTCAGCTTGTTCAATTAAGCGTTGGCAATAAAACCTGGAAGCTGATTGGTTTCTATGCAGAACTGCACCAGATTTTGCACTCTCCAGTTTTGGTAAATCACCCCCGTAGTCTATACTTTGATAATAATTCATCGCTTGTTACATGTATTGTTGTTTGTTAGCATTTATTTTGTTTGTACTGTTGGCGCAACATAAAACAACCCTATTCACATTAAACTCCTCTGTAAGAAAATGTGGATTATTAACACTCATTTTTTTTTTTATTGGGATTTTTGGCCACTGAGTTATATCTTTGGTTCTTTTTGTTCTGTGAAAGCAATATCTCCGGGAGTAAAGAAAATAATAGGGACATGTTAAAAGGCAAGCAATGTAAAAAGGGAAAACATTCCCTTTTTGTTTGATCAAAATTTTTGAAATCTTTGCTTGGATGTAGAATTTTGCACCGTGTATGCCTTATTCCAGCCATAGACAATTTTAATTCTCGTTGAACCGGCCGCGATTCAAACCATACAGTATATTGGGAGGCTGAATATACCCAAGTTGATCGATCAAATTGGGTACAACCAGCCTGCCATATCGTACATGCAATTATTGTCACTGTGTTCTCCCGGCAGGGACGGCTTCCGCCACCAGGAGAACACAATGGCTCCATGGAAGGGTTTCCCCTGTCAACACTGTCTGTACAACTCGTGGTAACAGGAAAGAAATGTGCCCCGTCTATGGCCAGCCTTAGATACATTTTAATGTTTTGAAATGTTGTGTATTTACTAACCTCATTTAATATATACACACAAGCACCATTATTTTTATAGTGTTTTATTAGTTATTATATGGGGCTTGAAGGTGTCTTAGCAAAAAGGTTATTCAGCTGCCTGCTGAATTAGCCAAAATTTAACACCCAGGTGGTCTTGTTGGCACCACCCAATTCAACAAAATTGAAGGAGGAGGAACGAAAGTTCTTGGCTGAGCAGCGATTACAGCCAGTTATGTATGCTATATTTACGTATGCAGTCTATCCGGTTCCCGACGGGCGCAGGTGGATATACTGAGGCAGAATGGCTCACCTGGGCAAAATGCCATATGGGTGCGTAGGTACCATGTTGCTACCTGAAAGTCTGCATGACTTTGCCGGACAACTTTGAGGTGACTTTAGGGAAAGCCTCTGTAATTTTCCTGTAATTTCAGATCCAACTCAGTTAAGTTGAGGATCTGACTTGGAGGCAAACGTCTTTGGGCACAAGTCAGATTGAAGTCACCTTGAACTAGTACATGAACCTTTACTAGTCAGAGCGACTTCAGTGGTGCTAATTAAGACAGCTTTCATTGCCTAAAATGGGATTTCACATGTCACGCGACCTGCGAGTGTCACAAATCAAATCCTAAGTCGCGGCAGTGTGAACCGAGCCTTATACTCAGTTGTGATGTGCCACTATTCATATTGCAAGACCTCACATGTTTATCAAGTTAAAACCTATAAACAAATTTTGCTCGTCTTTGTCATGTGTTTGGTGGGTAGAGCCTGGTTCATGCAGAGGAAGGCCTCTTTTGCACCTCTGACTCGGGGACCCTGGTAGAGTATACAGGTAGCGCAGGATTCAAGAGTTACACGAGTGCTGGTAAACGTGCTTGCTGCTTATCCAGTAGTCTGCCAGATGGCAGCCAGTCTCTGTGGACAGAAACAGGCTGGTACTTAGCTGAAGAGCAGGTCCCAAAGGCAGCTGGACAGGTGCTAGCAACTTGGTAGCTCTGGAGGGGCTGGAATGTAAGCAGAGTCAGACAAGCATTGTCATACACAAAACGATCAGATCAAGTACAGATGCGGAGGCAGGAGAATGGTCAAAGGACAAGCCGGGGTCGATGTAGGTGGAAAACAAGAATAGTCTGGAACAAGCCGGGTCAATACTTCAAGAGCAGATGCAGGTAACAGGAAACAGGATACTCACAGAACGCTGTAGATGAGACAGCACTGATCCTGGGTGCTGATCCAGCTTAAATAGCCCATTTGCCGCCCTTATCTGTCACAGAATGTTCCGCGCCACTCTTCTTCCAGGCATTCAGGGAACAGGAATTTTGCAGCTTTTATTCTGTCTTCTGACAGAGCCTTCCTGAAAGTCTTGTAAAACACTCGCAGATCAAGTTACTCACAATCCAAGGTTTTACTGTATAGGGAAAGCATATTATCAAATCTAATGCATGTAAAATATCTTCAGGTTGACTGTTACGGTAATTATACATTGAAGGATGTAAAGGAGCAAAATTATAAGAACCCCTGAATAGGTATACCCTATAAAAAAATCTTGATAGGTAAGAACTTGCAGGCAAAGGGTCAACCCATCAGAGATTAGCAGGAATTTAGGAAAAAGGAAAAGAAAATTGTAGCTTAAGAAACGAACAAGAACAAAATAGAGATGGAGATCTAGATTGTAAGCTCTAACGAGCAGGGCCCTCTGATCCCTCCTGTATTGATTTGTATTGTAAGTGTACTGTCTGCCCTCATATTGTAAAGCGCTGCGCAAACTGTTGGCGCTATATAAATCCTGAATAATAATAATAATAAAAAGGGTGGGCAAGGGGGAATGGGGGGGGGGGGGGTGTTTGGGGTGGGGGAAAAAGAAAGGAAGGGGTGATAAAGTAGGGGATGTAGAAGAGGGAAAATCACTTCCCCCACCCCTTCCCCTACCCCTCACACTTCTATAAACAGACATGATCTGTTATCAATAGCTGCAATGGCATAGGGTTGCGTTTTTCAGACAATATTAAGCAGCCCAAATTCACTTCCTATGAGAATCTGTGAATCATTACTGGCAAAGGTCAGGGCATTGTTGGGTATTTTTATGAATCCAGCAATACCAAGTAATGACATCATCCATTTGATGGCTTGACAGTTCGGTTGAGAGCACTTACAGTATTTGGGAAACAGTTGAATCAATTTTTTTTTTTTTTTTCATTTCAAGCCCTTACTGGGTGAAATATCTAAGAGTGAAGCTTGGTCTGGGTGGACTGTTCTGTGATTTTGTCCTGGAACATTAAAGTTTTGTGAAGGCTGATGCCAAAGTAGTGTGGCCAGCTTGTATGTTTATTTTGCTTTCCCAGCCTGTCTGGTGGAAAATGGTTTATTCTATGTTGACAGCTGTTTGCAGAAATGGTTTAACCAGTTTAGAATGCAGATCATGCAGCCTGTTTAGCAGAAAACGGATCTCGGAATATCTGCATGGCGACTATCTTGTGAGTGACAGAGTGGAATGTCTCTCCCCTCCACCATGTAATTTGCTAGAAAAGGAGAACAAAAAGCTGTGTACAAATGTGCCCCAAGGTTCCTTATGCTTTTCATACACACATATATTTATATTAATGCCTGTCACAAGCAAACCAGGAAGCCATAACTGCACTTTCATAATGGAGAGTAATGGATTGGTATTAAATGTAATTTATATGACAGAAAAATGGTCTACCCTAAGTAAATAATTGATTAATCATCCCAAGTTAAGCTAAGCCAGTTACGAACGAACCATTAGAACTGAATATTTTATGCAGCTGTTCCTGCTTCACCGCCATTAATTAAAGAAGCATAACCCTTTGTATGCCTACACTCTTCCATACCATTAGCTCTGTTTCTATAGAGTATTATAATTGCTTTTGATTGTGAGCATCATTAATATTTAATATTGAGATTTAATATGAAGTGTCTCTGGCATGATCATAAATATATAAATGTAACACAACTTCCCAAAGAGCACACACCAAACAGTGCACAGTTTTCTGGTAATTTTTCTGGGAATTTCCTGGTAGGCCGCCTGCCCTGCTTTGAGCTGTGGCTGCGACGGCCCGGTTGTTGGCCCAGTGTTGCCAATCATCTGTTAATTTACGGGCAGCCTGTAAATTTCAGCCTATTTTGGGGCTGCTTGTAAATGTCCTGTGCAGGCAGCAGCGCCCATAAAAGATATGGCTGCTGGCTGACATGTCAACTGTCATGCACCGTTCCGAAGCTAGCCAGGCTCAGGAAAGCCTGTACACGCTCGACCAGTTTTGGGCATATGCATTGACGTAATGGTACTGGGGGGGGGGGGGGGGGCAGCCTCTGACCACCTCCTGTTACTCTCCTGTACCATGTCTGCACAGCCTATGACCACCTTCTGTTACTCTCCTGTACCATGTGTGCACAGCCTATGACCACCTCCTGAACCATGTCTGCACAACCTATGATCACCTCCTATACATGTCCACGCAGCCTCTGACATCTCCTGTACCATGCCCACATAGCCTATGACCACCTCCTATACCATGTCTGCACAGCCTATGACCACCTCCTATACCATGTCTGCGCAGCCTATGATCACCTCCAATACCATGTCCGCACAGCCTATGACCACCTCCTAAATCATGTCCACACAGCATATGACCACATCCTGAACCAAGTCCACACAGCCTATGAACACCTTCTGTCTCCCATACCATGTCCGCACAACCTATGACCTCCTCCTATACCATTTCGGCACAGCCTTTGACCATCTTATGTACCATGTCCACACAGCCTATGACCATCTCCTGTACCAAGTCCACACAGCCTATGAACACCTTCTGTACCATGTCCACACAGCCTATGACCATCTCATGTACCAAGTCCATACAGCCTCTGACATCTCCTGTACCATGTCCGCACAACCTATGACCACCTCCTATACCATGTCCACACAGCCTATGACCACCTTCTGTACCATGTCCGTACAGCATCTGACATCTCCTGTACCATGTCCGCACAACCTATGACCACCTCTTATACCATGTCTGCACAGCCTATGACCACCTCCTGTACCATGTCCGCATAGCCTATGACCACATCCTGTACCATGTCTGCACAGCCTATGACCACCTCCTTTACCATGTCCACACAGCCTCTGACATATCCTGTACCATGTCCGCACATCCTATGACCACCTCCTGTACCATGTCCGCACAGCCTATGACATCTCCTGTACCATGTCCGCACAGCCTGACCATCTCCTATACCATGTCCGCACAGCCTATGACCACTTCCTGTACCATGTTCACACATCCTATGACCACCTCCTGTACCATGTCTGCACAGCCTATGACCACCTCCTGTACCATGTACGCACAGCCTATGACCACCTCCTGTACCATGTACGCACAGCCTATGACCACCTCCTGTACCATGTCCGCACAGCCTATGACGTCTCCTGTACCATGTCAGCATAGCCCCTGACATCTCCTGTACCATGTGCACACAGCCTCTGACATTTCCTGTTCCATTTCCGCACAGCCTCTGTGATATTATGCTGTTTGGCTGGTATAATAATGCTATGGGTCTGGTATGAAATTATTTCCAGGGCTAGTTTTTATTCCCAGTCCAGCCCTGTCACTGGGCTGATATACTCCACTGGAGTCCCAAACTGCAAAGGAAGCACCTCTTTATTGGTCATAGTCATTTTAGATAGACCTAACATCAGATATGTTTGTCCATGTTAAGAATATATACAGCTAAGTATGTGTATGTGTAACAAAGGTATCTATTACCTCTAACATAGATGAAGGGGATAAAAGTGGCCAGTATTGAAGTGGTTAAAAATAAGATTATGTTGCTGTATATTGTGGCATGTCAGACATTTTCTCACACATATTTGTGAAGGTAATGTGAGGTAACAACTGCGTGCTTACAAGTAATAGCAACTGGCTAATAACGTTCAATAAATACCATCACCCCCACACAACAAGCATTACAAAACTGGAATTAGGAAATACATTTACACTACATAAATTCATTACCCGAAGGTGGGAAGTTGAGTTAAATGACACCTTCCACCATTTCGGTGGACAATGGTATGCCACATTTAACAAAACTAAGGGACTCCACAATTTTTATTTTTTTTCCCCATGGATTGGCAGTGACAATGCCGAAAGCCATGCCTGCTGCAATTTTTTTTTTAACTTACTGTAATGTAAGTAGACAAAGCCTATATGAGAGAGACAACTCTGCTCTTAATTCAACAGCAGTGCAGCATTGTTGCCACACCATCACAGGAAGCTGGGTTAGGTGGACCTCACACCCCAACAGGTACTTGTGGGACTTTGTAGAGGAACTAAGAGGAACTGTAACTACAGATGCAGTTATGACTAAGTCTTGCAGTACATATTTTTAAATAGGAGTTCATAGTTCTGATTTAACTTTTAACTCAGGCATAGAAAGAAGACTAAATAAGAAGTATATTTGAGAACGATGATTGAAGATGGGTGTGAGAAGCATGTGTAGAGAGGAATGACAAGGATGTATGGGGGGGGGGGCAACTGCCAATGGTTTAAGGGGGGAGTGATAAAGAGGAATAAAGGCAAAGATAGTGTGAGGAGATAAAGAAAATTAGGAAATACATGTGGCAAAGACCAGTAAGATTTTATGGGAAGAAAAATGAAATAGGATATAAAATGGATATAAGGAAGAGAAATAAAATGCATAACTGAGGATAGACTATGATGAGGCCATGTAATGAATACTGACATTTGGAAGATGGTTGAGATCTGAAGGATGAGTGAATGCGGTTTGGAAGTATAATGGACAAAATCTATTTCTGATGTTTTAAAGCAGTGCCTCATTGTTGCCACACCATCTCAGGAAGTTGAGTTAGGTGAACTTCACACCTCAAAAGGTGAATGTGAGCCCTTGTACACACGGTCGGAGATTCCGACGGAATGTGTCCTATTGGACCGTTTTGTCGGATATTCCGACTGTGTGTGGTCTCCATCGGACTGTTTCCATCGGAATATCTGACGGACCAACTTTTCCAACTTGCCGGTAAAATTTTTCCCGACAAAATGCTCCGATCGGACATACTCCGATCATGTGTAGCCTACTCCGATGGACAAAGTGCCACGCATGCTCAGATCAAATTCCTAGACCAAAGCTATTGACTACTAGCCTGAACGTAGTCCCGTCATAACGAAATAACGTCATCACGTTATGTACAATCGGATTTTCCGACAACTTTGTCCGACCGTGTGTATGCAACAGTTTCGGACAAAATCCAACGGATTTGGTTGTCAGAATGTCCGATCGTGTGTACAAGGGCTGAGACTTTGCAGGGGAACTAGGAGAAACTGTAAGTGCAGATGTAGTTATAAATAAGTGTTACAATACATATTTTTAAATAGAAAGCCTTATTTCTGCTTTCACATTTAATTTTAGGCATAGTAAGAAGTAATAGTATATTTGAGGACGATGATTGAGGAAGGGTGTGAGGAGCATGTGTAGAGAGGAGGAATGACAAGGATGTATAAGGGGGACAACTGAAAAGGGCTAAGGAGGGGAGAGGGAGTGATAAATACAAGTAGAAAATATATATAGCAAGGACCAGTGAGAAGTGTGTATGGGAAGAAAAATTAAATAAGATTATTTAAAATGGATATAAGGACGAGAAATAAAGTGCATAACTGAGGATAGATTATGATGAGGCCATCTAATGAGTATTATTATTTGGAAGATGATTGAGATCCGAAGGATAAGTGAACATGGTTTGGAAATATAATGTACAAAATCAATTTCTGATCTTTTAAAGCTCTGATGTTTTAAAGCAGTGCAGCACCATTGCCACACCATCTCAGGAAGCTGAGTTAGGTGGACTACACACCTCAACAGGTAAATGTGGGACTTTGCAGGGGAACAAAGAGAAGCTGTAAGTGCAGATGCAATTATAACTAGGTTTTGCAATACATATTTTTTTAAATAGAACACTCTATTTCTGCTTTAACGTAGGCATAGTAAGGAGACTTGAATTAGAAGTATACCTAAGGATGGTGCCTATGGAGGGGTATGAGAAGCATGTGTATAGAGGAGGAATGACAAGGATGTATAAGCGGGACAACTGTAAAGGGGGAGAGGAAGCGCTAAGGAGTGATAAAGGCAAGGATAGTTCAAGGACATGGAAAATATGGGTGACAAGGGCCAATGAGATGTGTATATGGAAAGAAAAAATAGACAATATGAGTGAAAATGGATATAAGGAAGAGAAACAAAGAGCATAATTAAGGATGAATTATGATGAGGCCATCTAATGAATACTGGTATTTGGAAGATGACCGAGGATGTCAATGATTGAGGTCTGGAGGATGAGTGAACATGGTTTCGAAATATAATGTACAAAATCAATTTCTGATCTCTTAAAGCCTTCATTCATCTTGCTAGGTAGATGATACAATTGAATGTATTAACCCTTGTACACGCGGTCGGACATTCCGACGGAAAATGTCCGATCGGACCGTGTTGTCGGATTATTCCGAACATGTGTGGGCTCCATCGGACTGTTTTCGTCGGAATATCCGACCGACAAAGTTTTAGAGCTGGGCTATAAAATTTTCCGACAACATGATCTGATCGGACTTTGTCCGAACGTTTGTAGAGAATTCTGATCGGACAAAGTGCCACGCATGCTCAGATCAAATTTCTAGACCAAAGCTATTGGCTACTAGCCTGAAAGTAGTCCCGTCATAACTAAATTACGTCATCACGTTCCGTACGATCGGATTGTCCGACAACTTTGTCCATTTGTATGCAACACCAGTTTCGGACAAAATCCGTCGGACAAAATCCGACGAATTTTGTTGTCGGAATGTCCGACCGTGTGTACAAGGGCTTACAAGCAATAAAAACTTTGGACATGAAAAGTTATGGGTCAGCTGTAGCAGACACATTCCTGACCCTGCAAAGTTTCACACATACATGGCATTTGTACTCTGAGCCCTGGGATATGTTCTTCGGTCAATTTGATATTTTGAAATAAACCTGTGAAAACCTTAGATGCACGGACTCCTATTTTGTTTTCATCAAATGTCAATGGTGAAAAAGTTAGAATAGATATTTCCTGAAGGCACAATTAGTTCCATGTTAGTTCCTTGGCATTTGGAATACAGTAAAAAAGCTACCTTCTTTTACAGAAAAGAGTTGGACTGCATCTACAGTGGATTTAGCGCTGTCCACAGCAGAATATGCTACAAATTAGAAGACAAAAATATCTGAGTGGATGCTTTCACTCTTTGCCCTTGTACACACGGTCGGAGATTCCGACAACCAAATCTGTCGGATTTTGTCCGTCGGATTTTGTCCGACGGATCTTGTCTGAAACTGTTGCATACACACGGTCGGACAAAGTTGTCGGAAAATCCGATCTTTCAGAACGTGATGATGTAATTTCGTTACGATGGGACTACGTTCAGGCTAGTAGCCAATAGCTTTGATATAGGAATTTGATCTGAGCATGCGTGGCACTTTGTCCGATCGAAATTCTCTACACATGATCGGAGTATGTCCGATCGGAGCAGTTTGTCGGAAAATATTTCCAGCAAGTTGGAAAATTTGGTCCGACGGATATTCCGACAGAAACAGTCCGATGCATACCACACACAGTCGGAATATCCGACAAACCGCTCCGATCGGACACATTCCGACGGAATCTCCGACCGTGTGTACAAGGGCTTTCTTTCTTTATAATTTATAAATTTAGAAAAATGTTTATATTCAGGAGCAATTTTATTAGAAGTCCTTGCCTATCTATATTATAGACAGGTGCTGACGCAATCATTAGTATGTAACTGTAAAGTATAACCAGGCAATTTATGGTGAGCTGGGTTAATAGAAACCATGAAGCCCTTCGCTGAGTGTAAATCATAGTAGAGCTTTCTTAAAAAATGAGTGTACTTGTCTTGATTACATCATAAATCCCTACAATAAGGACGTTTAGACTTGAAAATTATTCCTTTATGCCCCTGGGTCACCTCTGCATCCAAAGCTACTGGATTATAGCACAGGTATAGCCTAATATTATAGAGCCACTCCCTAATATATGTTTGTTTGTTTTTTGTCCATGCATTGCACTGATGATTACTAATGATGAGCTAAGGTTCGGACCAAACCCAATATGTTACATGGTTGCAGACTGCCACCCCATTCAGCTGTGGCCTGGGAATTCCCCACATTACATCCACATTTAACATTGTCAGTGACTAAATATGACCATGGGCCATACTAGGTCAATGATAACACCAAGATCACCGTTGCTTTGTTATGTGTGACTACAGGATGGGACAGTTACCCTCGGGACTAGGGCAAGGAAGGTTTGGCTTGTACTTTAGCTCATTACTAATGATGACCAACAAGCCAGCAATGGCTCTATGCAGTCAGAAATAAATAACTCTATAATTTTAGGATGTGTCTGTGTTATAAACCTGTCGTTTTTTATGCACAGTTGCTTTAGGAGCATAAAGGATTTATTTGATTGGCTCTGCTCACCATTGTAAAATGAGGAACAAAACCCTTATCTCTGGAACTTGTGGTGAAAGTTAGACAAGGGTGTTGAAAGACCTTGCAGGCAATGCTACACTTTCATGATTTACAGTGCCTTGAAAAAGTATTTAAACGCCTTGAAATTTTTTTTACATTTTGTCATGTTACAATCAAAAATGTAAATGTATTTTTTTGGGATTTTATGTGATAGACCAAACACAAAGTGGTACATAACTGTAAAGTGGAAGTGAAATTATAAATGTTTTTCACAGTTTTTTTTTACAAATAAATATGTGAAAAGTGTGGGGTGCATTTGTATTCAGCCTCCCTGAGTCAAGACTTTGTAGATCCACCTTTCACTGCAATTGCAGCTACAAGTCTTTTTGGGGATGCCTTTACCAGCTTTGCACATCTAGAGAGTGACATTTTTGCCCATTATTATTTGCAAAACAGCTCAAGCTCTGTCAGATTGGAAGGAGAGCCTCTGTTAACAACAATTTCCAAGTCTTGCCACAGTATCACAATTGGATTTAGGTCTGGACTTTGACTGGGCCATTCTAACACATGAATATGCTTTAAACGAAATTATTCCATGTTGGCTCTGGCTGCATGTTTATGGTCATTGTCCTGTCTTCGCCCCAGTCCTTTGGAGATTCAAACAGGTTTTCTTCTAAGATTTCCCTGCATTTGGCTCCATCCATCTTCCCATCAACTCTGACCAGCTTCCCTGTCCCTGTTGAAGAAAAGCATCTCCGCAACATGATTCTGCCACCACCATGTTTCATAGTGGGGATGGTGTGCTCAGGATGATGTGCAGTGTTAGTTTTCCGCCACACATAGCGTTTTGCTTTTAGGCCAATAAGTTACATTTTGGTCTCATCTGACCAGAGCACCTTCTTCCACATGTTTGCTGTACCAACCACATGGCTTCTCGCAAGCTGCAAACAGGACTTATGGCTTTCTTTCAACAATGGCTTTCTTCTGGCCAAGGTTCCATAAAGGCCAGATTTGTGGAAAGCACGACTAATAGTTGTCTTGTAGACAGATTCTCCCACCGGAGCTGTGGATCTCTGCAGCTCCTCCAGAGTTACCATGGGCCTCTTGGCTGCTTAAATGATTAATGCTCTCCTTGTTCGGCCTGTCAGTTTAGGTGGATGGTCATGTCTTCGTAGGTTTATAGTTGTGCCATACTCTTTCCATTTTCAGATGATGGATTGAACAGTGCTCCGTGAGATGTTCAAAACTTAGGATATATATTTTATAACCTAACCCTAACTTCTCCAGAACTTTAGCCTTGACCTGTCTGGTGTGTTTCTTGCTGATGCTGTTTGTTCACTAAGGTTCCCTAACAAACCTCCAAGGGCTTCACAGAACAGCTGTATTTATACTGAGATTAAATTACACAATTCTGCAGGAAATTGGTTCCACTAGATTTTAGTTGGGTGTATAAGAGTAAAGGGGGCTGAATACAAATGCACGCCACACTTTTCAAATATTAATTTGTAACAAAATTGGAAAACCGGTTATCATTTTCCTTCCACTTCACAATTATGTGCTACTTTGTGTTGATCTATCACATAAAATCCCAATAAAATACAGTTACATTTTTGGTTGTAACATGACAAAATGTGGACAATTTCAAATGGTATGAATACTTTTTCAAGGCGCTGTAGATTCCATGGTGCCCAGTGAGCAGAGAAGCCCATTCCCAGAAAGCTAGTGTACCACCAGTCCCTCCAGAGTCTGTACTGCTGTGTGCAGAAACAACAATGGAAACAATGGATACCACATCTAGTTTACACTCATGCCGCGTGCACATGATCGGAATTTCCGCCAACAAAAGACTAATGAGAGCTTTTCATTGGAAAATGTGACCGTATGTATGCTCCATCGTAATTTAGCTGGCTGAATTCCTGCCAACAAAAATTTGAGAGCAGGTTCTCAATTTTCCCAATGGAAAAACTTTCTAGCGGAAATTCCGATCGTGTGTATGCAATTCCGACGCGCAAAAACTCCCGCATGCTCAGATTCAACTACGAGACGGAAGCTATTGGCTACTGGCTATTGAACTTCCTTTTTCTAGTCCCGTCATATGTTTTGTATGTCACCACGTTCTTGACAGTCAGAATTTGGTGTGACCGCATGTAGGCAAGAGCAGCTTGAGCGGAATTCCATCAAGAAAACCATCAGACCTTTTTCCGACCATAATTCTGATCGTGCGTACGCTGCATAAGAGATTGCAGACTTCTTTTAGAAACATATTTAAAATAGCTGTAAATATGGTTGCCAGAGGTCACTGCTTGGTCCATTTACAGCCAATACTAAGAAAATATAGGCTTGCCCATAATAATCCCACATACAGCATAAATATGAATGATGGAATACAGCCATTTCTAAAGGATATCTTAGCCCTTGTACACACGGTCGGACATTCCGACAACCAAATCCGTCGGATTTTGTCCGAAACTGTTGCATACACACAGTCGGACAAAGTTGTCAGAAAATCCGATCGTACTTAACGTGATGACGTTATTTCGTTAGGATGGGACTATGTTCAGGCTAGTAGCCAATAGCTTTGGTTTAGGAATTTGATCTGAGCATGCGTGGCCCTTTGTTCGATCGGAATTCTCTACACATGATCGAATAAAGTCCGATCGGATCATGTTGTCGGAAAATTTTATAGACAAGTTGGAAAACTTGGTCCGTCGGATACTCCGACGGAAACAGTCTGGAGCCCACACACAGTCGGATTATCCGACAACACGGTCCGATCAGACACCTTCCGTCGGAATGTCCGACCGTGTGTACAAGGGCTAAGGCAATTTTTCTCAACTCCAGTCCTCAAGGCGCCCCAACAGTTCATGTTTTCAGGATTTCCCTCAGATGAAAGGCCCCTGGTAATTACTAAGGCGGTGAAACTGATCAAATCACCTGTGCAAAGTAATGGAAAGCCTGAAAACAGGACCTGTTGGGGCGGCTTGAGGACCGGAGTTGAGAAACACTGATCTAATGCCGCGTACACACGGGCGGACTGTATGGCGTACTTAGTTCGTCATACAATCCGACGGACAGTCCGTCGTACTTTCCACTGAACGGACTTGACCACACACGGATACCCAAACAGTCCGTCGAAAGCTTGCACGATGACGTGTACAGCACGTACGACAGGACTAGAAATAGGAAGTCCAATACACAGCAAAGCACCCTTCCGCCGTGTAAATCCTTTCTGGGCATGCGCCATTCTTAGTCCGTCGAACTAGCATACTGACGAGCGGATTGTCCGCTGAAACCAAAGTATGACGGACAGAATTTAGAAAAATCCGAAATTCTTAGTACGCCGGACTGCACGCTGAAAAAGTCCGCTGAAGCCCACACACGAGCGGACTGTCCGCTGAAATGTGTTTCGACGGACTAAGTACGCCATACAGTCCGCCCGTGTGTACGCGGCATTAGGCATAATTCTTTCAGATTGTTGATATATTGTTGAAATAACTTCGTTATTTAGTGAAATCAGTATTTTTTTTGTGTGTGTGTTGCAATTTAACTGAGAGATTTACCATTCAATGAAACTGCAGAAATACAAACCATTGTATATATATGGTGCTACCAGTCTTCAGAGAACAAATTCTATAGCATCTCTTGTCATTGTACCAAACAGCTGACTATAATCAGTCTATGCATCTATACTCACCTTGTTATTTTAGAGGGATAACCAGGATTCAAAGTCAAATGGGAAGTTTGCATTATTGTACATTGCTAAATGTTTAAATATGTATAATTATCAAGCTTCTCAGAGGAATAGACAAAATGTTGTATGAGATTTATTTACACAGGAAATAAAATGCTTAAATCCTATTTTCCATTAATGGCTTAGAAAATAAAAAAGTGAGTGCTTTTCCCCCTGTATCCGGTAACAGGATTGGTTTTCTAAGTATGTTACATTAGTTACTGCCCTGATTTTACCGCTTGAATGACTAAGTCACTGACAGGCCAGGATATTTGTAGTGCACAGATTGCTTATTTGTTATATTTTATGACTTCACCTGATTGCCTATAAATGCTTTTTATGAAGCCAAATCTACAGTGTAGAGAAAGCAGTGCAAATTCCTAACACAGATGGTTTACATAGCAATCATCATAGCTCATTGAAGTGTCTGTATTGGAGCTCCTGATTTCCTTTCTTTGCAAAGCTGCCAGTTTATTACATTAAAACAATTACGTTTTTTGCACGGCATTTGCTTGCCTGCTTGTACATGGACATGTCTCAAAATAGGACACAGGAGATGAAACAAATGTCCTAATGTCAAATTTTTTTTTTTTTTTTTTTTTTTTAAATAAAACAGGTTTATTTTAGACTTTTTTTTCTAAAAAACAGTTTATGTTAAAGAATTTTTTTTTTTTTTTAAGTAAACCTAAAGCTGAACTCTAGGAATATATGATATGAACAAGGGAATGTGTATTCAGTAATACATCATTGAATGTATTTTCGAAAATCCAGGCAGAACAAGTTACTGAATTGAACCTGGTATCGTCCTCTTGCACTCCTTGTACAGCAGGGCTGGAGTGTGAGAGAAGCAAGCAACACAACGAGCCAATCAGTTCATGCACTGACAAGAAGCAGGCTGATAGGAAGACAAAGCAGAATGACAGAGAGATGAGCTCTTCACTCTGCTGCTTTTACCTTTTTTCTGTCCAGTAACCGACTGTGGCAGGTCCAGGGCATCAGACTAAGCCCTTGTACACACGGTCGGAGAATCCGTCGGAATGTGTCCTATCGGACCGTGTTGTCAGACAATCCGACTGTGTGTGGTATGCATCGGACTGATTCAGTCGGAATATCCGTCGGACCCAATTTTCCAACTTGTTTTCCGACAAACTGGTCCGATAGGACATACTCCGATCATGTGTAGACAATTCAAATCAGAGAAAGTGCCACGCATGCTCAGATCAAATTCCTACATCAAAGCTATTGGCTACTAGCCTGAACGTAGTCCCATCGTAACGAAATTACGTCATCACGTTCTGAAAGATCGGATTTTTCAACAACTTTGTCCGACCGTGTGTATGCAACAGTTTCAGACAAGATCCGACGGACAAAATCTGGATTTGGTTGTCGAAATCTCCGACCGTGTGTACAGGGGCTAAGGGCACCTAGCAGCAGAAAGAGTACTACCAAAGAAATCCCTAGGCCAATGGTGAATGTTGCTGAAAAAGCTGTTTTTATTTTATCTTCTAGCTCCAATTAATTTTATTAGATATCAAAGAGGCATAGAAACACACACAAAAAAAAAAGTCACAACATTATGAAGAAGTTCAAGGCTTCCTTCAAATAAATTGAACAAAAGAAGCTGATATATAGTTTGTTAATACCGTGGCATATGTTCGTAAGATGCAAAACATAATATATCTGAAAAAGAACCGTGGTCTAATAATAGGATGCCTAACTGCCAATATAAATGCTGATCTTTTAAAAGGCGAGATGCTATTAGGCCAAGTATATGGGAAGGCATGATGTATGCAAATGTGAAATACAGCACAATACTTTAAAAGAAACATGACACATGATTATGCAATGGAAGGGACTATCACTAAGTCAAATATCTGTGGTGAGGTGGTCCCGTCCCTAGTAGAATTAAGATAAAAATCCCCCTTGAATGGGACTTTGGAAGACCATCAACACCAAAATACAATTAAAACATATATATACTTTATTAATAATTAACGAACAAATATATATATAAAGAGACATGCAGACCTACAATATCTCTGATACACAAATACAATCACATAGGTTGTTACAATAGGCCAACCAATAAACAGTTATAGTAAATACTCTCCTAGATGATCCACACCCGACGCGTTTCCAGTTGCTGTTGTCACAGAACTTTCATCAGGGGTAGAGAGGAAAGATTGATGGCATAATAGTATTTCTAGTAAATAGCGTGTGTAATAGATACACTTAAATACACTCAAAGTGTATCGCGCATCATAGTATACTAATGAAAGATGGTAAACTGTCGCCAAACGACGTCCTTTTTAAATGATCACAATGGACTACCACTTCAGCATCCACCATTCCCAATGGCACATAGAAGGGGTTTATTAGCTTAATAGCAAATATGCCCTCTTGATACATGATTAGATACAGCGGGCCCACGCCCGCCGCGGGAGCTCGCCTTTGGTCACGGTAAAAAGAGGCAGAATGGGGATCTGCCTATGTAAACAAGGCGGATCCCTGTTCTGACAGGGGAGGAGAGAGAGATCAGCTGTTCCTGGTGATCAGGAACAGCAATCTCTCTCTACTCCCAGTCAGTCTGTCCCCCTGACAGTTAGATAAATAAGTGTTCACCATGTCAGAGATTGGTGTAGTGTTGCCACATCCTTGATATGTAGGAAAAAAGGAAAACCCCCTTTGGTTTGGACTTTCAAAGGCAACAACACCACTAAGACAGAATAAAAAGCATTTATTTATACATATAACATTTTATCATACATACATGAAATGATCAGTTAAAAAACATAATAAGACAAAAAAAGAGGAATAAAAACATGTTTTTTTCCCTGACAGTAAGAAAGCACCTCTCCAGGGAACACTTAACCCTTTGATCACCCCTAGTGTTAACCCTTTCTCTGCCAGTGCCATCTATGCAGTGATCAGTGAATTTTTATAGCGCTTATTGCTGTATTAGTGTCACTGTCGCTGATCCCTACCATTACTAGTAAAAACAAAAAAAAGTCCTTAAAGCTTTCCCCTATTTTGTAGTTATAACTTTTGAGCAAATCAATCAATATATGCCTATTGCGTTTTTTTTCCCCAAAAATATGTAGCAAAATATATATTTGCCTAAACTGATGAATGCTTTTTTTTTTCTTTTTTTTTTATATATTTTTTTTAAATGTATTATAGCAGAAAGTAAGAAATATATATATTTCAAAATTGTTAGTTTTTTTTTTTTGTTTATAGCGCAAAAAAATAAAAAACGTAGAGGTGAGCAAATACTACCAAAAGAAAGCTCTACCTGTGGGGGAAAAAAAGGACATCAATTTTGTTTGCGTATAATGTCACATGACCACGCAATTGTCAGTTCAAGGGACGCGGTGCCGTATCGCAAAAAATGCCTGGTCATTAAGTGGGCAAATCCTACTGGGCTGAAGTGGTTGAGCAAGTGCTTTTAGAGTGCTTTAATTTTTTTAATGTTGTAGTGGTTTGCTATTTGTCTACTTTGTGATAAACATTAGTCCTCTTTTTCATCTTAAAAAGCTGTGAGGTATGCATTATTTTATGTATGATCAAAAGCAGGGCTTTTTTTTTTTTTTGGGATGCAGTTTCGGCACCTCCAGCACTGAATGTATTTTATGACAAGGGGTGCTGGAAGGTCTATTGATGCTGGCTCTTGGGGATCCGATGTTGCTGGTGAGGAGTCTATTTTAGCTGGAAGAGTTCTACTGTTGAGGGAGAGGTCTATTGTTGATGGCTGCTGGAGGGTCTATTGTTGATGGCTGCTGGGAGATATGTTGTTTATGCTGGGGTCTATTGTTGCTGGGTTGGCATTTTGTGGCTGGGTTGGTATTTTGTGGCTGGGTTGGTATTTTGTTGCTGGGTTGGTGTTCTGTTGTTGAGGGGGTCTAATATTGTATGGGGGATCTCTTTTTGCTGGGGGAGGTCTAGTGTTGTGTGTGGGGGTCTTCTGTTGTTGGGCTGGGGTCTATCAAATTCCATACAAATTAACTAGTAGCACAAAATGATACTTGGTTCTGTATTCTCTAAAAGAGGTGGTACTGGGAGGTGAGTGGGAGGTGGAACCAAGGGATGGTGCTCAGATGTGGGTAGCCCCCTAGAGAGACAAAGGGTGCATCAGAAGGGGAGGTTCCTGCACCTATTCTTTGAGAAAAGAAAGCCCTAATCGAGAGTATGGCAAAGGCATGTCCTTAATATTATGGGCTGAAAGATGTCCAGTCTTTTGTCTTTTTGCCAGAAAGTGGAGTGGTGTGTTAAAGCAACATTTTTTTTCCTTACTATGTACACCCTGGCTGCTGTGAAGGTTTCAGAATCTCTGAGATTTACGTGTTTTTTGACCTATAGTTACTTTTCTTTTGTAACTGAGAACATTTCCTAAAAGCCTTAGCAGTAAGAAGTTCTCCACTGCGAATATAAAAGGTTGCATTTTACCTCTCAATTATACCCCCTGTGTCCACTCCTTGGTTCCCAGAAGATAGCTGTAGTGTTGCTATGAGAACAGAATGATATGAAGGTGTAAATAGCCCTCAATAAACATCAGCACTGTATATTAAAGCATGGACAAGTGCAGCTTTCTGCCATATATTATGCCTGCAAATCAATCTTTCTCTCGTCTTCTCTAAGACATCAATATTCTTTTTCTAAAATGATTGATTATTTTTTTTTTCCTTTTCCCTGTGTTTTAGAAAACTTTAAATACAACTTTAGATTTGGCACCCTTTATTAACAAGCTTGCATATTGAAGGCTATGGATGAATGGAAGATGCAGTTTTTTTTTCCGCAGGGTAGCTAAACCTTTTAGCTCAAAGAAATATATATTGGTATTAATTAAACTATTAAAGAACATTGCCAGGGAAGTGAAATCAGCACGCTGCTTATGATATCTCACAACCATTGCACTAAAATAAAAATAAAGTATTTAATTTATCTTAAATGAAACCTTCTTGCTTTAATACATTGAGTCACAAATCTTGAACAAGTAGGCAGATAAGAGCAGATAAGGATTAATTTTCCTCGTATTTGTCAGTTGACCTCTAGGTGTACTCCCTCATGGAGAGTGACCTGTTCTTTTCTCCTGGTGGAACATCACAGGTGGTATTTACAGATATCTTCCTTCACAGTGCAAGAGAGGAAGATATATATCTATTGGAGGTCACCCTAAATATCCAAGAGGAGCCTACCATTTGGGGGAAACTAGGACCACCCCACCAGCTATGGAAAGGGTACACCATGGTAAAATGTTAAGATATGATGATACAGGAGGTATATCTCTGATGGCACGTGGGCTGTGGCACAGATTTATGTGTCTCTCCTCCCCCCCATCCCACCAACAGTCCCCCACCGGGGGGGGGGGGGTTATATAGCTGGCTGACAGTGGCATCCAGGTTTACTGGGCTGTAATACTGGCATCAAGGTTTACTGGGTGTAATACTGGCATCAAGGTTTACTGGGGTGTAATACTGGCATCAAGGTTTACTTGGGTGTAATACTGGCATCAAGGTTTACTGGGCTGTAATACTGGCATCAAGGTTTACTGGGGTGTAATACTGGCATCAAGGTTTACTGGGCTGTAATACTGGCATCAAGGTTTACCGGGTTGTAATACTGGCATCACAGTTTGCGGGGCTGTAATACTGTTTTTTTATTTATTGCCTCAGTCCCAGAAGATGCTGATGATGAAAAGTGTCAAGAGTACAGCTACCTCTCATTCCCTCATATAGAAAATATTCAGAATATTCTGTGAATTAAAGGCATTCATTGATATAATATATTTAAAGTGGAAGTAAACCCATGGATTTAAACAGTTAAAAAAAAAAAAAGCATGCCGGGAATGCTAACTGCACATTGGCTGTGCTCTCAGCCAAACTATAAAACCATCCAATGGCTGGTGCCATAACGAATCACATGTGCAGCACCATAGCAGTTGAAGATTAAACAGAGGCAAAGATGGCAGCTTCCTTGGCTTAAAACGATAGGGGAGTTTACTTCCACTTTAAAGTGGTTGTAAACCCTTACAAACCACTTTGACCTACAGGTAAGCCTAGATTAAGGCTTAACTGTAGGTCCAAGAAATATCTCCTAAACCTATACGGTTTAGGAGATATTTACCTGAAGACAGTCACCGCTGTCTACGGCGCATGCGCTGTAGACAGCGGCGAGCAGGCGCACTGGGTAAGCCGCAGATCGCGGCGATATGCCGTGAGTGTTGGCTCCCGTGCACATGTGCGGGAGTGACGTCATCACTGCTCCGGCGAATCACAGAGCTGGAGCAGCGAGACCCACCAACAAGATGGACGCTCTGAACTACAGGGGACAGCGGTGACTTCGCTGGCTCCTGTGTCAGGTAAGTGACACATAATAGACTACTATGCATGGACTACTATGCAATGCATAGTAGTCCATTATGCTTTACCTTTGCAGGGAATCAAAGAGGAAGTAAACCCATCAGGGTTTACTTCCTCTTTAAGTACATGGGCATGGCTTGTACAAATATGCACACCTAGAAGTAGCTAATTAGAGATAGCTGTTTTGTTCCTGCTATTGTGGGTTGATGCGTACTATGTGTTTTCTGAATTTTCCTGTTTTTTTTATTTGGTACCTTTAAAGTAATATTTTGGTAAATTTTGGACTGCTGATATTTAGGGAATGTAGAGCCCTGGTTCTTGAGCAATATATATTATAATTTGCTTATGGCAAATTCCAATTTCTCATGAACAAAGCTTACTGTAGTTCTGAGTTTTCTATAATAGGCTGAGACAGAAACCAGAAGGCACCACATAAAGTCAATGGAAGTGAATCTATGTTGTATGATTTCCTCTCGCTCTCTTTCTAATTGCGTTTAAACTTTAGGCTTGATGGAATCGGATCAGTGGCAGTTAGACAATTTAAATACTGGTATTTTTCTACTTCAGGAGGTGGATGTGTTTGGATGTAAAGCATAGGTTCTCAGATCACCAAAATAACAGCAAGAATGAGTGGGGTAAATTGATGTTTTACAGCGATATCTGAATGAAAATTGCTGAGAAAATATACAATTTTTCCTGTATGAAATTCAATGTTTAATAATCAATTTTGACTAGAGTGTACCTTAAAATGTTTGATTTATATTTTATGTTAACACTTTACCAAAAGTCAAATGTATATTTATGCTCATAGTAAGATTTAAGCAGAATATGTTCTTTTTCCTTAAATTATTTGCTCAGAGGTTTTATTATCTGTTAATGGACAGGGGAGAGTTGAGTTGACTTGCAGCGTACTGCAGTCACATACAAGTACAGATTAAACTGACTCCCTACATAGAAATCGCTGGCCTCTTTAGCTTTTGATCTAGCCTCTGGCAAGCGGCAGGGGTTATTCTACTTGTATCTTGATGCTACACAGTTTAGAAATCATACAGGATTCTACCAGACAAATGCCCTATATGGATTGTGGCATAGAAAGTTCTGTGCAACACCCTTGCTTTTTATTTTTTAAAGGGAATCTGGTCTGAGAGAAATAAGGAGGCTGTCATTCAGTTAGTAAAGATGGAGTAAAGTGAGAACACCTGACCTGCATACTTGCTCTGAGTCAGTGGGTTATGTCAGCAGGATAGCCATGGAACTAGCATATTCAGAAGGGGTGGTCAGCAATGGCTATCTTTATCATTTTCTAATAACAAGTTTCCTTGAAAACTTTATCACTATTAAAATAAATAAATAAATAAATAAATAAATCATGCCATTCCAACAAATAAAGTCATTATTTTTTCCCTGTCCTGCACCATGCTGCTCAACTCTGCTGCACTGAGTATCCAAACTTGCTGAAGAATGTTCAGCATTTGACACTTCCTGAAATGTTAGATGCCACCATCCTCCACCGTGTCTGTGATTTCCCTCCCTGGCCATGGTCCACGTGTTATTACAGAACACAATACTGTTGTAAGACCAGCAGAAGAAACCACAGAGTGCAACATGGGACCAGACATCAGACATTCCCGGAAGTGTGGGGGATACTGAGGAACTTTGACCAAGCTTAAATCTTCAACTCAGCAGATTTCAGCAACACATACAGCAAGGATGGCTTTATTTCACATTAGAAAAGGCTTTTATAAAAAGGTGTAGGCAGATGGATAAAGGAATAAATTGCGTAACTCTGAGTGGTATGTTTGATGTGGAACCTTTGGTCTTTTAGGGCTTCCCAAACCATGACCTTGTGCTAAGCCCATTCCGTAGTTGACTGCTGCCTGGACTTTACACTTGCCTGGAGGTAAGGTGAAATCTCCGGTGAGTCATGGGTCAAGCTACATTCTCAACTACCTGAAAGGGAAGACCTTGCATAAATGTTGCATTTCAGCTGTAGATAAATTATTTTTCATGAACATTGCTTTGTTTATTATTATCTACAGTAGTTTCAGTTCCATATCAACTAAATCTTACTTGCTGGAAAGAATAAAGTATTTTTTTTCCTAAGAAGAGTATATAATTACAGCATTTAAAGTGGTTGTAAACCCTTACAACTAACTTTGACCTACAGGTAAGCCTAGATTAAGGCTTACCTGTAGGTCCAAGAAATATCTCCTAAACCTACACGGTTTAGGAGATATTTGCCGTAAGACAGGCACCACTGTCGGCAGGTGCACTGAGCGCGCCACGGTCAACGGCGATATGCCACGAGTGGTGGCTCCTGTGCGCATGTGTGGGAGTGACGTTATCGCGGCTTAGCCGAATGACAGCGGCAGAGTGACAAGACCCACTGAGAAGATGGATGCGCCGGACTACAGGGGACAGCGGTGACTTCGCTGGCTCCTGTGTCAGGTAAGTGACACATAATGGACTACTATGCGATGCATAGTAGTCCATTATGCTTTACCTTTGCAGGGAATGAAAGAGGAAGTAAACTAATCAGGGTTTACTTCCTCTTTAAACTGGACAAGGTCACGGGGGAATAAGGTTTCAAAATATGTTTTAACCTAATATGGCATCTCAAGTATAAAGTTCGGAGTTGTGAAGGCAGATAAGGTAACAGAGAAAATTTGAAGTAAAATATTGGCTTCATACAGATGGAATTTTATATTGTGACATCTAAACACAGACAGGAACAGAGAGATATTCAGAGGTTGCAGTGGGATCTACTTAGAGATGCACAGCTTGTTGCAGCTTCACCAGCTTTTCTCTGTAAATCACCCCGGGCCTTTACTGTTTGCAGTATTTCACAACACAAGTTAGAATTTTATAACTGCACCTGTCAAAAATGTTGTAGGTACAAATAATTAGCTGTTTAATTACTCTTGTACAAAATCTTTTTTACCTTTTAAGAAGATACAGCTTTCAGTAAAAGGAATGCTTATACATGATGGCCATAATTTTCACACAAAATCTATGAGAACCACATTTGTTAATTCTGAAGAAGTCACCACTTTATTAACATCAAGTGACTTTACTAGTACGTTATGTGGGCACTCCCACCAAATTATTGTTTTCAGGTGTTTTGCTGCAACCACCAGAGAATACAGACACTCTCCTGATTTCAGTGTCACAGACATAACAGTTTGGGGTATATGCCCATTCATAATAGCAGCAGCCCTGACGAAGTCTCCCTTCTTCAGGGCTACTGCTGTATGCTATGATGAACGGGGATATACCCAAACTAGTGTGTCTCTGTTCCCCTAAAACGAGCTGGTTTTATTATGGTTTACGACTTTCAATAAAACAACTACATATTCACCTGTGTTCCACTTCTAATTGGATATCGGGCGCTCCTTTTGCCTACCCTCACAAGTACATGCGGAAATTACCTTGAGGTCATACCCAGAGGTAGCAGGCCAAGCCCCTCAACAGGGCTCATCGCCACCTTTCTGCCAAGGTGGGCCAGATTCACCAGGAGCGAACTTCTCCAACATGCTCCCACCACCACTCACTCACAGACCCTCAACCGAGTTAGTCAGTCAAGCGCAGTCTTCCACCTGTAAGTGCATGCTCTGTTTCAATATGTCACAGTACATGTTGGCATTCAGGGTTCCCTTGATGAACTTTAGCTTCCCAGTACCAGTAGCATTCATTAATGCAATGTTTCCCATGATGTGATCAATCATATCCCACCATCTGGATATTAGTGGTTTTGGAGTAAAAGCAATTTTATGATTATGGGCTACATCTATTGCGTACCTACACTGCTAATGTCAGTCTTTTCATTTGAACTTGTGCCAGTTATTAGTCACTAGCAGTGTCCACAAGCTCACTGTTTTTCTAGAGCAGGGGTAGGCAACCTCAGCTCTCCAACTGCGGTGAAACTACAAATCCCATCATGCCTCGGCCTCTAGGAGTCATGTCTGTGATTGCCAGGGTCTTGCAATGTCTCATGGGACTTGTAGTTTCACCACAGCTGGAGGGCCGAGGTTGTCTACCCCTATTCTAGGGGGTCAGTGTATATTGTCCTCTTTTTTCCATATGCACCCCAAGAAAGCAAATGGAACAAACTAAATCTTGATCCAGTCAGTACACTGCCATCTCCAAAATATATTTAAAAGCAGTAATACATGGATACTTGCATCCTGTTGATTAAATTATATATGTTTTTTTATGGCTTGTTAATGCAGCCATCACAAAGTATTCTCATTTTCTCATAAGGCAATGCATATAGTGGTGGGAAAACTCAGCTGTTAAGGCATTACATGGTCTTCCACAGTATTATCCTAAGCCCGGATAAGTACGGCATGCCATGAGGAAGTGAAGCACCCCACTGCCCTACATTTTGTAATGAGCCTGCACAGTCATAACTAAGATTATTCACTGGTTTTACAGTTCAGCTTGACTTTTTTTAAGCTGTGGTCTGTATATTTGGACAAACGTACTTTTCTCTTTTGTTCTGACAACAAAAAGTGTGTCAAGGACCTGCAGCATAAATGGAAATCACAAAATCCAACCTGAATTAAAATCACAGAAGCCTGTTGTTCATGTTGGCTTATTTTCCTTTTTGCTTAATATGAACCTAGAAAACACACTTTCATAAATATGCATGGGCACATCCTTCTATAAAATAGATTTCTGGGGTCACGGTATCTCTATAAATGCATCACTGGAATAACTCAGGTGTTTCAAGTTAATGTATTAACAGAGGAATCTTCCTGCTTGACTGCATAGAATGCAAATCAATTTTTGACAAAAAGTTGGCAACTGTGCCTCCAATTCATCATTATTGTTAATTTATGCAATTGGTGGACAGGTCAGGTTCAGATTAATCGTGATCATTAAACTGTCCTTTGGATCATTGTTAAAGTGATCAAAGGCGTACAAGTAGACATAACCATAAAGTAATGTAATAGCTTACTTTGTATGTACTATCTGGTAGATTTCACCAAACTGCCCTGTTGTGTCAAGCACAAATAAAATACCAGTGGGAATTGTATCTTCAATTTTTTATAGCAGCTGTACACCAACATTTTACTTCTTGTGAAAGAAACAGTAAATCATTCACAAATATGGCTAAAACATAAAATTAGATACAGTATGTAATTATATATATATATATATATATATATATATATATATATATATATATATATATATATATAGATAGATATAGATATAGATATATATATATATGTGTATATATATATATATATATATATATATAATATTAATATAAATATAATATATAATATAATATATATCATTTTTGCAATTTCTGAACTCATAGCCCTTGTACACACGGTCGGACATTCTGACAACAAAATCCGTCAGATTTTTTCAGATGGATTTTGGCCGAAACTTGTGTTGCATACACACGGTCGGACAAAATTGTCGGAAAATCCGATCGTTCGGAACGTGATGACTTTCGTTCGTTGCGACGGGACTATGTTCAGGCTAGTAGCCAATAGCTTTGGTCTTGTAATTTGATCTGAGCATGCGTGGCACTTTGTCCGATCGGAATTCTCTACAAACGATCGGAGAAAGTCCGATCGGATCATGTTGTCGGAAAATTTTATATCCAGTTCTCAAACTTTGTTGGTCATACCAATGGAAAAGTCCAATGGAGCCCATACATGGTCGGATTATCCGACAACACGGTCCGATCGGACATTTTCCGTCGGAATTTCTGACCATGTGTACAAGGGCATAGTCAGATATCTTGTGTAAAGCATTAATTCTCGAACCCTGATCTTCTTTCTTTTTTTGTTGAATTGTATTTGTATTGTAGTTTCGACAATAGGACAAAACATAAATGGGAGCTAAACAACATATATATATATATATATATATATATATATATATATATATATATTGTGTAAACATGTGGCGATCAAGCATCTACATAAAGCTTATAATCGGCAATTACACATATAAAAGACAAAACCAGTATGCATTAAAGCCATAAAGACATGGCGTTGATGCAGATGAAGTTTTCATAGCATAGTATGTAGGGTAGAAACGTGTTATCCCCAGTAAACAGATGGGGTACAGACAAACCTGGTCTTCTTTTAAAGTGTATGAAATTAGGTTGATAAAAAAGACCATTGTTCAATAACATTATCTGTTAAAAAAAAAGACTAGGAGAGAAGACCTCCAGTATGGACAAATCAAGCTCTACTATATTTCACAGTTCTCTTCCTTATGACAGTGGTAGCTCCATGGCTGGAGGAGAGAGCAAATGACCTCATCAGTGTGTTGGATCATTAGGTGGGGCATGGCCTAGTGACCATGTAATACCTCCTCACTACCATACAGAAAAAGAGAGGTCATCGTTTTGGTCATGCCTTCTGGTTAGGTGCCTGGATTCAAAAGACTGGTTTAACAGAATTAAAATCTCTATTGACAGATGATTCACATATACGTATGGCAACTGTGTATTTAGCTGTTTGACCAGAGGGCTACAAAAACGTAGAAGTAGGCATTAATATTATCGGCGAAGCTTACATTATACAGTTACAGGTATTTTAGGCTGGCAACATACTGTGACTTCATTTAGCAGCACCTCAAATTGGCAGTGCCACTTTATTATGTACACCTTGCTAGTACTGGGTTGGACCCCCTTTTGCCTTCAGAACTGCATTAATTCTTCCTTACATGAATTCAACAAGGTGTTGGAAGCATTCCTCAGATATTTTGGTCCATTTTGACATGATAGCATCACGCAGTTGGTGCCGATTTTTTCGGCTGCACATCTATTATGCAAAT
Source organism: Lithobates pipiens (assembly GCF_037356315.1). Classification (NCBI taxonomy): domain Eukaryota; kingdom Metazoa; phylum Chordata; class Amphibia; order Anura; family Ranidae; genus Lithobates; species Lithobates pipiens. The sequence goes on from NW_027507788.1 coordinate 201,809,416, forward strand.
CTTCCACCACATCCCAAAAGTGCTCTATTGCATTGAGATCTGGTGAGTGTGGAGGCCATTGGCTTATAGCGAACTCACTGCCATGTTCAAGAAACCAGTTTGAGATGATTTGAGCTTTGTGACTTGGTGCATTGTCCTGCTGGAAGGAGCCATCGGGAAGATGGGTACACTGTAGTCATAAAGGGATAGACAGCAACAATATTCAGGTAGACCATGGAGTTTAAACAATGCTCAGCTGGTACTGAGGGGCCCAAAGTGTGCCAAGAAAATATCCCCCACACCATTACACCACCACTGCCAGCCTGAACCATTAATACAAGGCAGGATGGATCCATGCTTTATGCCAAATTCTGACCCTACCATCTGAATGTTGCATCTGAAATCAAGACTCATCAGACCAGGCAACGTTTTTTCAGTTGTCCAATTTTGGTGAGCCTGTGCGAATTGTATGTGTTGTGTATTCAGAGATGGTATTCTGTATAACTTGGTTGTAACGGGTGGTTATTTGAGTTACTTTTGTCTTTCTATCATCTTGAACCAGTCTGCCCATTCTCCTCTGACCTCTGACATCAACAAGGCATTTTCATCCACACAACTGCCACTCACTGGATGTTTTCTCTTTTTTGGACCATTGTCTGTAAACTCTAGAGATGGTTGTGCGTGAAAATCCCAGTACCAACCCATCTGGCACCAACAACCTTGTCACATTCACAGTCACCTAAATCCCCTTTCTTCCCCATTCTGATGCTCGGTTTGAACTTCAGCATGTCATCTTCACCACGTCTAGATGCCTAAATACATTGACTTTCTGCCATGTGATTGGATAATTATCAATTTGTGTTGCCAAGCAAGTGAACATGTGTACCTAATAACGTGGCTGGTGAATGTACTGTATATTTCCCAGCCTCTGGCATTGTAATTTATATAGGCAAAGGGCTTATAGTTATTAATACCAAGGTCCGACAATATACTGTATGTTTAAGGCCGCGTACACACGGGCGGATTGTCTGTCCAACTTAGTCCGCTGAACAGTGTTTCAGCGGACAATCCGCTCGTGTGTGGGCTTCAGCGGACTTTTTCAGCGGGCAGTCTGACGAACAAAGTCTTACAGAATTTCCGTAAGACAGTCCGTTCAAACTTGGTTTTGTCTGTCCAAACTTGGTTTCAGCGGACAGTCCGCTCGTGTGTAGGCAAGTTGGACGGACTAAGTATGGCGCATGCTCAGAAAGGGTTTACACGGCCGAAGGTTGCATTGCAGTGTATAGGACGTCGTTTTTCTAGTCCCGTCGTACGTGCTGTACACGTCATCGCGCACACTTTCAGCGGACTGTCTGCTCATCGTGTGTGGTCAAGTCCGTTCATTCAAAAGTAGGACGGACTGTCTGTCGGATTGTCTGCCGAACTTAGTTGGGCAGACAATCCGCCCGTGTGTACGCGGCCTAACAGACTCCAAACAGTATATTTAATGTTACATTAAAGTGTAAACAATCAGTCACCTTGTAAAACAACCTATTCAGTTTTAAACACATCTATATGTGTATAGATATAAAATAACATTATAAATACCCCTTTTTCCCTTTCTCATACGTGATCACATATTCTCAGTTGCATAAGAGCTGGGGGAGGAGAAGCAACAGTAAGTTGAGCTTCCAAGTGAATGGCTGTGCAGGGGGGAAAGGGGGGGGGGGGCTCAGGGGAAGTCTGATCATTGGAGGGGAGCAGGCTGAGTTACCAGCATAGCTAGAAAACTGACCACAATGTGCTCTCCTGTTTAGTGTGGTCACTTTTTATAATAGGAAAGTAGAGGGACTGACAAGAACACCAGGGATTTCACACAAAGGAAGTAACACAAAGAGAACAGGATACTTTTTTTCATATGTGGTACAGCAGACACATATCAGGAATATGAAATTCTAAATTGCCATTAGATCCTATATTTTTGAATTAGGTACAGTTATAAAACGTTTGCTTTAAATGTGTTCAGTTCTGATGACACCTATCGGTTACTGATTGATTTGAATAATAGTGGCCCAGCACAAGGAAAATCTGATCAGGAGACAATAGATCATCAGAATATCATACAATTTTCTTTTCTTCCAGCCTGAATACCCACTATTCAATGCATGCCAGGCAGCAATCGTCAAGATCACCTGGATATATCTGGGTCATAGAATAAAGAGTTACTAAACCCAGTACTCAGAATATCTGGTCTCCCACAGTACACGGAAATACAATTATTTTTGTAAATATAAACTGCTAAAAACCTTTTCTCATCAGCAGGGCAGGGCTTGAGTCACTTTCGGGCCCTACCTTCTATACATTATTGGATTTATCTGCGTATAACATGCACCAGCGTATAACACGCCCCCGAAGTTTAGGAGGGGATTTTAAGGAAAAATAATTACATTTAAATGACCATCAATGCAGCCTTATCAGTGTCCATCTACAGCCTTGCCCATCTATCTGCAGCCTTGTCCAGTGTCATTTGCAGCCTTGTCATTGCAGTCTTGAAGTTTAAAAATGGCGCCACGGAGATACAGTCCTGTGTATCTTGGCGGCTCTCGAGTCCTCTCGGCGGCTCTCAGGTCCTGTTGCAGTCCCAAGCAGAGCAGAGAGTAGCTGAGTGTACTCGGCTTAGCTCACGGTCACGCCCATGTCCCTGTGTTATGTCCATCATAGGGCGGGACTGGGCGTGACTGTGAGCAAAGCCGAGCCAAGTACACTTGGCTATATATCTCGGCGGGGCCCCCTATTTGGTGGGGCCCATGGGCTTGAGCCCAGTCAAGCCCAATGGTAAGTCCTGCCCTGCTCATCAGCAGTATATAGCAGTCTTGTGACTGCTATCAGTATCTAGTTAAAGCTTGTAGGAGGAGTTTTCATTCTCCCACGATTGTCCAATGAGAATGCAGGATCCCTGACCCTCTGTCTGGACAGTGCTGACTGGTCCTGTGCTAATCACATGCACTCTTCCAAGAAAAAAAAAAAAAACTCTCTAGTAAAACACACCAAACTGAGCATGTGCAGAGTGCCCCCTGGCTCTGTAAATATCAGGTTCATTTTTTGGAGACGTTGGAAGAAGGAGATGATCAGAGAAGACAGTATGACACAACCTTTTTACACAATGCAGGGGGTTAACCCTTTAGAACCCTTTAGGACCCACAGTGAGTATAACAAGCATGATTTACTGCATATACAGACTGTTTTCACTGTTGTGGGTTTAGTAAAACTTTAATATTCTCTGCCTTATCAACAGAAGAAAAGATAATATCAGATGATCAACCCTCCCAATTAGTATTTCTAATGCCCATACACCCCAACAATGTTTGAGGTGACCAGTCATGCGCCACCAGCTAATTGCCCAAATAAGATAAAATAGCTGCTGTAACCCTTCAATATAAATGTAATAATGATGGGGAATAGCTTTATGAGTCGTTATTTAGAAGGTTATGGTCAATTCACAAATTTACGTTGTCTGCTATTTCTTAAAATCAGAACTTAAGAAAGCTGTAAATAATATTTGCCCAACAGTAGCCAAAAAAAGAATGCAATACTCACATTGTTTCTGGAGCTGACCCCAGCAGACAATCCTCTGTGTCTTCCAGCTACAGTCCTCTGTGGACTTGGGGAGGTTGGAAAAAATTGGATTTGGGCTTTAATTTGCTAATTATTTTTTCGCAGAGATCAGCTAAATGTCTGTAACATTGATTCTTTCAGTAATTTATATGTAACATTCAGTTTGCAAAGATTAACACATGGGGTTCTGCATATTAAAATAGCACTAGCTTCTGGCTAAACACAAGCTGGCAATATGTATTACATGTATAGATTGCCAGCTTGCCTACAAAAGTGCTATATGTTGTGGTAGAAAATTGAAAGTTCTAAGTAAAGTTATTAGCAGCACTGCAATTTTACCGGAACATTGACACTTGGAGTGTTGGTAAGCACTACCAGCTCCCCCACCGCCTATGTCATCAGTATGTTTCTTGCTGCAAGAAAGAATCTAATATACTGTATTTATTGGCATATAACACTCACTTTTTTACCATGAAAATCAGGTACAAATAGTATATACACCGATACTTCAATTTTAGCTGCCTCGGAGGGGACGGGGGGCGCCATCAGACTACATACAGTGAGAATCTCCTGTTTACTTGGCGGCCTCTGTAATAGGAAGTCCCGTCTCCTGGGCTTCCATTGGACCACTGTTCTGTCTATCATAGAACATCATCACATATCATAGAACATCATTACATCATTCTCACTGTATGTAATCTGTCGGCGCTCGTCCCGCCCTCCTCCCTGTCCCCTCTAGGCTGCAGGTGGGCATCAACCAGGCTGCACTGAAGCCAATGGTGAGGCTGCTGCATTGATGGCAATGGTAAGGCTGCATTGATGTGGACTGATGAGGCTGCATTGATGGCACTTGTGAGGCTGCAGATGGGCATTGATCAGGCTGCATTGATGGCAATGGTGAGGCTGCATTGATATGGACTGATGAGGCTGCATTGATGGCACTTGTGAGGCTGCTGCATTGATGGCAATGATGAGGCTGCATTGATGTGGACTGGTGAGGCTGCATTGATGGCACTTGTGAGGCTGCAGATGGGCATTGATCAGGCTGCGTTGATGGCAATGGTGAGGCTGCATTGATGTGGACTGATGAGGCTGCATTGATGGCACTTGTGAGGCTGCAGATGGGCATTGATCAGGCTGCATTGATGGCAATGGTGAGGCTGCATTGATGTGGACTGATGAGGCTGCATTGATGGCACTTGTGAGGCTGCTGCATTGATGGCAATGATGAGGCTGCATTGATGTGGACTGGTGAGGGTGCATTGATGGCATTTGTGAGCCTGCTTTTGGGAGATGTATTGTAACTTTCACTCTGAGGGCATAGGGGCAGGGAAAGGGAATGCTGCAGGTGGCCTGGAAGACTCATCACTCAAACCTGGAAGCTGGAAGTGTTGATTTTCTGGCATAATTCCAGCACTGAAATATTTGCTTAATGCCCTGCACACACGACCGGTTTTCCTGTCAGAGTAAACTCTGAAGGTTTTTCCGCCGGAATTCTGCTGTAACTGTCTTGCGTACACACGAACACACTAAATTCCGTCAAGAACGCAGTGATGTACAGCACGTATGATGGGACTAGAAAAAGGAAATTCAATAGCCAGTAGCCAATAGCCGTCTCGTACTTGCTTCAGAGCATGTGTCGTTTTTTGGTCCACCAGAACAGCATACAGATGATCAGTTTTCTCGATAGGAATTTGTTCCATCGGAAAAATTAAGAACATGTTCTATTTCTAGGTCCATCAGAATTTTCAACGTAAAAAGCCAGATGGGGCACACACACGGTCGGAATATACGATGAAAAGCTCCCTTCTGACTTTTTCTGGCGGACATTCCGCTCGTGTGTACGCGGCATTAGAGTCAAACCTTCAGACAAACCTTCTGTAAGTACACATGATACAAATTCTAAGTTTGGGTTAGTTTTTAGGTAGAAAATGGTAGCAAGGTCCTGTTAAAGTTAAATGGAATCTATTTAAAATAAAAAAAAAGTTTATGTCAGGGCAGAAAAAAATGAAAAAACATGCAGTTTATATCTGCAATACATGTATATTTTTCATATTTTATCATTTTAAAGATCCCGCAAGTGCAGAAGAATACTTGGAACGCACCCAGCTTCTAATTCATGTTGTGGGCTGACAACACACCACATTGTTGTGGAATGAGAGGTGTCAGCCCTGTCTAGTTTTCTTATGCTAAACTACTTAAAGTGTTACTAAACCTAAAAAGTTTTTTTTTTTTTTTTTTTACCTTAATGCATTGTTTGCATTAAGGTTAAAAAAAGTTTTCAATTTCCCTATGCCCCCCTTCCTCTGTGTAAAGAGTAAAAGAGGGAAGAAGATATCAGTGATGTTCATGGCTGCATCTATTCTCCCCTTACTTCCTCTTCGCACAGCATTCGAGAAGCATTAGCCATTGGCTATTGGCTTCTGCTGTGTCAATCAAATGCAGTGAAGAGGAAGTGGGGGCGGGCCTAAAAGCGTCTGGTTATAGCGGGCATAAAAAGAAGAGAAGGAGCCAAGATCGCCGCTGGGGACCCCAGGAGAGGAGGATCAGACCACCCTGTGTAATACCACTGCACAGATCAGGTAAGTATAACATGTTTGTTATTTTAATCTAAAAATAAAAATAAAAATCTGACTTTAGTAACACTTTAAACCCTCCTCCTTTCCCATTTCCACACCACAAGGGTTAATCATTCTGTAGTCCCAAGATTAGAACGGGTGGGGGGGTAATTACTCTGAGACAGCTCAGGAAGTAGGCAATGGGATTTCTGATAAGATCAACAGTTTTTTGCACTCAAATGCTTCTGATTACATACACTCACTAACCACTTTATTAAGTACACCTGTTCAACTGCTTGGTAATGCAAATTGCTAATCAGCCAATCACATCACAACAATTCAATGCATTTAGGCATCTAGATGAGGCGAAGACGACTTGCTGAAGTTCAAACCAAGCATCAGAAAGGGGATTTAAGTGACTTTGGACGTGGCATGGCTGTTGGTGCCAGATGGGCTGGTCTGAGTATGTCAAAAACTGCCGATCTGCTGGAATTTTCACACACAACCATCTCTAGGGTTTACAGAGAATGGTCCAAAAAAGAGAAAATATCCAGTGAGTGGAGGTTGTGTGAATGAAAATGCCTTGCTGATGACAGAGGAGAATGGGCAGACTGGTTAGAGATAATAGAAAGGCAACATTAGCTCAAATAACCACTCACTACAACCAAGGTATGCAGAATACCATCTCTGAATACACACTACACTGAACCTTGAAGCAGATGGGCTACAGCAGCAGAAGACCACACCAGGTGCCATTGTTACTAGCTAAGAACAGGAAACTGAGGCTAAAATTTACACAGGGTCACCAAAATTGGACAATAGAAGATTGGAAAAACGTTGCCTGGTCTGATGAGTCTCAATTACAGCTGCAACATTCAGATGGCAGGGTCAGAACTTGATATAAACAACATGAAAGCATGGATCCATCTTGCCTTGTATCAACGGTTCAGGCTGGTGGTGTAATGATGTAGGAGATATTTTCTAGGCACACGTTGGGCCCCTTACCAGCAATTGAGCATTGTTTAAATGCCACAGCCTACTTGAGTATTGTTGCTGACCATGTCCATCCCTTTATGACTACAGTGTCCCCATCTTCTGATATCTACTTACAGCAGGATAATGCCCCATGTCACAAAGTGCAAATCATCTCACCACTGGTTTCTTGAACATGACAATGAGTTCTCTATACTCCAGTGGCCTCCACACTCACCAGATCTCAATGCAATAGAGCACTTTTGGGATGTGGTTGAAGATTTGCATAATAGATGTGCAGCCGAAAAAATCTGCATCATCTACATCAACTGTGTGATGCTATCATGTGAAAATGGACCAACATTTCTGAGGAATGCTTCCAACACCTTGTTGAATTTATGCCACAAAGAATTAATGCAGTTCTGAAGGCAAAAGGGGGTCCAACCCGGTATTAGCAAGGGGTATCTAATGAAGTGGCTGGTAAGTATATATAAGATTCCAAAAGGGAGCAAATAAAAGAAGATTTTTGTTTATAGGGTTAGGGTTAGGTTTGTTTTTAGGGTTTATATACACTTTATGAATAGCAGAAATTGGAGTCATTCTAGGTGGAGGTAACATAATGTTTCATGAGATGAATAAGCAATTTGTGAGACATGAAAGCTTTTAAAGCGGGAGTCCGCCGGGACTCCGCGTTTTTTTTTTAAAGCCAGCAGCTACAAATACTGCAGCTGTTGACTTTTAAAATAGTGACACTTACCTGTCCAGCGCGCCCACGATGTCGGCACCCGAAGCCGATCTGTAGATCGTTTCTCGGGTGCTGCCGCCGCCATCTTGGGTATGGGAATCAGGAAATGGAGCCTTTCGGCTTCATTTCCCGGTTCCCTACTGCGCATGCGCGAGCCGCGCTGCGCAATAAGGACGGTCCCCGCTGCCTCTGGGATCTGTGTGTTTTCCCAGCAGGCAGCGGGGCACTTGCGGAAAGGGGTGTAATCCATGCCCCTTTCCGCAGAGAGCTATCCCGGAAGTGGGTGCAGTTACCTGGATTATCCAGGTAACTGCACCCCCCTCCCCCCTGAAAGGTGCCAATTGTGGCGCCGGAGGGGGGGAGGATTCCGATGAGCGGAAGGTCCATTTTAGGGTGGACCTCCACTTTAATAGTAAAATAATTGTAAAATAATTCTTTATGCCAGTTTATGACAATGGATCATCCCCCCCAAGCTGTTTTTTTCTTATAAATCATGATGGCTAAGGATTTCAAATTTTCTCCAAAAAAATAAAAATAAATATTGTATACATAGTAAATACCACCTGACCCCCTATTCACTTCACTTCATCGGGTAGAGAGGGGCATAGATGTACCTGGCCAAGACAGGGTCATTGGCAACATTTTATTTCATGTAGCTGCTTTGGATGTTACCAGGTGACAAAGCTCTCTGTGAAGAAACAAAACATTTCGTGTGGACGGTGAAGAATTAGCAAATTACTTTCCTGCTGTGCAGCTCCAGCTAGACAAATTTCCATTGATCTCGGCACAATAGGTTACAGCTAGATGCACATACCTCGCTGTTGTAGAGTGGCTACCTCATTTGTACACTGTGACACACAAAGATAATCGCCATTCTTCCTCTGGGTATACATGAGCCACAATCTGCATAGGTCTAAACTGATCGTTTCTTTCCTTAGCAACAGGAATGATGACATTGAATTTAATAGGTTCTACATAGCCATGTTTTTTTTTTTTTTTCCTATTTTCATGCACCTATACTCTTATAACGTTGAAATGATCTGTAACCGAATGCATAGCGTTTGTTTCCTGAAGAATTCCTGGACTTGATGAATAAAATGCATAGCAATCATTTTTTTAAAGAATTCCTGGGGTTTATGCTGAATATAAATCTTGAATTTCTGTAAAAAGCCTGTTCCTATGAATTGATGTTAGTCGAGCCACCTCTCATCCCTTGTCTGCATCTCACAGCAGAGTAAAAAAAAAACAGCAGCAGAGCAGTGTCCATCATTCCTACATTCTGATGTCACACATCAGTGCATTGGCGCTTCATCAGTGCCCTCCAGTGGGGAGCAGGGGAAAATAGAGCGCAGTCAAAGATTTCCAGAAAGACATGCTAAATGACTTGTGTTGGTTGGTAAGAAAAAAAAATCCATATGCAGTTTTAACATTTAAAGCAGTCATTAGGGGCTTATAGCATGAAGATTGGTAAAAAAATAAATAAATAAATATATATATATATATATATATATATATATATATATATATATACACATATATACGTATATACATATATATATATATATATATATATATATATATATATATATATATATATATTTTTTTACCAATCTATATATATATATATATATATATATATATATATATATATATATATATATATATTTTTTTTTTTTACCAATGTTCATGCTATAAGCCTCTAATGACTGCTTTAAATGTTAAAACTGCATATGGAAATAGAGCGCAGTCAAAGATTTCCAGAAAGACATGCTAAATGACTTGTGTTGGTTGGTAAGAAAAAAAAAATCCATATGCAGTTTTAACATTTAAAGCAGTCATTAGGGGCTTATAGCATGACGATTGGTAAAATAAATAAATATATATATATATATATATATATATATATATATATATATATATATATATATATATATATATATATATATATATATATATATATATAATGTATATATATATATATGTGTATGTATGTATGTATATATATATATATATATATATATTTATACGTGTCTTTCCTTTGTTGCTTTTTTGTAGCTAAAATTTCCTTTCTTGTCTACTTTATATAAGCTATAAAAATCATAAAAGCTTTGTAAAAAAAAAAAGAAGCAAGGCAACTAATGTTGTCAGAAGGAGAAGTAGTGATGATGGTTTTTCTCTCTTTTGTGATTACTTTACCACCTAACTCCCGATAATTTCAAAACAAAATACTCACTGCGGCTCTAATTCCTGCTTTTTCTAGGGTTATTTATGTAATGCTTGTATTTCTGTAATATAGATATAGAATAACAAAGGTTTGTGCACTTTACCAGTCCAGAATGAGTCCAGAATGAAGAATTACGAGCGGATTGTCACTGATTACCAAAACAAGGTCCCAGACATCTTAAACAATCTGACCAGAGATCAAACCATAGCCTAATCTGATCCTTAATGTAATATACTTAACTGGCAAATGCGTGCCTGTTTGTTGAATTGTGGATAGACAGTATAGAACTGTACAAAGAAGACATTGCTTAATATACTTAAACTGAATAAAGTAGACCTTGCTTAATATACTTAATGTAATCCACTACTGACACACGGATTCAAGAGCTGGGTGAGTGCTTTCCTTTCTAGGTAGGAAAAATGAGACATCAAGGATATCTAATGCCTTGTACACACGGTCGGAAATTCAGACGGAAAAGGTCCGCTCAGATTATATTGTCGGAAAATACGATCGTGTATGGGCTTTATCTGACTTTTTCCGTCGGAAAGCAGGATCTAAAATTTTCCGACAAAAAAATCCTATCGGACATTTTCCGATTGTTTGTAGTGAAGTCCAAAGGACAAAGTGCCATGCATGCTGAGGTCAAATTATGAGACCAAAGCTATTGGCTACTAGGCTCTACATAGTCCCGTCGTATGCAATGAATGTCACCAACTTCTGAATAAAGTAGACCTTGCTTAATATACTTAATGTAATCCACTACTGACACACGGATTCAGGAGCTGGGTGAGTGCTTTCCTTTCTAGGTAGGAAAAATTAGACATCGAGGATATCTAATGCCTTGTACACATGGTTGGAAATTCAGACGGAAAAGGTCCGCTCAGATTATTTTGTCAGAAAATACAATGGTGTATGGGCTCTATTGGACTTTTTTCGTCGGAAAGCAGGATCTAAAATTTTCTGACAATAAAATCCGATCAGACTTTTTCCGATTGTTTGTAGAGAAGTCCAACGGACAAAGTGCCACGCATGCTGAGATAAAATTACGAGAGCAAAGCTATTGGCTACTAGGCTTTACGTAGTCCCATCGTACGCAATGAATGTCACCATGTTCTGAACGATTGGATTTTCTGCCAACTTTGTCCAATCATGTATATGCAACACCAGTTTTGGACAAAATCCGTCGGAAAAAATCAGACAGATTTTGTGGTCGGAATGTCCAACTGTGTGTACAAGGCATAAGAGTTGTGATTTGAGTTTAGCTTAAATATCTAAAATAAAAATAAAAATCTACTTTGGATGCTCATTTGCTCTGCCAAATCCAGTCAGTTATGGTAATAAATGGTAAAACAAAGGCCTGACATACCTGCATACACATGAAACAACAGAATGCTGGATTCAGATTTTCTAGGAATCATTGAAATTGTCACTGGCCACACTGGCTCCAGTTTGGCAGCACTTTACAAAATGGGCAAACCAAATAGAAACAGGTAAAGAACCCAGATTTGAGAATCCACATACATACAGTCCAATGAGTGCACCCAAAAAATATCCAGAAGTCCAAGGTTTTTAATGATAAAATTGATTCAAAGTAGACACCTTGGACTCTTGGTCATTTGTTTTGTGTTCTCATTATATTGTACATATGTGAAATGTTTAAATGGCCCACTAATAAAGATGATTTAGTCCTCCAGCAGTTTCCATCACTTGAGGTAATATGGTTTCTGCAAAAAGTAAGGATCATAGCGTTGATAGAACTACTTATTTGCCAGTTCTAGCTGAACAGCTGTCCCCCCAAACACTTTTGGTGGAGACCCCATGACTAGTGCTGTAGCATTATGATTATATGACCAGCACCAGATGGATGGCAGCTATCATCGAAAACAAGACCATTATATGTGGATCCTGCATTATAATCACATAATATCCCACTAACAACAATTATCTAACAGAATTGCCAGTGCTTTTCTCTGGACCTAATTTGATTTGCATTCCCTGTAGCTAATTGCAGATGGCAGGTAAATGCTCTGGGCCAATCTAGGACTCTATTGCTTTATAGAAAATATACTTACAGGAGGGAAAATTGGAGCTTGACTCCAGTAATGTTAGGCTGCTCCATAATTGTCAAAACACATATGCATGACTAAGGTTTGATTAATTCATTATAGTCTACAGTGAGGTCCAGGATCTGGATGTTGTGTCTGGTGGTATTGGCTATATCACATGGCAATGGCTGAATAGAATTACAAACTATTTGAAAAACAGGAACAGCTAACACATATGTATTTCAAATGTACTGTATATACAGTCATGGGCAAAAATATTGGCACTCCTGCATTTCTGTCAGATAATGCACCACTTTGCCCAGAAAATTATTGCAATTACAAATGTTTAGGCATTCTCATTTTTATTTATTTTGTTTGTATTGGTATGCCATGAAAATGTGGAGAAACAAATAGCCAAATCTGACACATTCCACACAAAACTCAAAAAATGGCCTGGACAAAATGATTGGTACCTTCTAAAAATTGTAAGAAATAATTGCATTCCAAGATGGTAAAGCTTCTTTAATTTGTAATTAAAATGACCTGTATCAATTAACAGGTGCTGACAATATAGAAATCACACCAACAACCAGTTAAAAATGTCGAAAACTGTACTCAACCTTTCTGTTGTGTGTCTCTCTGTGCAACACGGAGTATGACGAAGAGAAACAGTAGTAAAGAATTGTCTGAGGACTTGAGAACAATAATTGTGGAAGAGCATGGAAAATCTCTAGGTTACAAGTCCATCGCCAGAGATGTTAATGTTCCTGTGTCCACTGTGAGCAACATTGCCCATGGCACTGTAGCTAATCTCCCTGGGCGTGGACAAAAGAGAAAAATTGATCAAAGATTGCAACAAATTATTGTTCGAATGGTGGATAAAGAACCTCAATTAACTTCCAAAAAAATTGAAGCTGACCTTCAGGCACAGGGTACAACTGTGTCAGCTCACACTATACGTTGATATCTGTATGAAAATAGATAGTATGGTATGAGACCCAGTAGGACCTCAGATCTGACACAGAAACACAAAAAATCCAGATTGGAGTTTGCCAAAACGTACCTGAGGAAGCCAAAATCCTTTCAGGAGAATGTGAGAACTATTGACCGATGAAACAAAATTACAGCTTTTTCATAAAGCTTATCATTCTACTGTTTTCAGAAAAAGAAATGAGGCCTTTGAAAAAAAAAAGAATACAGTCCCTAAAGTCAAACATGGCGTAGGTTCACTGATGTTTTGAGGTTGCATTGCTGCTTCAGGCACAGGTGACTTGACTGTGAGCATCTCATTATGAAATCGGAAGACTACCAAAGAATTCCAGGGTGCAATGTAGGGCCCAGTGTCAGAAAGTTGGGTCTCCGTCAGAGGTCATGGGTCTTAAGGCAGGACAATGACCCAAAGCACATGTCAAAAAGCACCCAGAAATGAAAACAAAGTTCTGGGGAGTACTGAACTGGCCAACAATGAGTCCAGATCTAAAGTCCATAGAGCACTTGTGGAAAGATCTAAAAACAGCAGTGGGGAAAAGGAACCCTTCCAATCTTAGAGACCTACAGCAGTTAGCGAAAGAAGAGTGGTCCAAAATTCCAGTAGAGAGGTTTAAGAAACTCAGTGATGGTTACAGGAAGCATTTTATTTCAGTTATTTTTTCCAAGGGGTGTGCTATCTAATATTAAACTGAGGGTGCTAATCATTTTGTCCAGTTCATTTTTGGAGTTTTGCATGGAATGTGTTAGATTTGGCTTTTTGCTTCTGGGTGAAGAGATGTGTTATCTGACAGAAATGCAGGAGTACCCAAAATATTTTTGACCATGACTGTATAACTGTTTGTTTGAAGTTCACTTCATTTCCATTGGATTACTGGAGAGAAGATATCGAACTGCAAATCCTGGCTTTACCTTCATATTGCAGCCATAATACTGTTTGTTAAGGTTTTTTTCTTAATTTCCACCTTGTCTCTCCATTTGAATTCTGAGCATGCGTGTTTGCACCTTGTACAAAAGTCTGATGGTTTTGCGGACACACGATCAGACTTTGCTCCATCGGACTTATGTTGTCAAAAAGTTTGTCCGTTCACACAGCCAACAAAAGTCCAATGAAAACGAAAAAGTTTGTCCGATGGAGCGTACACGCGGTCGGATGTTGCGCCAAAACAGCAAATTTGCATGTTTGTTGTCAAAAAGTCAGCTCGTGCGTACGGGCCTTAACACTTAATCTAACATCCAAAATCATTTTGCATTGCCACCTAACACTTAATCATTTGTATATGCAATAATATTAACCTCCAATGCTTAAAGTGGTTGTAAACCCTTACAACACACTTTGACCTACAGGTAAGCCTAGATTAAGGTTTACCTGTAGGTCCAAGAAATATCTCCTAAACCTACACGGTTTAGGAGATATTTGCCTAAAGAAAGGAAGATGCCGTGCGTGTTGGCCCCCGTGCGCATGCACGGGAGTGACATCATCGCGGCTTCGCCGAATGACATCGGCGGAGCAGTGAGACCCCACCGAGAAGATGGATGCGCCGGACTACAGGGGACAGCGGTGACATCGCTGGCTCCTGTGTCAGGTGAGTGACACATAATGGACTACTATGCGATGCATAGTAACCCATTATGCTTTGCCTTTGCAGGGAATGAAAGAGGAAGTAAACTCATTATTTTCTCTTTAAAGTTTATGTAAACCCTAACAATGAACTTCTTGTATTTGCTTCATTTTGGCCTGCTAAATAGATACCATTGAAAGTGTTTTATTATATCTGTTTAACCCCTTAACACCACTTCCCAGTGACCCTTTAGGTAAGCTTTAATGTCTCGAAGGCCGCATAGCTTCTAAGTCATGTTATAGTTGTGATTGGCTCTCACAATGGTCACATGATTGGGATCCCAACCTGCTGGCTCCCAATCAGAAGCCGTGAATGTGAGCTTTCACTGACAGCTTGGTCAGTGTGCTGGGAACACACATAAAGCATGCTTTCAGAACACAACTTCAGGCCGACATAGATGCATATGCACGATGGTTGGGCATTAAAACCCACCTACTTGCAATCACATATATGCCTTACATGGTTGGCAAGAGGGATGCGTGCATAACTAAGAAAAAAAAATGTGTTATCTCAAACATTGTTATTGGTCCCACCCAGTTCAGTTTTGTGAACTATGGAACACCCCCACTATGTTGCAGAGATGAGAAGAGAGGAAGGTGACAATGCAGATTCTCTAAAAGACACAGTGCATTGAGTAAGTGTAACCATCAAAGGAAACAATTGTGTTACTGGCTGGATTGCCAGGTAAAAATAAAGAAAAAAAAAGCCTGCAAAAATAAAACTTGAGCAGCAACCACATCTTCGCACTGATAATCTCCAATATATTACATTTTTATTCCTGGGTTTAGGTGCACTTTATCCTAATTTCAAATGTAATCTTACAGTTAGGGAGATATTTATAAAGCAGTGAATTTGATTTTCACCAAACTTTCACTGGTGGTCAATCAATCATTTAAAACACATGTACCAGAAAGATTCACCTGCAGTGAATGTTTGCTGGATATCAGATTCACTGCTTTATAAATATAATCCTTAACCTCTTCCCAACACTTAACATTCCAAACACTAAGTCCTCCATT
The DNA here is from genome assembly GCF_037356315.1 of Lithobates pipiens. Lineage (NCBI taxonomy): Eukaryota > Metazoa > Chordata > Amphibia > Anura > Ranidae > Lithobates > Lithobates pipiens. The sequence continues at coordinate 201,825,161 of NW_027507788.1, forward strand.
TCCTCAAACCTACATTTAACTCCAAGAATAAAACAAAGGAAACAAAATCAGTTACTAAAGTATAGTTCATCACCTCTTCAAGAACAAATTTGCTCAAATCTACAGAGGCTCATAGATATAACCAATATCACCGAGCCTGGCCAAAATTGGCCTGGCTTGGCAATGATCACCTGTTGTCTATATGGACTAGACATTGTTTTGTTTCATTTTGTTTCGTTAATCTAGTTATTTCATATAGTTCAGTTCAGTTGATTTGTTCAAATTGTATTTGGAATTTTCAAATTTTCTGTCAATTTACAGATTTTTTCAATTCAAAATTTTCAAATCAATAAATTTTCCAATTGGTCAAATAGAAAATGTTATATTGTTTTCGATTTGAATGCAGCAAGTGAAGAAACAAAAGACGAATCTTCATCAACCCCAACAATGACTCTTTAAATTACCTTTGGCTTAACAAAAACAGCATTATTTCAAAATGGTACTCTAATAACATACACAATTTTTGATTTCAGCATTAGGGGTAGTTAGAATTCGACTGGAGTTCAAAGAAAAATTCAATTTAAATTTCAGTCCGAACTTCTGAAATTCAGACACATTTCATTACGTTATTCGGAGCATTTGGTAAAATTTGTTTATATTATAATTCGGGTATTCGGATATATCAGATATATCAGAATCTCCAAATAACGAAAAAATTTGTCTGAATATTAATTCAGAACGAAACAAACCACACATGTCTAATATGGACTCATTTGATCTTTGGGACAATTCTAATACTAAAGTCAGTAATAGATGGATTTATATTTGGCCGGTTCAGCAGGAACTAGCCAAATTTCTATCTGTGTATGGGTAGGCTGATTGTACTGAAGTTGATCCATTAGTACAACCAGCCTGTCTTTTTTGTTTTCACCCCATCACTGCTATAGCCACCAGCAGCGATCATTGTATTCTGCCGCTGGGGAAGGCTCCTCTTGCTCCCCTCTGGCAGAACAGAATAGCACTGCGGGAGGGATGGCAATTTTCTTTCCTTTAACCATGGGTTGCTTTGCATAATGTATATTTTATCTCCAGTGCCTGGTTTCATGGCCATTTTTATGGGTATAGAGTTAATATTAAAATCTATGCGTGGAATTAAAGTAAACACATATAGTGCACTGTAAAGCATTGTAATAATGTGCAGACATCCGCTGGTAGAGAGATAACTGAAGGTTTTGAGCCGCTCCACTTACACATTTGACAGGAAGCCTGCCTCCGCATTTAACATTTTTGATTTGCACAGCTTTATCTAAACTATAATTATAGAAAAAAACAGAGCTGCAAACGAAGACAAGCGCTTTGCTTACTGTGCATCACTGATCATTTATAATTACCATTATCAGCCTGGTCCATGCTGGTCATCTCCTGTTTCTGACACATTGCATTATGAACTGCTCAGAATGTTTTACTGTATATTGTTCTAGCTTCGAGCCATGCTGTACATTTTATTCCTTTACCAGGCAATAATCCCATAGGTCACCCATATAATGATCTAATTTGCAGGTCGCTAGCTGACGGACAAAGCTTTGTCACTTCCAAGTATAAATCTCAAGGGCACAGGGTTCAAGGAGGAAGCTAGAAAACTGCAATCTCTTTCACTTTTGATATTATACATATCCAATTACTGTTGTTTTCGTAGGGATTATATTTACTTCTATATCTCACCGATTCTGCTCACAGGTTGCTTCATTACTACTAAAGCCCCATTTGGAGCAAACATTTTTCAGTGTTCTATGACAGTGATCTCAAAACTGCAGCTGGATGTGGACCTTTGTTTACCTTTATCGGGCTCTTGGGACACTATTCCTCCCACTGATACAAAGCACTATTCCTTCTATGCCAACAATTGAGCCTAATTCCTGTCACTGCTAGCAACAATGGGGAACTATTCTTCCCACTGACACCAATGATGGGGCACTATTCCTTCCCCCGATGCCAACAATGAGGCAATATACATACCACTAATACCATTGATGGGGTACTATTCTTTCCCTTGATACCAACCAGTGGCGTTGCTAGGGGGTGGCTTTTGGGGCTATAGTCCCGAATCTGGGGCCCATAGCCCCGAGTCTCTGCAGGGGTCCCCAAGGGGAGGGGAGGGGACAAGAGGCTCTCTGGGGACCCTGATGCAAGTCTGGAACTCTCTGGGGACCCTGATGCAAGGGGGAGGCTCTCTAGAGACCCTGATTTTAAGGGGGGGTTCTCTGGGGACCCTGATATTAGAGGGAGGCTCTCTGGGGATCTAGATGTAAGTGGGGGCTCTCTGGGAATCCTGATGCAAGGGGGAGGCTCTCTGGGGGATCCTGATGTAAGGAGGGGGCTCTCTGGGGACCCTGATGTAAGGAGGGCTCTCTGGGGACCCTGATTTAAGGGAAGGAGGTCTCTGGGGATATTTAGACACACACACATGAATATTACTGTATATACATGCATATGCCCGCCCAAGCGTATCACTTTCTTTACTACGCTGCTATGGGCTCTAGTCCCAGATCTTTTGCAGACCTAGCAACGCCCCTGCAATGAGGCAATATTTCTCCCACTAATACCAATGATTGGATATTCTTTACTTCCATTGATGACAGTTTACTACTCCCTCTGGCCATAATCTGAAGTCTGAAGGAGAGTAAACTGTCTGTCCGTTCAGAAAGTTTGGAGACCCCTGTTGAATGATATCAGAGTGGTCTCATTGATTTATTTGACTATAGATGTGTACATTTTTAAAGCTGAACCCTGGGATAGTTGTTATCGTCTAAATTCAAGAGGCATGTGCATTTCTACTTGACTCTTGGTCAAGTATTTCTTCCAAAACTTTTCAGTAATCCAGTGTAAACTATTCCATCTGTGCAGCAGCCTTCTGTAATAGAAACCAGTCAATGTTGTTCTCTCTCCCTGTGCTGGGTGGCTGTTCTTGTCTCCACCCCCTCCTGTAGTTTTATTCTAGCAGCCTGTAGTGGGTGGACCTGCTGGATCCCTCCCACAGCTCTTCTCTCTGCACAGTCTATGTACAGCACAATTTACAAGTCAATAAATGTGCTTTTTTGAAAATGCATTTGGTGCACATAAACTGAATTTATTTGCTTTCTGGCTATTGGGTAATATACAGTGCCTTGCAAAAGTATTCATCCCCTTGGCATTTTTGGTGTATTCACCCCCCTAAAGTTAGTACTTTGTAGAGCCACCTTTTGCGGCTATCACAGGTCCAAGTCACTTTGGATAAATCTCTGTAAGCTTGCCACGTCTTACCACTGGGATTTTTTTCCCTATTCTTCATTGCAAAACTGCTCCAGCTCCTTCAAGTTGGATGGTTTGCACTTGTGAACAGCAATCTTTAAGTCTGACCAGAGATTTGCTATTGGATTGAGGTCTGGGCTTTGACTAAGCCATTCCAACACATTTACATGTTTCCCCTTAAACCACTCAAGTCTTGCTTTAGCAGTATGTTTGGGGTCAATGTCCTGCTGGAAGGTGAACCTCCATTCTAGCCTCAAATCACACACAGAATGGCACAGATTTTGCTCAAACGTTTCCCTGTATTTAGCACCATCCATCTTTCTGTCAACTCTGACCAGTTTCCCAGTCCCAACTGCTGAAAAATATCCCCACAGAGTGATGCTGCTGATGGTGTTCTTTGGGTGATGTGATGTGTTGGGTTTGCGCCAGACATAGCATTTCCTTTGATTGTCAAAAAGTTACATTTTAGTCTCATCAGACCAGAGCACCTTCCTCCATACATTTTGGGAGTCTCCCACATGCCTTTTCCCAAAATCAAAATGGGCCATTTTGTTTTTAGCTGAAAGTAATAGCTTTCTTTTGGCCACTCTGCCATAAAGCCCTGCTCTATGGGGCATATGGCTTATTTTCGTACTATGTACAGATACTCCAGTCTCTGCTGCGGAACTCTGAAGCTCCTCCAGAGTTACCTTAGGTCTATGTGCTGCCTCTCTGAATGCCATCTTTGCCCAGTCCGTGCGTTTTGGTGTGTGGCCGTCTCTTGGCAGGTTTGCTGTTGTGCCATATTCTTTCCATTTGGTTATGATAGACTTGATGGTGCTCCTAGGAATCATCAAAGATTTGGATTTTTTTTTTTTATAACCTAAACTTGACTTGTTTTTCTCAACAACATTGTCCCTTACTTGTTTGGAGAGTTCCTTGGTCTTCATGGCAATGTTTGGTTAAGTAGTGCCTCTTTCTTAGGTGTTGCAGCCTCTGGGGCCTTTCAAAAAGGTGTGTATATGTAATGACAGATCATGTGACACTTAGAGCGCACACAGGTGGACAACATTTTACTAATTATGTGACTTCTGAAGGTAATTGGTTGCACCAGAGCTTTTTATGGTCTTCATAACAAAGGGGGTGAATACATACGCACATGCCAATTATCAGTTTTTTATTTCTGAAAAAATGTATTTAACCAACTTAGACTAATGTGTTCTGATCCATCACATATAATTTAGATTAAGAAAACATTGAACTAAAGGTTGTAATGTAACAAAATAGGTAAAAAGCCAAGGGGGGTGAATACTTTTGCAAGGCACTGTATTTGGGAAATATATTTAAATATATATTGTTTTTAATAATAGACAGAATAGGGATGTCTCATAAGATCTCTCAGGTTTTATTACTGTTTCTGTGGCTGTTAAGGACATTTTCTCTTAAAGCCTAAGTTTAGGTTTGATGCCATTTTAAAAAGTTCATGTGGGCTATTTCCATTACTATTTGGCGGCTGTAAGCACTGTATCATACTGTAGCGGCAACAGCTATATAGTATGTAGCACCAGGTTCCAGCAGTAGTATGGGTGATTTCAGTTTGCTGCCAGAACAAATTTGAGTGGGGCTGAAAGCTTCTCAGGCGTTCAGAGGAAGCCTTGTATTTTTATAGGCTGGTGGATGATTTCAGTAGAAGCCTTGTATTTATTTGTAACACTAATGTTTTCCTGCATTTGAGGCCCATAGCAATAGCGCCAATAGCTCACATTCTAATTTTCATCTAATTCCTGTGTACAATTGCCTAAACGGTTATTCAATTCTATTCCAGAGAAAGAAAACTTAAGCCTCATACACACGATCGGATTTTCTGCAGACAAAGCCTCTGACTTTTGTCCAAAGGCCATTGGCCAAAAACTTGTCTTGCATACAAATGGTACACAATTGTCTGCCAACAAACACGAACGTAGTTACGTACTAGACGTACTACGAGCCAATAAAGAGGAAGTCAATTGTCAGGCGCCACCCTTTGGGCTGCTTCTGCTAATTTTGTTTTAGTAGAAGTTTGATAAGTGTTGATTTGCGCTTTTCATTTTGCGCTTTTCATTTTGTGCTTCTCAGTTCTTTTCTGAACGACCGTTCATCAACCAGACAGGTTGCAGAATCGGGGGAGATAACAAGTATAATATAATTGTATTATTAGCCTTGGAGTTATTGTTTTGACTCAGCCCAGTCCAGGAACAGGAGGAGGAGGATTTCTTGCACCAAAAATTGGTTGCTTTATTATTCATGACCAACTATGTCATATGCCATTGCTGCGGAAGCTCCAGGAGAATAATCCGGATGATTTTCAGAATTATCTCCGGATGACGGACCCCTGCTTTCACCAACTCTTGGCATTGTTGATCCTCTATATCCTCTATATTAAGAAGTAGGACACATGCATGAGGCTTTTATTAAATTTTTTGGTTGAATAATGATTTTATTTGGTATATTGTCTAAATTTTTGGATGCATATAATGCACGTTTTGGTTAAGTTCTATCGGCAATACAACTTTTATTTCCAATTTTTTTTATGTCTAATTTTATTTGTTTTTTTTATTTTAATGCACAATAATACAATTGTGTAGAATAATACTTGGCTACATGTTTTAACTTCAAATGACAGTTTGGGAGTAGGCAGTTACATAAAAAAAAACACAATGTAAAATTGTCAAGGGACACCAACATAGTTGTAGCTTTGATCTTAAAAACGACGGGATAATGGTGTTGTGGTAACTTGCCAAAAAAAAACAAAAAAATAAAACATAATAATATTATTCTTGATATCACTAGAAAATAAAAGCCTTTTAAAATACGTTTGCCAGAACTCCATCAGTATAACCACAAAGCAGCTTCATTATTATCCCATTAAAGAAGAAGAGAATTGTGCGCTGCATTTTGAGATTTCATAATTTTCCGCATCGCGAATGTTAATTCTCCATTACGACCACTTCTGGCTCATGCTTGCTTCCTAGCATGCATCTTTGTACTTTGGACTTTTTTCTGATGGACTTGTATACACACGATAGGAAAATCCAACAACGGATATTTGTCTGCGGAAAATTTATAAGCCTGCCATCCAACATTTGTCCGATGGAGCATATAAACGGTCGGATTTTCCCCCAACAGCCTGTCATCACACCCGTCGGAAAATCCAATCGTTTGTATGAGGCTTAAGGAAAAAGCTTTCTTTTCACTGCTTTATTTTTTTTCTTTTTGGGTTAATGAAGTCACTTGCTTCAGAACTGAGCTGTCTGTTTTTGGAGACTTTTCTCAAGTAACTCATTAACTAATCAATCACATTGCTGCAGAGTTTTGACCCATTGGCCTTCCATCGATCACACCACTACAGGTTGTTTTTTTTTTTGCAGAAGTGCGGTAAAGCAGCTTCCAAATTAGTCCATGTTCCAAAGGATTGCCTGCCTGATTTTATCAGTGTTAATTGTTTTCTAGTCAATAACATATCTACAAGAAATAAAAGGTAAATAAAGAAGGACTGCTAGGTGTAGAATGTAGACCCTAAAAGCAGGGTCCAGTACACACAGAGGTTTCCTTGGAGTCCCCTTATTTAAAGAGAACTTTTCTCCCAAAACATAAGAAAAGACATGCATGCTGCATGCTGAAAAATAAACACTTTAAAATCATATGCAATAATAACTTGCATTTTGATTTTTGGAACTTTTTCTTTTTCTGAGGCACAGCGCTTTCCAGCTGCCCCTTGAGAAGGTTGCCTTCCAGGAAAATCTCATAGGTAAACTGCATGATCTTGCAAGATTGGATCATGCGAAAAAGTCCATTAATTTTTTATTTCTGCACAAATGGGGCATTGACATCATCAACAAGCTGATTCAGAGAGAAAGAAAGACGCCAGACACAGATGATGCCAATATATAAGCTGTGTGGGTTTTTTAGATGGGGCAGAGAGAGACATGGAATCTTGAAATAATTAGTTTACTAAGGGAACTCATCATCAGTTTAATATATATTTTTTTATGTATGCTGGTAGTTAATTATCAGTCTGGAGAAAGGGGGGGGGGGGGGTCCACACCAACTTTCTTTATTATGATATCTCTACTTTTGGAAGAGGGCCATCAAATTTAATTTACACATGTCAACATGATTCATCTTTAAAAAATGAGGACAATGTACAAGAAAATGTACTCATAAAACGTTGGTTTCAGGGCAGTGTTGCCCACTTTTTTTTAACCAATCAGTACATTTAGTTTTCCCACATGTGCCTCATTGGCATTGCATGGTATCTGTTAGCTGCACAGAGAACCCCTTCACCTGTACACATGCTACCCACCCTGTTCATACAGACTGGAGCACATTCTTTCAGTTCTCTTCTTTTTTTATTGTGGAACTCATTGCCTTTTAACAAGCCACTTGTGGCTTCCTCCAAAATGGAAAGCATGGAATGGACTAGTGTGGTGTTTCTATTTACATCATTATTAGTGCACTAATATGCAAGAAATTAAGTACTGAAAATGTATCAATGTACAATCAAACAGTGAATTGAATATTCTATAAAGTTCAATATGGAAAGTCCATGTGCCAATAGCCAATGAAAACATATAGTGGAATGAAGTTGTATCTAATTCTTCTCAAGCTAATGATATATCCCTCCGGTCGGGCAAACCACATGAAGTCCATCATACACATGTGCCCTGCACCTTAATCAAGCCTCTTACCAGATGGTTGTGATTCCCAATTACAGAGATCAAACATACATGAGAAAAAATGGACGCCTCTGGGTGTCTCTAAATGGCATCAGTATGGTTCAACTTATGATATTCCCCAATACCAACCACAACTTCAGATTTTACTCAGACAGCTAACATAGTGGAAAAGGAAGATAGGCCGCACACAGCATGAATACTGCTAGTACACGTTTATTGTTAAAGACACCACAATGTACTTACATGATTCAGGAAAATAAAAAGCATTCAAACTGCATGGAACCTCATTGACAGCCGGCATCAGCAAGCGTAAAAGACGTCACATATTGGTGATCCCGCCCAACTAGTCTTGCATCACAGCGTGTCATCAGGGGAACAAGAGCATACGTTTTTCTGTTTGCCAGAACTCTCAGCTAGTGTAATGTGGACCCCTGTCACAGGTTATGCTTCTTTGGAGTCATTTATCCCATCTACTGTATCAACTGGGTCACAAGTATACAGTATGCTATTCCAGTTAATACCCTGGTCTCTATGTGTCCCAATATGTACAGCTGCAACTCAGACCCAAATAAAAGGAAGGCCATTGGATGTTTGTAGGAGCTGCACACTAGACACTGTGGGTATGGCTAACTGATAAATCTAAATCTAGGTGTTTATATTTTGAACTGTTCCTGAAAGAAACATTGAATATGTCATTCTTGATGGCTCATTCTTCAATCATTAGCTGATTGGCTCTCATGCCAACCTTCGTGCTGCCGTACCTGTGATCAGATAGCTATGCCACCAGTGCCCCAGACTTTATTAACCTGACCTTATTATTGTCCCATGTTTTTTATTATTCTGCATGTGCAATTAATTGTGTATATTTTGTGATACAGTAGCTTCACTTTCTGCTTTCTGTATATTTTTATTTTTTTATTTATTTCAGTTACTTATATAGCGCCATCAATTTACACAGTGCTTTACATATACATTGTACATTCACATCAGTCCCTGCCCTCAAAAAGCTTACAATCTAAGGTCCCTAACTCCCATTCATATGTACTAGGGACAACTTAGAGGATCCAATTAACCTACCAGCATGTCTTTTGGAGTGTGGGAAGAAGCCAGAGTACCAGGAGGAAGCCCACGCAGGCACAGGGAGAACATACGAACTCCAGGCAGGTAGTGTCGTGGTTGGGATTTGAACCAGTGACCCTTCTTTCTGCTAGGCGAAAGTGCTACCCACTACACCACTGCCGCCCAGCATATGAACTGTTCCTACAATTTGGGCAGTCTGTTTGGCCACCTGTCAGGGTATATTTGTGGATGGTTCAACTTTTGACTTTACACTGATGTTTCTAATCCGCATACTAGTTTCAGGCCAGTAACTCAGGAATTGTCAATAACGGTGAACATACTAGCCAGGCAATTGGCATTCCTAAATGGAGGCAAGCAATGGCCATCCACATATTTCTCTTAATTTATTCTCTGGATTAACTGAAGGAGACAAAAATGGAATGACTGACCCAATGATTCCACTGTAGGCCATACTCTCGAGCAGGAGCCAGGCCAACCTAGCCCTAAAGCCCCATACATACCATCAGTTTTACTGCTGAGTTTTTCCTTCAGGTTTACCAAAACCATGTAGGGCAAGGCAGGCCTGATTGCATACAAATTGAAGCTCCTAAGGTTTGACCTCATATTATATGGTTTTGGTAAATCTAAAGGAAAAACTCAGCAGAAAAACTGATAGCCCTTGTACACACTGTCGGAGATTCCGACAACCAAATCCATCGGATTTTGTCCGTCAGATTTTGTCCGACGGATTTTGTCCAAAACTGTTGCATACACACGGTCGGACAAAGTTGTCCGAAAATCAGACGTGATGACGTTATTTCGTTACGACAGGACTACGTTCACGCTAGTAGCCAATAGCTTTGGTGTAGGAATTTGATCTGAGCATGCGTGGCACTTTGTCCGATCGGAATTCTCTGCACATGATCGGAGTATGTCCGATCGGAGCATTTTGTCTGAAAATTTTACCAACAAGTTGGAAAACTTGGTCCGTCGGATACTCCAATGGAAACAGTCCGATGTAGACCACACACAGTCGGAATATCCGACAAAACAGTCCGATCGGACACATTCCATCGGTATCTCCGACCATGTGTACAAGGGCATAGTGTGTATGGGGCTTAATAATAGATAAGTGCAATGGAACATGTCATAGATTGCAACAAACAAATTGATAGGTGAGATATTTATAAAGGAAGAGGTCCTCGTAAATATGTGCACTGAATGAACCTAAGCAGTTACAATCTTGTTGGGGCAACGCCTTTAAAATGATAGAATCCAGACAGCCTGTCGCTTATTATCAACCTGTACTCATCTAATTTAATAACCACAGGATATGTCATTCTGTTATCATAGATTGAAAAACAAATTAGAGGGAAACATTACGGATGATTTGCTTTCAGTTCACGTGACGTTTGCACTTTGTGGGTTTTTTACGGGAAGATGGTAGTGAGTGTAAAAATGGAAAAACAAAAGCGGAATAAAGATGCCACCTGTAACATATAATGTCTTTTCTTACAATGATCTGTGAGCCCAGGAGCAGTGTTTGTATGATATTGTCATTTCGGCAGCATCCCACAGGGTACAACCTTAATTACTTGCAGTCAGCTAGAGATGAGATCAGAGAGGCAGTACAGGCACAGAACCTTTAACTCAATGTTCCATCTCCATGGTGATTCCCATTATTCAGACCTAAGGGGAGCCTCACCAGCTGACACTGCTGTTGTTGCACTCTATACTTCGAAATCCTTTCCCTTCTACTTAGATTCTACTGATGAGTCATTTTGTTTCACTGCGACCTTTTCTTATACTACCTGCTGTAACATCTTTTTCATGGATCTACGGTCCAGAGGTCTTGTGCTGGAATCCATCCCAGGAAAATTTACCTTTTTAAATTTTTCTTGAAAGAAGATCAAATCAAGAAATCGAAATGGCTGTGTCACTTTCAATTACACTGCTTGCTGTAGATTTTTTTTTTTTATGTGGTCAGTAGCAAGTTGTGAAGCTGTTCTGAAAATGGTTAGTGTTGCGACTATCAATGTGACAGCTTTACCCAATAACGTCTAATAATGCTTTTGTTGATTCATCCTAAAGCTAAACTGCAGTCTTGTATAAGGTCATGTTATGTCGCGTACACGCGACCAGACTTTTCGACGGACTTGGTCCGGGCGGACAATCCGACGGACTTTGCAGCTGAGGTCTGCCGGACTTTCAAACGAACGGACTTGGCCACACACGATCACTCCAAAAGTCAGACGGATTTGAACGTGATGACGTAGAATAAGGAAGTTCATAGCCAGTAGCCAATAGCTGCCCTAGCGTCAGTTTTAGTCCATCGGACTAGCACACAGATGAACGGATTGTCCTCTAAAAGCCGAGTCCGGCAGACAAATTTGAAGTCAGTCTTATTTCTAGGTTCGCCGGACTTTTGGGAAGAAAAAGTCCGCTGGAGCCCACACACGATCGAATTGTCTGACTTATTTCAGTGGGAATGCAGGGGTACTGTGTGTAATGGCAAGGGGTGCTGGAGGGTCTATTGCTGGCTGTTGGCAGATCTGTTATCTCTGGAGGGGATCTGTTATTGCAGGGGGACTATTGCTGCTGACTGGGGATCTATTGTTGCTGGGGGGGGGGGGGGTTCTTCCATTGGCGGAGGAGTCTAGTGATACTGGATGCTGGGAGATCTATTGTTGCTAGGTGGATCTATTTTGCTGGGGGAGGTATTGTTTTTGGCGGGAGGTCTATTGATGGGGCACTGATGGGGCTGCACTGATGGGCACTGATAAGGCAGCACTGATGTGCACTGATGAGGTGGCACTGATGATGGGCACTAATATGCTGCACTGATGGAACACTGATGGGCGGCACTGATAGGTGGCACCGATATGCAGCATTAATGGTACACATAGGTGGCACTGATGGGCACTGAAATGTGGCACATATGGGCACTGATAAGCAGCATGGATGGGCACTGATAGGTGGCACAGGTGGGCATGGATGGGCACTGATAGGCGGCACAGATGGGCACTGATAGGTGGCACGGATGGGCACTGATAGAGACACTGATGTACACTTAGTGATTGTATGGATGGATGGCAATCAGTGCCAAACAATAATGCCTGGCAATCAGTGATGCCCATTGTGGGCACTGATTGGCATCTATTGTGGGCACTGATTGGCATCCCTGGTGGTCTAGGGTGCCATACCTGGTGGTTGGCATCTCTGGTGGTCTGTTGGCATCCCTGGTGGTCCAGTGTGGGCATCCTCTGGGGGCTGAGCTTATAATCAATCAGCACAGACCCCCCCCCCCCCCCCCCGTCAGCGGAGCAGCCGATCGGCTCTCCTCTACTCTTGTCTGACAGACACGAGTGAGGAAAAGCCGATCACTGGCTCTTCCTGTTTACATCGTGATCAGCCATGATTGGACATGACTGATCACATGGTAAAGAGTCTCTATCAGAGTGACACACCGCAACAACGATTGCCGGGGGAGCGCAGTGGCTTGATATCCTGCTGGACGTCATGGACGTCAGGATATTGAAATTTTGTCAACGTCATATTTCTATATGGCGGACGGTAAGTGGTTAAGCTTCTCTGCCTTGTTTCTTTTAGTCCTGCAAAGTCTTACAAATACATGATCCTGCCAATGAAGTCCATCTAATGCAGCTTCCTGCAATGGTTTGAAAATGATGCTGCACTACTCCTGAATTCAGACAAATTTGCCAATCTTTTGTAGACTGTGCCTGTTTGCATTACATTGGGATGACAAAATGTTAAAGGGGGAGTGGCTGTCAGCATTGTCACTTTTTTTTTTTTTTTTTTTTTTATTGTAATTTTTATTAATTTTTAAAGCAAAAACAAAAACAATACACTAAAGCATTAGAAAAATCAGAAAATATAGAAAGATATAGATCAAGATGTAAGGCATACGTTACAACAGACAGAGAAAAATGTCCACAAACGCAGGCACAAGGGTGAACTGCGTATCCATATCTCGTACTATAAATAACAAACAGTCGATGTAAAGCGAACAAACTATTCTGAGCATCAAGAGGCCGGAGGCCAAAAAGAGGTAAAAAACGGATATTCACATGGTCAACATAGTATGTCCCCGGGAGGGGAGGGGGCCAAGACAGGGTAGGGAAGGGGGGGGGGACGGAAGCCATCAACAAAGGGCCCCGATCGGTAGCTGCAGTCAGATGGACGTACCGGCAGGGGGGGCCCCATATGCTGATCGATCCCAGGGTTCCCACACTTTTTCGAACTGGGGAACCAAATCATGCACCGAGGCTGTCAAATACTCCATTCTCCGAATTTCAGACACCAGTTGGAGTAACCTAGGCCAGGGGGGAGTTGCATTGGACAACCAACACAATGGGACAAGCCTCTTAGCAGCAAGCAAAATGTAGGAAACCAGTCGATTGGTGTTTTTAGGTATACCTGGTATAGGGAGACCCAGCAAGCAATATAGGGGATCAATCGGGAGGGATACCCCCGTCACCTCCACCACCAAAGACCCCACCGCTATCCAGAAAGGCCGTATCAAAGAGCATGTCCAGAAGATATGGAACAATGACCCAATGTCAAGGCCACATCGCCAACAAGATGGCGAGACTGAGAGATCGTATTTGTGGATGACATCGGGGGTCTTATACCAAAACATAAGGATTTTTATTGCTGTTTCCCTTTGCGTAACACACCTAGAGGATTTGAAAGTAGAGGACCAAATCCTATCCCACGTCTGCAGGGAGATAGGCTTGTCCAACAGCTGAGACCATCTACTCATATACAGATGCGTAACTTCAGTTAGAGGGGTCGACTCATGGAGGATGCGGTGAATAGAGGAAATTAAATTAGGTTGATGTGGACCTTGAGCGCAGAGATGCTCAAAAGCTGTGGGGGTGTCAAGGGTTAAGGTCGGAGATTTAGAGTTAAAGAAGTGTCTCACCTGTAGGTAGAAGTAAAACGAATGTTTGGGAATGTCATATTTTTCTCGCAAGGTCTCAAAGGCGTGAAGTCTACGGGAGACAGGGTGTACCAGGTTTCTAAGTTGGAAAAGAGGGGGATCTAGCCACGGGGAAATCCTACCCATGGACAGTCCATCAGGGATATTAGGATTAAATAAGACATTCGTGAGGGGGGGGCAAGCCGAAGAGAGGGAGTACTTTTTGTTACACTTTTGCCACAAGTCCAAGGTAAATGACATTGGGGCAGTACATTGACGTCTGAGGGTGGAGGGTAGTGGGGATGGTGCGCCCCAGATCAAGGAGCATGGGTGAACCGGATACAGGACCCCCTTTTCAATAGTAGCCCACCGACTCGTGGCATTAAGAGAGGACCAGGTAGCAATAATTCGTAAGTGGGTAGCTTGATAATATTTCACAATATCCGGAGCACCCAACCCCCCCGACCCGCGGGCGCAAACACCACAGAGCTGGCAAAGCGATGAGACCTATCAGCCCAAATAAATTTAAGGAAACGTCGTCTGAGAAGTTTAAGCTGAGGGGACGGAACGGCAACTGGCAGTGTCTCAAAGTGATAGAGCAGTCTGGGCAAGACTGACATTTTAAGGACGTTGACCCTGCCTAGCAGGGATAGAGGGTATTTAGACCAGGTCAGTAGTGAATTATTTATATCCTGAAACAGGGCAGGAAAGTTCGCACGGAACAGGTGGGAATAAGAAGGGGTCAGAAAAACCCCCAGGTACTTGAGTGAATCACTGCACCATCTGTAGGGGTAAGATTCTTTTAGTCTAGAAAGTTGTGTGGCAGGGATGTGTATCGGGAGGGCCTCAGTCTTAGAGGTGTTAACCTTGTACCCAGAAATACCCCCAAAGGATGTTAGTAGCTTGTGCAAAGAGGGGAGGGAAATCTGGGGGTTGGTAATAGTTAGCAGTACGTCGTCAGCAAAAAGTGATAATTTGTACTCTCCCTGTCGCATCACCACCCCGCGAATATCTGGATGAGAGCGTACAGCCTCGGCCAGGGGTTCCAGACATAAAATAAATATTAGCGGAGATAGAGGACACCCCTGCCGAGTACCATTCAACAGGGGGAAGCGAGGCGACAGAAAGGACGACATCTGAACCTGGGCAGTGACCGTTGAGTACAAAGCCTCCAATGCCCTCAAAAAAGGGCCCCGAAACCCATAAACCTTGAGCGTGGCGAACATATAAGGCCAGCTGAGCCTATCAAAGGCCTTTTGGGCGTCTAAGCTAAGTAGGAGTGCTGGTGTGTTGGTCCTATCCAAAAGATCGACCAGGTTGATCGTGCGGCGGGTGTTGTCACCTGCATGTCTGCCAGGCACAAACCCCACCTGATCCCTGTGGATAAGTTTGGGGGCAAGAACCGATAGCCGGGAGGCAAGAATTTTAGTAAATATTTTGTAGTCAGAATTCAGAAGGGCTATGGGCCTATAATTATCTGGGATGGAGGGATCCTTACCCGGTTTGGGGATCACTGAGATGAAGGAGTGTGAGAAATGTGGATGGGGATGGGTCCCCTGTAGTAAAGTATCGAATAGAGTGAGCATGTGAGGTCCTAAAATGTCTAGATAGGTTTTATAGTAGAAATAGGGGAGTCCATCAGGACCAGGTGACTTATGCGATGGAAGATCCCGCACTACATCAGAAAGCTCCTCCGCCGATACCGCCTTATTAAGGGTCTCCAGATCGCTCTACGAGAGTTTGGGGAGTTTAAGATTGGAGAAGAAGGCTCTAAATTTCTCTTGTGTAAAGTGGAAATGGTTTTCCGGGGAAAGACAGTTGTAGAGTTTATGGTAAAATTTTCCGAAAATGTTTGAAATTTCACGAGGGCAATAGGTCCTAGATCCGTCAGGTCGGGAAAGAAACTCAGGAAAAGAATTGAATGCACGTGGGCGCAATTTGTTGACTAGCATTGTATGAGGTTTATTGGAAAATTCGTAGAATTTCTGCCTCATCCAAAGCAGCGATTTGGCTGCCCGGTTGAGTTGTGGTGTTTTAATCTGTTCCCTAAGGAGAGTGACCCCCCGGAGTCTTTCCACCGTGGGGGCGGCCAGGAGCTTCCGTTCAGCCGTGAGAAGAGCAGAGGTTAGTGATCGGATAAGTGCGGACCTATCCCTCTTCAATCTAGAGCTTTCTGCAATACAAGCGCCTCTGAAGACGGCCTTATGGGCCTCCCACAGGGTGGAAAAATCCGGGACCGACCCAGTGTTCAATTGGAAAAATTCCGTGAGACTCTTCGCAAGGACCGCGCGGGAGCTCTCAGAATGTAGGAGGTGGCTGTTAAGCCTCCAGTGACAGGATCTAGGATGAGCCTGAGTGAGCAAGAGGTTTAGGGTAATGGGGGCATGGTCGGACCAGGTAATCGGTAGCACCTCAGAGTCGACCACGTGTGGGATGAGAGGGGCGGAAATAAGAAAGTGATCGAGCCGCGAGTACATTTTATGGGCTGGAGAATAAAAGGTGAATTGCTGAGCTGTGGGATGCTTGATCCTCCATGAGTCGAAGAGCCGATGGGACCTGATGAGCTGACGGAAAGAGGTGGCTTGGGAAGTCAGCTTCCTGGAGGGTGTGGATGAGAACAGAGTTTTCCTATCCCTGGAGGGAGACATGACCAAGTTAAAATCCCCCCCAACTATCATGAAAGGCTGGGATGGGCAATGAGGGGAGTCAAGCAAGGTACTAAGGAAGTCAAGCTGCCCAACATTAGGGGCATACAGGTTGACAAGGGTCAGGGAGGTGTTCAAGTGCTGACATTCTAAAACTAGGTACCTGCCATGGGGATCTGCATGGGATTTTGTAACCTTAATAGAGCACGACTTCTTAATCAAAATTGCAACCCCTGCCTTGCCTGTGGGGTCAGAGGCCAGGAAGGAGGTAGGGAAATGTTTGGAGGCAAACTTAAGGGAGCCATCCGCTTTAAAATGAGTTTCTTGCAGCATAATCACGTCCGCACCGGAAGACCTGAATTCCTTCAGGGCCAACCAGCGCTTACGTATGGAACCTAGGCCTTTAACATTATAGGACAGAATTTTTAAAGCCATAAGGATGCGTTATTAAGATAAGCAATGGTAAGTACCTGAGAGTAGTGGCACAGCCTATAGTAAACAACATTATAGTAAACAACATTATACTGGAGCATCATTGAAGAAAATGCGAATTCGGCGTCAGATATACCCCGGCAAAGAGAAAAAAATAGGAGCGCCCAGAGCCAGGATAGCCTGAGGCCTAACCAACCTTTGTAGTGCATAGGAGAATAATAATGAAACTGAGCTCTACAAGTGGACACAGTAGGACATAAAACATTAGTAAAATACAGTAACAGAAACAACAAAAAATAAACAACAAATATAAAAATAAAAAGAGCAGAAAAAAAGAAAAAAACATTAGCATGGCCTGAGGGCGTCATGTGCCTCAGGGGACCTAGGAAGTCAACCCAGGTCAAGAGGGTCATGGCCGGACGAGCACCAGGGGTGGTCGGACTGAAAAAATGGAAGGGCCATCAACTCTCCGTATGAATTCGTAGATGAACAAATAGCATTAACAACCTATAGTTCACGTAGAAAAAACAAAAACAAAAAAACAAACGGAGCCCCATGGGGTGGGGAAAAAAGTCCCAGCTTGACGGATCAAGGCAAAGGACAAACAGATTGATGCCACAGCAACAGGAACTTCTCCCTTCCCGTACACAGGAGGAAGGGAGAAATAAGAGGGTCAAAGTAGCAAATAAACTGAACCACAAGAGAAGTGTCGAGAGGGTTCAGGGAGGTTGCTTGGAGAACCGTGGGCGCTGAGGTGTAGAGAGGTGCCTCTTGGTCTTGCTTCGCACTGGCGTCCAGATGCGGCTTGGAGTGTTGGGTAACGGACGAATCTGGACTTCAGCAGGATGTATGTCCTCCTCAGGGAGGGGAGGAAGACCAAGGTTCTTTAAGAAGGTTTCGCCTTCCGGAAGGTCCCGTAAGACGTGCTGAGTTCCATTTTTTGACACCATCAAGCGAAAGGGAAACCCCCAGAAGTATGGGACCTTGTGGTGTTGCAGGTGGGAGGTGATCGGCCGGAGGTTCCTACGTTTAGCCAGAGTGATGGGAGAAAGATCACTGAAGATTTGCAGTTTCACCCCTTGGTAGGTTATTTGAGGTTTATTGCGTGTGGAGCGGATCAGTGCCTCCTTGCTTTCAAAGAAGTGAAACCGGACAACAACGTCCCTGGGTCTGGCTCCAGCTGGAGGTTTGGGGGCCAGGGAGCGATGTGCTCTGTCAAGGCGCCAGTCTATGTCCACGACCGTGGGGGCCAGGGTGTTAAAAAGGCCCAGGAGGTAAGAACGTAGATCAGAATCACCCACAGTCTCCGGGATACCCCTAAAGCGTAAGTTCTGGCGTCTCTCTCTATTCTCCAGGTCCTCCTGTTGCAGCTGTAGTTGGGAGACAGAGAGGCGGAGGTTGTGATTGTCTTCTTCAACGGCTTGGACATAGCTAACCATCTCGTCAAACTTATTTTCAAGTGTGTCCGTACGCTCACCCAGCTGGTTGATCTCCTTTCTCAGTTCCACCGCAAGCTTATTTACCTCGGCCGAGACATTAGTCGTGATCTGTTGAAGTAAAAGGTGCAGCTTGGCGTCCAATTTGGCATCCAAGATAGCAGGGGTAAGAACCCCCTGCGCTGAGGGGGGACCCGGTTCAGGGGCCTGGAGAGCATTAGCCGAGGAGGAGCCAGAGCCCTCAATCCCAAGAGTTGAATCCAGAATGGCGAAGGGATCCGGCGGAGAATGAGAGGGCGCAAGTTGAGATCTGGTGACAAAACGATCCATGATAGGCCCTGTCTGTTGTTGTTCAGGGATATGCTTGTAATGTTCCTGCTGCTGACCGATTTTTCCCATGGGGTGCTTTGGTACTGTAGAGATAAGAGAAGCTTACCCCCGGATCTATTAGTAGCTAGCGTTGTTTAGCGGGGGTCGTGGAGAGTAGATGGGCCCCCTAACTCATTTAGGAGCCACGGAGGTTAAAGTTGATCGTGGTCATAATAATTGCTGGCGACAGGTACAGTCAATGTCAGGAGGCTTATTTTTGTTTTAACCCCTTCACCCTGTGGAGCTGTGGCAATGGGAGCTGTGAAAACCTTGGTGTAGCAGGGTGTAGCAAGATGGCTACCAGGAACCAATATAGGCCGAAGCCAGGGTCTCGCCTGGAGGGTGTTGCCAGGGATGATTGTTGCCTGATGCAACGGTAACAGGATAGCAGTGAACCAGTCCTCATAAGCCCCCAGGGGTGGCCTAGCAAGGGATCCTCCTGACAGTGTGGGGAGGGGGGGAGGAGAGAATTTGAGGGGAGCAGGCAGGTGGAAGTCCAAATATCCCCACAGGGGACTCACCAGGCCGGAGGGGTGCAGGGCAGGCGATCCCAGGAGCCTCCTGTGTGCAGCGGTGTAGCTGTGCAGCGGTGCGGCGGCCGAGTACGTCTCCCCCGGGATGCCTGGTTCCGCCGCCGGGCAGCCCCGCAGGAAAGTCCGGGGATTATGGAGGCCTAGTAGGCCGCAAGATGGCGCCCGGCACGGCGGCCTCCAGCGGCCAGAACGGATCAAATCCCGCGGTCCCCGATCGAGATATGGCCACCAAATGCACCCCGACCTGTGGAGAGGCGTCCGAGGAGCAAGATGAGGTGTTTATTGTGCACCTAGGGCGTCCTGGAGCGGAGGATGGCACCAGATTGTCAGAGGCCTGGCGGAGCTCTGCTAGAAAGCGTCCGTCCTCGGTCCCGGCCGGCCACGCCCCCCAGCATTGTCACTTTTGATTCACAAGCCTGCCAAGTCAATCAGCACTTGACCATTGATTTCTGGATTGACAGTACTACCTCTCCTGCTGAACCCCCCCACTTCTGTGAGCTGCAGTGCCTGTGAGGGGGAGTGCATGAGACTCAAATGAAGGATTTAGCTCAGTCAGCGATGGTAAAATACTTTTTTTTTTGTTTACCTTATGAGGCTTGCACTTAGTAAATTGATTTGGTACTTGCTTAGTTGTACTTATTTTTCAATTTCCGCACTCCTTTGCCTAAGCCTGAACTCTATATGATGCCTAAACATCACAATGACTTTCATCAGGAAATAGATAAGGAGTAAAGGGGCTGTTCACTCTAGTTCTCTGTTCTCTCAATCATTTCACAATTTAGCACAGGCACATTACTGTTAACACACTTTGCTGCTGAAGTAAGTTTTTTTTTTTCTAGGTAGATATCTACAGTATGAGGCTCACAAAGGTGACCCAGCTTGGAGTCATTTCTACAGAATTACTTTTCATGAGTCATTTAAATCTTTCTAGGTTTCTCATTTGCTTTTTGTTCTATTTATTTTATGTCTAAGTAGATTTTTGACCATTTACCTAAATTAGGTACAATCTGACCTCTCATGACAATGCTGCTGTTTATCAGGCACAGAAGAGTGTTAGAGGATTAAAGGTTTGCAATATGATTTAATATCATCAAGTCACTATAATAGTTTTTTTCAATCTATTCACTCTCTGAAATTCACTCTCTGTAAATTTAATAAGGGTTTCATCTTAAAGGATAATTAGATACAATGTAAAAGCCAAGCCAAGATGACTACTATACACAAGGAGGATTCCAACAAGAAGCCAACTTTGTACTAGAACTAAATAAACTGGGTTAAGAATTAGAAAGAGATTTTCTTCATATTATTTTTTGAAGCTGAAGACCTCATTCTTTTCTAAATTGATATTTGTATTATGAGCTCATTGAGGGACTCATTGTCTTCTTAACCACTTCAGCCCCGGACCATTTTGCTGGCTTAAGACCAGACCACTTTTTGCGATTCGGCAATGTGTCACTTTAACTGACAATTGCGCGGTCATGCGACGTGGCTCCCAAACAAAATTGATGTCCTTTTTTTCCCCACGAATAGAGCTTTCTTTTGGTGGTATTTGATCACCCCTGCGTTTTTTATTTTTTGCGCTATAAACAAAAATAGAGCGACAATTTTGAAAAAAAAAAATTTTTTTACTTTCTTTTATAATAAATATCCCCCAAAAATATATAAAAAAACATTGTTTTCCCTCAGTTTAGGCTGATACGTTTTCTTCTACATATTTTTGGTAAAAAAAATTGCAATAAGCGATTATTGATTGGTTTGCTCAAAAGTTATAGCGTTTACAAAATAGGGGATAGTTTAATGGCATTTTTATTAATATTTTTTTTTTACTAGTTATGGCGGTGATCAGCGATTTTTATTGTGACTGCGACATTATGGCGGACACATCGGACATTTTTGACACATTTTTAGGACCATTGTCATTTATTCAGCAATCACTGCTATACAAATGCAGTGATTCCTGTGTAAATGACACTGGCAGTGAAGGGGTTAACCAGTGGGTGGCAGTGCAGGGGTTAAGTGTTCCTAGGGGCATGTTACTAACTGTGGGGGGCTGGGCTTTCTTTTAGTGAACACTGATCTCTGCTCCAATCACATGGAGCAGAGATCAGCATCATTTGTTGCTAGGCAGAACTGGGAGATGCTGTTTACAACGCTATCTCCTAGTTCAGCCACCCCGTGAGACGATCGCAGGTATACCCGCGGCGATCAAGTCCGCGGAACCCGCGACCGGACTCACGGGGGTCCTGACCGGCACATGAGCGCGCCGCCGCCGGCGCGCTCGCGATGGCAGGACAGCAAATTTAAAGGGACATACAGGTACGCCCATTTGCCTGCCCGTGCCATTCTGCCGACGTACATCGGTGTGCGCCGGTCGGGAAGTGGTTAAACCTCTCATACAGTCCATCAGTACGATCTCCATGTCAATGACCCTAGCTTTACCTTCTGAGCCATAAATCATTATACTGGCCTATGCTGGTTTATGATTGTAAAATCTACCAGACAATAAGTTGCCTTGATCCATTTGGTTAGTTTTGGAAATGATAGTCAGTTAAAAGTGTTGAAAATGTAGATACCTCTTCTTTTAAATATATACTAAACTCAATTCTTCTTTTCATTTGTAATTTCTACATTATTGGCTGTGTACTGGACATTTTGTTCTTTACCTGTCTGATTCTGTTGCAATGTTCTGTTCCTTGTCCTTATTCGTCAAAGACTTCCCAACTGCCCATAGTGGATTTACTGCTACAGGGCAGTATATATACGTGATTCTGCACTTCTGGGTTTTGGGCATGAGCATATGCCACCGGTGGCTCGCTCCTGCTGTGATTGTACACAGAGCTGATCACCAGGTCCCGCGGACCCGATGTCCACTGGGACCCGACAGTCTTTTACACTGACAGAATGCCTGTCTGCCTATGTAAATAAGGCAGACTGTCATTCTGTAAGTACAGAAGACATGAATCCTGTATTTTTGTGAAGCAGAAACACCGACCCATGTCTTCCAGTAGTAAAAGCACCTCCCACTACAGTGACACACTAGTTAGACACACCTTTAACCCTTTGATTGTCCCTGATGTTAACCCCTCCCCTGCCAATGCCATTAGTACAGTGACAATGCATATTTTTAGCACTGATCACTGTATCAGTGTCAGGTGTCTGATTTGTCCGACCTATATATATATATATATGTGTGTGTATATATATGCCATAGTTTGAAGATGCTATAACTTTTCAAAAAACAATTAATATATGCTTTTTGGGATTTTTTTTTTTTACCAAAAATATGTAGCAGAATACATATTGGCCTAAATTAATGAAGAAATTCGATTTTTAAATTTTTTTTATGCGATGTGTTTTAGGCCGCGTACACACGGGCGGACTGTTCGCCCAACTTTGTCCGCTGAACAGTGTTTGGGCGGACAGTCCGCTCGTGTGTGGGCTTTCAGCGGACAGTTTCAGCGGACAGTTTGACGGACAAGGTTTTTCGGAATTTCCGAAAAACTGTCCGCTGAAACCTTGTTTCAGCGAACAGTCCGCTCGTGTGTAGGCTTGTTCGTCAAACAAAGTTGCGCGCATGCTCAGAAAGGATTTTCACGCCGAAAGCTATAATGCAGTGTATAGGACGTCGTATTTTTCGTCCCGTCGTACGTGCCGTTCACGTCATCGTGCACGGTTTCAGCAAACTGTTCGTCCGTCGTGTGTGGCCATGTCCGTTCATGCTAAGTTTGAGCGGACTGTTTGCCGAAACTGTTTGACAGACAAAGTTGGGCGAACAGTCCCCGCGTGTGTACGCGGCCTTAGAGTAAAAAATATATTTATTTTTTCAAAATTGTCAGTCGCTCTTTGTTTCTAGCGCAAAAATTTTAAATGCAGAGGTGATCAAATACCACCAAAAGAAAGCTCTATATGTGGGGAAAAAAGGGCATATATTTTATTTAGGTATAGTGTCGCACGACCACACAATTGTCAGTTAAAGCAATGCAGTGTCGTGTCACAAAAAATGGCCTGGTCAGGAAGGGGGTAAACCTCCAATGGCAAGTTTCTTACCATTGTGTTGAGGTTTCTTTTCTTTTTTTTGTCCTCTGCATGCTCCCTATCATAGAAACATAGAAAATTGATGGCAGGAAATAGTTCAATGGTCCTTCGAGTCTGCTCCATTTTTTTTAATACTTTTTTTTTACTTTTTTTTACTGAGTATAGATTTATGTTTGTCCCAAGCATATGTGAATCCAGTTACTGTTGACTGATGCACTACCTCTGCTTCTATCCCAAGCATCAACGACTTGAACTTTCCTTCTGCTAGCTTGAAGTGATGCCCCATGTGTTCTTGATATTGGCTCAGTGTTGAAAACAGTGCCTTTCTGAACCTTGTTCACCCCTTGATGTATGTAAATGTATGTAATGTATGTAAATGTTTCAGTCATGTCCCCCTTTCCCTTCTTTCCTCCAGACTGTATATATTAAGTTCCTGAAGTCTCTCCCGATACGTGCTATCCCTCAGACTCTTCACCATTTTTGTTGCCCATCTCCGAACTTGTTCTATGTTATCAATATCTTTTTATAAGGGAGGTCTCCAGTGGACACAATATTCTATATGTGGTCTAACTAAAGATCTATGTGGGGAAATCAGAACCTCCTTCCCCTGATGGCAACCCCTTGTGTAGCTTGTACAACTTTTTTTATTAGATCATTATGTGGAACTGTATCAAATACTTCGCTGAAATCAAGAGAGGTTTTCTACATCTCGGCTTCCCTCAACATAAATGTTGTGCCCATTGTTAATTTCCGTGATCCCATTATATTTTTCCCTCCATACCTGATGTACTTAAAAAAGGTTTTGTCTCCTTTCTTATTATATTTAGCCAGTTCCTTCTCTTTCTGTGCTTTAAAAGCACTGATAATGTGTTTGCCCCCCTTTTGTCTATTTTTATACACTTCTTTATCAACTACCCTTTCTTTTTCTTTGAATCTCCTATATGTTACGACTAATTTGCCTGCCATCTAATCTAGTTGCCTTAAGGATAGTAAGCTTTAAGGCCCCATTCACACCTGAGCATCACATTTTCAGGCAGAAAGTTGCGCAATTTTTTGTTGCATTTTAATCACGGTTTTGCCACAATTTTGATGCATTTTTGCCGCAATTTTGGACAGGTCAAAAGATCACCAATGTAAAAAGCAGAAAAACGCCCAAATCTGCCTAAAAAAAAAAAAGTTCTAGTACTTGTTTGAGCTTCAGGCATTTTGGAGGTTCTGGCTTCAATCGCTTTGGAGTGTAGATGTGAACCATCTCCATAGTGAATAATAGATTTTTTTCCCCTCCAGCATTTTGTAGCTTCAGGGCTTCAAACTACAAAACACTCAGGCCGCGTACACACGGGCGGACTGTATGGCCTACTTAGTCCGTCGAAACACATTTCAGCGGACAGTCCGCTCGTGTGTGGGCTTCAGCTGACTTTTTCAGCGTGCAGTCTGGCGTACTAAGTATTTCGGAATTTCCGTAATTCTGTCCGTCATACCTTGGTTTCAGCGGACAATCCGCTCGTGAGTAGGCTAGTTCGACGGACTAAGAATGGCGCATGCTCAGAAAGGATTTACACGGTGGAAGGTTGCATTGCTGTGTATTGGACTTCCTATTTCTAGTCCCGTCGTACGCGCTGTACACGTCATCGCGCAAGCTTTCGACGGACTGTTTGTGCATCCGTGTGTGGTCAAGTCCGTTCAGTCGAAAGTATGACGGACTGTCCGTCGGATTGTATGACGGACTAAGTAGGCCATACAATCCGCCCGTGTGTACGCGGCCTCAGGTGTGAATGGGGCCTAAGAGTACCAAAATAATATTGGCTGCTGTCAATTATACTACTACTGTATATGATTTTTCAGTTCTTGTTTTAATATCAAACTAAAGACATTGGTAATCACTAGAAGCCACATTTTCTACTGCTCAGCATCAGACAACTGATCCTCATTTGTCAGTATTAGGTCTAGAATATGATCTCCTCAGGTTGGGATTTTCACTAGCTGTATTAGAGAAATCCCCTTCCATAGCCTCTATGCACTGGACTACACATCTACACAATCGATCCTTCACTGATGGATCCTTCACTCCACAATTGGACTATACCTTCGATCCTCCACTGATGCATGTTGCTACATGATGCTACTGGTATAGAGTGAGCAGTGCCATTATTTCTGGTCACATGTTCTGCTCTCTGTGTTTTGCAATTCTCATAGAACTATGTCTGCTCATACGTGTGTAGTCCATCTCGGAGGGTGAGCAGGAAAGGGTGGCAATGTTCACCTATGCAAGGCATGCACATGTGAATAAATGTAGTAACCCTTGACCAGGAAGGCTGAGAACAGCAACAAAAAAAGCTTGCATTTGAGAGACATATAAAAAAGGGAGAGAGAAGGTACATACATTTCATTTACGGTATTTTATTTTATAAAATTTAGTGAGTTTTGTGAGTTTAGTGTCATATTAAGCTTTGGATCTTTAATATTAATCTGTGTCTAAATCCAAAAAAGCTCCCTCTCTCTGTAATATAGGGGGGGGGGGGGGTGTTCTGTAGTCCACAGAGAAATTAGAACAGTGCAGAAGAGGCACTGGTATTATTCTGAAATTCGTGGACAGATATAAGAAAACACTTTCAAATGAATATTTACCAGACCAAAAAGACCAAGTAAAATAAGTTTGTTCTTAGGGTTTAATTATACTTTACCAAGTATTGTATCGTATAATATTCTGAAACAGTAATCATAATGTGGACAAATACTTTGTTGTCTGGTCCTTTTAAGTAAGATTTAGATAATCTGATATGGCAAAGAGTCTTTTTCTGACTAAACCTCTGATTTTGTTATTGGGAAAGCCATCTGCTGCTTGTCTTATATTTCATAGATGATATGATGCAGAATGAATGTCGCTCATTGCACGAATCCTCTTTCAGACAGATTTTACAGCATGGAATTTTATGTTTAACCACTTTCAGACCGGACCAATTTGCTGGTCAAAGACCAGACCACTTTTTGCGATTCGCCACTGCGTCGCTTTAACTGACAATTGCGCGGTCGTGCGACGTGGCTCCCAAACAAAATTGACGTCCTTTTTTTCCCACAAATAGAGATTTCTTTTAGTGGTATTTGATCACCCCTGCGCTTTTTATTTTTTGCGCTATAAACAAAAATAGAGCGACAATTTTGAAAAAAACGCATTATTTTTTACTTTTTGTTATAATAAATATCCCCCAAAAATATATAAAAAAACATATTTTTCCCTCAGTTTAGGCCGATACGTATTCTTCTACATATTTTTTGGTAAAAAAAATCGCAATAAGCGATTATTGATTGGTTTGCGCAAAAGTTATAGCGTTTACAAAATAGGCATAGTTTTATAGCATTTTTATTAATATTTTTTTATTATTTTTTTTTACTAGTAATGGCGGCGATCAGCGATTTTTATTGTGACTGCGACATTGTGGGGGACCCATCGGACATTTTTGACACATTTTTGGGACCATTGTCATTTATACAGTAATCACTGCTATATAAATGCAGTGATTCCTGTGTAAATGACACTGGCAGTGAAGGGGTTAACCAGTGGGTGGCAGTGTAGGGGTTAAGTGTTCCTAGGGGTGTGTTACTAACTGTGGGGGGGTTGGGCTTTCATTTAGTGAACACTGATCTCTGCTCCAATCACATGGAGCAGAGATCAGCGTCACTAGTTACTAGGCAGAATGGAGAAATGTTGTTTACAACGGCACTTCTCCATTCGGCCGCTCCGTGAGACGATCGCGGGGATGCCGCGGCGATCGAGTCCGCGGATCCCGCGACCGGACTCACGGGGGTCCCGACCAGCGCGGGAGTGCGCCGCCGGTGGTGCGCTCCCGATGGCAGGGCGGCAAATTTAAAGGAACGTACATGTACGCCCATTTGCCTGCCCGTGCCATTCTGTCGACGTACATCGTCGTGCGCTGGTCAGCAAGTGGTTAAAGCTGAACTCTAGATATGATTTTAACTGCATAGTTAAATTGGCCCAGCTTGGGCCAATGAAAATAAGCATATTTAATTTTTGAGTGATCGATACAAAAGCATCCAGGTGCTGTTTAGAGTGTTTTCCCTTTAGCTCATTATTACCACCATTCATAGAACACCTTCTATTTTTTTTCCATAAATACAAGACATTCTCTGATTGGATGAGGTGTAGATCATGATGTCACCACATCACCCTGCCTCTCTAACCTTTTGCAACCAGAGAATGTCTTGTAGTCATATTAGGAGTTCTGTGAATGTTGACAATGCTAAGTGAGCAACCACCTGTAGTTACTATGCAGGAGGGGAGCCTCTCAGCACAGGCCCTGGAAAATTGCTGCCCCCGTTGTAATAGTTGACTGCTACAGTGATTTGCAGTTTCCGCAGAGATCGATCAGGTGTGAGAAATGCATATATAAATGAATCCAAGCTAGACCAGCGTAACTATACAATAAAAGCCATAGCTAGAATTTAGCTTTAAATAGAGTAAACTGTCTGTTTTGACAAAACTGTCATATTATGTTGAGTTTGGTTAAATGTTCTCCTAAAATACAAATTTTATTGTTATTACATTTATTATGTATCTTTTCCCTTTCTGATAACAATAAAATTCTACTGCTATGCATACATTGTACACAATAGATTATCTGTTCATCTAAATAATATCTTATAAATGAGTAATTAACCAAAAATACATTTATGAGGCTCACAACGGTCTTAGTTTTCCAGTACGAATTCTGTTCATATTTATTTTATGTCTAAGGAGATTTTTGGCTATTTATCTAAATTACGTACAACCCGACCATTGTACACAACAGATTATTTGTACATCTAAAGTAACTCTTCTAACTAAATAATTAGCCAAAAATAAAAGTGCCTGAAAATGTTTTGGTAGATATCGGCCCATATGTCTGGATCTATTGATCACTCTAATATGCAGACCTTATCCTGCTTTAGGCGTTCTTTCATCACAGTCTCAGCTTGAATTACCCAGGTTTATACCATGTTTACTTTATAGCTAAGAGGCATCATTAGTGCCTTTAGGAAAATTGTTTGTTGTCTATAGTCATAGAACTTGTCATAGTCCTAGTCCATGAACATGAATATGGAAAATATGAGAACGATCAATTGCTACTCCTAGCAATTATTCAGAAGCAGTATTGGAAGCACAATTAAAATACTGTAAGCCCTTGTACACACGGTCGGAGATTCCGACAACCAAATCCGACGGATTCTGTCCGTCGGATTTTGTCTGTCGGATCTTGTCCGAAACTGTTGCATACACACGGTCGGACAAAGTTGTCAAAAAATCCGATCTTTCAGAACGTGATGACGTAATTTCGTTATGATGGGACTATATTCAGGCTAGTAGCCAATAGCTTTGATGTAGGAATTTGATCTAAGCATGCGTGGCACTTGGTCCGATCAAAATTCTCTAAACATGATCGGAGTATGTCAGATCGAACCAGTTGGTCGGGAAATATTTCCAACATGTTGGAAAATTAAGACCGACGGAGATTCGGATGGAATCAGTCCAATGCATACCACACAGTCGGTTTATCCGACGACACGGTCCGATAGGACACATTCCGACGGATTCTCAGACCGTGTGTACAAGGCTTTAGTCTTTTTCCTAGATCTAGCCTAATGTAGCTGTAACCTAATGACACGACTTCCAGTAAGTACAGAAGCAAGATTAAAATCACCTGCCTAGATTAGCATCAAAATTTGTCAGCAGGAACTGGCAGTATTTCAATGTTTGTGTATCCCTCTCCATTCAACAGTTAGCCCATTAGACTGGCTAATGGCCAATGGCTGTGGTGCTGATTAATGTATTCTGATTGGGGGGAGGGGGGTCCCCACTGTCAGAATACAATAGTACACATCCCCAGCACTTGTGTGGATGTAGGAATCTGTCTGGAATTTTTTTTAATTCAACGCACTGGTTGACTGAAAGAAAACTGACCATGTTTACCCAGTTTAAGGCTGCGTTCACACTGTTGCACTGCAACAGCACAAGCTTAGCATGCACAATACTGCAATGCACAATAAGTGTTCTGTTTGTTGATGCATCGTGGTTCCATTCATTCTTCAGAGCACGCCAATGCATTTTGCCATTGCTTGGGCATTGCAACACACCACAAAGCATTCTAAGGCACTATTGTCCATGCACCTTTTTAGTAGGTTAGGCAGAATGAGCTTCCGTGACGTGTGTTCACATTGATGCATCGCAATAGTCTGAACCCAGCATTATGTATCTGAAAGGAGTCAAAAGTGCATTCATAATTTAATTTTATGCAATAAATCCCTAATATTTTGATGAGGTTTTCTGAAAAAAAGGTTTATGAAAACTAATATTTTTATGGTTTCTATTTCAGCAGCCCTAGAAGTTACAATAGTTCCTGATCAAGGAGAAATAGCCCTGGAGGAATCGAAATTCTTCTTATGTCAAGGTAAGGTCTTCAAAATGGATTCAGTCCATGAGATAAGACATAACGGAGTCATGTACCTGTAAAGAGGAGAGTAAATGCCTACCCAACCTGCTCCCTGTGCCACCAATCACCAGATTAATGAAGACAAAGCTCAGACTGAAGTCTTCTCAGGTACCTCCAGGAGTGTCAATCTCATTGTCCCCAGCTGTGCGCAGTGGTATATCTACTATATCCTGTAATGACAGAGGGTGGTGTTGGAGGAGCCACT
The DNA here is from genome assembly GCF_037356315.1 of Lithobates pipiens. Lineage (NCBI taxonomy): Eukaryota > Metazoa > Chordata > Amphibia > Anura > Ranidae > Lithobates > Lithobates pipiens. Next base: position 201,855,263 of record NW_027507788.1, read on the forward strand.
GAGTGCAGTGAGAAGCACAAGAAATTGACTCATTTTTGGTCATAGAACTTCAATCCTGAGTTCAACAGTGTGGGCAGGTGGAAATATTTACGCTCTTTATTACAGGTACAGCTGTATTTTAATATTTAATTTTTTAACAACTTGAATTTATAATGTATGTATCATATCTGAGATTCTATCCAGGGAAGGATTGCTATTTTTTTTTTTATTTGATAAATTTATACCCCATCCCAGTGGAGAGGATACAAAATGGAAAAAAACAATGTATGTTAATTGAAAATTCTTTCACAAACCTACCCCACTAGCAGCTAGATCTGTCTGCGCAGAGATTGTGAGAAATACATATTATATTAATTAAAGCATTAAAGCAGGGGTGTCCAAACTTTTTTCAAAGACGTAAATTAACTAATACAATGCCCAACAATAATTATCTTGCCTTTGTGGCTGTGTGTGTGGTGAGGAGACTAAGGATCGGGCGTGTTATTTGGATATACATATATCTTTAGTGGCCCCCCAACAAATCGCTTAGCCCTTGTACACACGGTCGGAGATTCCAACAACCAAATCGGTTGGATTTCGTCCGTCGGATTTTGTCCGACGGATTTTGTCTGAAACTGTTGTATACACACGGTCGGACAAAGTTGTCGGAAAATCAGACGCGATGTCGTTATTTCGTTACGATGGGACTATGTTCACGTTAGTAGCCAATAGCTTTGGTGTAGGAATTTGATCTGAGCATGCGTGGTACTTTGTCCGATCGGAATTCTCTACACATGATCGGAGTATGTCCGATCGGAGCATTTTGTTGGAAAATATTTCCGGCAAGTTGGAAAAGTTGTTCCGAAGGATATTCCGACGGAAACAGTCTGGTGCAGACCACACACAGTCGGAATATCCAACAAAACGCTCCGATCGGACACATTCCGACGGAATCTCCGACCGTGTGTACAAGGGCTAAGAGTCTCTCAGGACTAAGGATGAGCTTGGGCGTGTTATTTGGATATACAGTATTTATTGGCGTATAACGCGCACCTTCCCTTTAAGAGGGAAGTTTCAGGAAAAAACGTACATCTTAAATAAAAAACTATGATGCAAAATAAGTGTCAGCGCCCATCAATGCAGCCTAATCAGTGCCCATCTGCAGCCTCACAAGTGCCATCTATGCAGCCTCACCATTGCCATGATTGCAGCCTTACCATTGACATAAATGTAGCCTCACCATTGACATGAGTGCAGCCTCACCATTGAAATTAATGCAACCTCACACGTGCCAATGAATGCAGCCTCACCAATGCCATTAATGCAGCCTCACCATTGCCATGAATGCAACCGCACCATTGCCATCAGTGCAGATTGATACATGCCCATCTGCGAGGAGTGAGTGGGCGGAGTCTAGCAGGGCAGACATGTTCAGCTAGAGCTCTGCTAAGTGAGGAGATTACCCGCTGAATAGAGGTAACCGAGTGGACATTCAATTAGCGGAAATATCATCCCATATACCGGAGAGGTGAAAGGAACATTTTAATATAAGAATGGTGCTTGGAGGAGCCCGCATTAAAACAAAAACTAAGTTAGGAGGCACACCAGTGCGGGTGTCACCTAAAATGGCGCAAATTACCTCAGAAGCAGCCTCAAACACCTCAGCACGCTGTACTAAACAACAATTGAAATTAAACCTAATACAGCCCGTTTCCTCAGGAGATTCAGACAATGAATTATCTTTATCTTATTCAGCCCCACAAGATTCTATTTCACCTCAAAACATTTTGAAGCAATTTAAAAAAATGTTACATAAAGCGCTAAAACAAACTTCAGAGCAAATCACTGAAAATCTTACAAAGGAGATTAGAGAATTGGGACACCGCACAGCAGCACTTGAAATTAAAGTGGAAGATATTGAACATACAACTAATGAATGAATTAATTCATGACAGAAATGGATGTGCTTAAAGAAGAAAATATTGTATCACAAAACAAACTTGAGTATTTTGAGAACAGAGCTAGAAGGCCCCAAATCTGCGTATCCTAGGGATACCAGAATCTGTTATAGTTGTGCAATCCTCAGTAACAGCATTGTGTCAAGATACATGCCCATCTGCAGCCTCAGAGGGGACAGGGAGGGGGGTGGGGCGAGCGCCCACAGATTAAATACTGGAGAATCTCTTGTTTACCTGGCGGCCTCTTTAATACAAAGTCCCGCCTCTTATGATAGACAAAACAATCATCCAATGCCAGTCCAGGAGACGGGACTTCCTATTGCAGAGGCCACCGAGTAAACAGGAGATTCTCCTGTATTTAATCTGTCAGCACTCATCCCACCCCCTCCCTGTCCCCTCTGAGCCAACCAGAATTGAAAAATGATTGATTTTCACTCGATTTTCAGGGTGAAAAAGTGTGTATTATACACAGATTAATACAGTATATATCTTTTGTGCATCACGGCGCTCAGGGATTTGTTGGGGGACACAAAAGATATATATTTCCAAATTGCCTACATTATAGCATTCATATATCAAAGGTGTTTTTTTTTTTTAAGCTTTATACTGATTCTCTTTCTTTTTTTAAACTCTTGGTTCTAGTTTAAAGTGGAAGTAAACTCCCCTATCGTTTTCAGCCAAGGAAGCTGCCATCTTTGCCTCTGTTTAATCTTCAACTGCTATGGTGCTGCACATGTGATTCGTTATGACACCAGCCATTGGATGGTTTGATAGTTTGGCTGAGAGCACAGCCAATGTGCAGTTAGCATTCCTGGCATGCCTTTTTTTTTTTTTAAATGGTTTAAATCCATGGGTTTACTTCTACTTTAACTTGGTCAAAGTGCAACATTCCATTCTGTTGCCATTTCTTATTTTAACATTGACATGGAATCTCTGTGCAATAAATTACAGTTAACTTGTATTCACAATATCAATAAAGCAGCTAACTGTTTTTTCCTTGTATCTTTCTCTTGTTCTGTATCTTAGTAACTGGTGAGGCTTCTGAAATCTACTGGGAATCACCTTCTGGAGAAAGACTGAACAACCAACAGCAGATCTCAGTAATAAAAAGTGATGACTATTCATCTACTCTTACTATATACAATGCCAGCATTCAAGATGCCGGGACCTACAAATGTATCGCTACCGGTCCAGAAGGAAGAGGAGAAAGCACTGTTAAACTTCAGATTTATCGTAAGCTCTTCAAATAATTACTCAGACCGATCTGTTAGTCACTATTATAAGGATGTAAAATCTTTTCACAAATATTTATCTTGCTGTATTTTTAGTTTAAACAATGTATAACCTCCACAACATATTCTGGTGCATTTCATAGGAGCATATTCACTAATCATTCACTGACTATTCGCTCCTGGGATCTATTTCTTTAATTAAAATTAACTATTAAACTACTAAAAATTAAATATAACTATTTAACTATTTCTTTAACTAAAAAGTGCATTTACTCACTAGATTCACCTCTCATTTGGCAGACATGAGTCATGTTATCATCACATCAATAGGAAAATGTTTAATATTTTAAAGCTTGGCTTTACAGTCCTAATATGTTTCTATGGAAAGGTTTATGCCCTGCTCTAAGGATAAGCCGAACACCCCCCGATTCGGTTTGCAGCAGAACCTGCGAACAGGCAAAGAATTTGTTCGAACACGCAAACACTGTTAAAGTCTATGGGACACGAACATGAATAATCAAAAGTGATAATTTTAAAGGATTATATGCATGGTATTGTCATAAAAAGTGTTAGGGGACAAGGGTCCTGCCCCAGGGGACATGTATCAATGCAAAAAAAATTAAATAAAAACGGCTATTTTTTTCGGTAGCAGTGATTTTAATAATGCTTAAATGAAACAATAAAAGTGAAATATTCCTTTAAATGTGCACATGTTTCCCGTGTTTAGAACAGTCCGAGAGCAAAATGACATTTCTAAAGGAAAAAAAAAGCCATAGGGATGTCCCTGGGCGTCAGAGGGTGACTCCGGAGACGTCACCCTGTGGCCCCACCCTCAGTTATGAAAAAACTGTCACCTGAGAGGACGGTCATTACGGCAGGTGCCTCCCATAGAGGTGGATCGGTGGTGGCGTGTGCCTTTTTTTTTTTTAGGTCCGTCGGAGTGAGAGAAGAAGATGAATGGACTTTATGGGACATTTTTATTTTTTTATTTGTTAATAAAGGACTTTTCCCAAGCCGTGTCATGTCATTTTTACCATTTTCACACTTTTTTTGTGAAATGGTAGGGGTAAATTCGTACCCCATTACCATTTCACATGGGGGGAGGCTGGGATCTGGGGGTCCCATTGTTAAAGGGGGCTTCCAGATTCTGATATGCCCCCGGCCCGCAGACCCCCACAACCACCGGGCAAGGGTTGTGCGGATGAGGCCCTTGTCCCCATCAACACTGGAACAAGTTGCTTTGGGGGCTACCCCAAAGTACCCTTTCCATATTGAGGGCATGTGGCCTGATACAGTTCAGGAGGGGTGCTTGCTCATCCCCCCCTCTTTTCCTGCAGCCTGCCAGGAAACACTTTTTATGACAATACCATGCATATAAGCCTTTAAAATTAGCACTTGAATCAGCAGCTTTTGAATTTGCCACGGACACCCCAAATTGTTCGCTATTCGGCGAACACCCTATGTTTAAGCCAAACTTGCATTCGACTTGAATATCGGGCTCATCCCTACCTTGCTCTCTTTTGTACATTTGCCATTTTCAGAAGGAGGAATTGCTATTTTTTTCGTTTTCAGCATTTCTCCATTGATTACTATGGAGTTGTCCCACTCAATCATTGCCATGTACTTTTACCAGACATTCACCACTCTGTTTATTTTTCTCATGCACATATGGCAAGTTTCACCCCTTGCATCTGCTGCTGAGAAAGGATACGGCTTCTTGTGATGGTTCAGCACCAGCTAATAGACAGCAAATACTGGCAAACCTAGGCAGGTGGTTTGGTCATGTTTTTATATTACAAGCCTCATTATTCTTAGTTAAAACCTCTGTGACGATCTTTTACATGATCTGTATTTTTTACAGAGAAATTGACATTCAAGAATGCACCCACCCCACAAGAGTTTACAGAGGGAACGGATGCTGTTATCATTTGTGATGTATCAAGTTCTATGCCATCCATTATCATCTGGAAACATAAAAGCAGAGATGTGGCTTTCAAGAAAGATGGTGAGTAAGGCTTTTTGTATATGGGGGATTGATCTGTAGCACATATGTGACTAATATGATGTGTTAGGCTGCACCTGCTAGGTCCATCAAAGATGAGGTCCACATGAATACTCACCAGTAACTCTTTCGGATGCTGGAGAAACAATGTAATAATGTAGTGTTTTTACACCTACAAAAATAGATGTTATAGAGAGGAGAGTGTAGGACTTACGTACAGCTGGGGTGGGCTTAGAGCTGATGAGCAGGAGCTATACCTGAACTCCTGCCTGGACAGAGTTTTAGAAGGAATCACTGCTCTCCTACATAATGTACTGTATACAGTATATATATATATATATATATCCTCTTTAGTAATATGTATTTTTTTAACAGAAAAAATACACTGGAGTTCAATGAAGAAAAAAAAAAATCCAAGAGGTGCAAGAACTTTGATATGATTTAACCACTTCAAGACTAAGCCTTCTATGACCGATTTTGTTTACAATTTTAAATAAGTATTTTTTTGCTAGAAAATTACTTATAACCCCCAAACATTATATATATATATATATATATATATATATATATATATATATATATATATATATATATTAGCAGAGACGCTAGATAATAAAATGTCAATCGGTGCAATTTTTCATGTTGTGTGGTATTTGTGTAGCTGTTTTTGAAACCCAATTTTTTTGGGAAAAAATACATTTTAATTTAAAAAAAAAAACACAATATGTACCCCAATTTTTATAATTTGAAAAATCATGTTATGCTGAGTAAATAGATACCTAACATATCATGCTTTAAAATTGTGCACGCTCATGCAACAAACTATGTGCAACAAACTTTGGTACATAAAAGTCTCCATTGGAGATGTTTTAAGCACCTTTACAGGTTACCTGTTTAGAGTTACAGAGGAGGTCTAGTGCTAGAATGAATTATCTCGCTCTAATGGTTGCAGCAATACCTCACATGTGTGGTGCGAATACCATTTACACATGCATTTTATTCCTATTACAAGGATGAGAAGTCCTCTTTATGGAGAGATCTAAGGTCAAAAAGACCCCAAATCTCTCCTTTACCTTTAAAACGAAAAGTTAAAAAAAAATGTTTTTGCTTTAAAAAAAGAAAAAAAATAGTTTCCTTCCATCCTGGATTGGAAGTAATGTCTTGACGTCGCTCCGGTTCTCCAAGGCCATAGAGGCTATCAGAGATGATCTAGTCTCTCACTGCCTGTGTGATCACCCGACTTCACTCTGGACATTTCAGAAAGCGATGCAGTGGCTAATTAACTACTCACAAAAGCCAGATGCTGGCTGAAAAAAAAAAGATACCAGGTTTATGGCTGATAGCTTCAGCCATAATCCCAGTAAACCATTTGAAAACGGGCCAGTAGCCAATAGCTTTCATCCCTTAGTTTATTCTGAGCATGCGCGGCACTTTGTCCGTCAAAATTGTCTACACACGATCGGAATTTATGCGATCAGATTTTGTTGCCGGAAAATTTTAGTTCCTGCTCTCAAACTATCGGAAAATCCGATAGAAAAAGTCCGATAGAGCCCACACACGATATGATTTTCTGACATTTTCCGACAACATAATCTGATCAGACTTTTTCCATCGGAATTTCCGACCATGTATACATATGTAATATTTCCAGCCGTTCCCTCCAGTCTCCCCTATGGAGCGGTGGATGTCAGCGGTGACATGTCCACTGACACCCCCACCATCCAATCCAATTCTACCCACAATATCCAGATGGATGGTGGTTCTATTTTCCATTCATCTGGCAAAATGGATAGGATTGGATGAAAGTGAACAGGCAGGGAGTTTTCATCTGATTTCCCAAAAGAGGAGAGCAAGTGGGACTGTGTCCGCTCTTCACATCGGAGCTGTCATCCGCTTACCCAGAAGGGATCAGCCGAGTGATCCTCCGCTGAGCAATCGGAATCCATTCCTCAGGGGTGCCCGTGTGAAAGGGGCCATGGACTTAGTTGGATACACAATAGGCAAAGCAGCAGCAGAACTTGGTACAACCTCTAACAGAGTTTGTATCGATATATGGACACAGAAACTCTGCTGCCACAAGAGAGATAGCCCTACATACCCCACACTTTAAACATCATGGCTTTTAGACCTTGCCTAGTCTTGGTATGCTCAACAAAATTCCAGTAAAATTAAGCTACTTTATTCCTGTTTGTCTTGCTGACCGTAGGATTTATTGGAAGGATGCACGGACATGCACACATAAGGTTTCTTCTTTGATGTTTGTTTATCTGTGCATGTGTGTACATCATCACAATTAATCTTATGGGAATTAAGAGTTTTTTTTTTTACTAAGTTTGTATTAATGTCTGTCTCTACATGACTAGTAATACCCATTCACCTATTACGAGGACAGGAATGGGAGATGTGAGGGGAAAGTAGGGTCAGCAAAGCCTTCTCTCAGCTATCCTTATTGATCTTAACAATCCATCACACTGTCTTATCCTCTGCACTTGGCACACTTGTTCCTTACTGTGTTCACCATTCCAACAGTACGATTTGTTATGCTGTCCAACAATTACCTGCAAATCCGGGGCATTAAAAAGACAGATGAAGGAACTTATCGATGTGAAGGACGGATCCTAGCACGTGGAGAGATCAACTTCAAGGATATCCAAGTCATAGTGAATGGTGAGGTTATATCAGTAATTCTTCATTGCAGCTTCTTCTTGTTCATTACCTGATTCATAAACATACAATATATAAGTATATAGGATATCCTTTATACCAAATAATTTAGATATAGGTAGGATCGAAAATATGCAGCGTGAATAAATTTAGCATTTTTGTGAGTAATGAAAAAATGAAAAAAAAAATAAAAAATGTTCCAGTGTTAACATGTTCTAAACCAAAGATCACTCTAGTTTAAACAAAAAAAAAATGTGTTGAAGTGTATTGATTCTCATTTTTTTATGCATATGGGAACTGCCCTATATCTTGCTACATACTCTAGTACTGCTTCCTGTTTTGCAGTGTTACACAATGGATGTGCTTTACTGATCCTTCCCACAATGCTCCTCATTAAAAGCAATTTCCTCCCTCTCAGGCAGATACAGTATAACAACAGTTGTTAAAAAAGGAGTCTTAGCTCACTCTAGTGGAGAATATACAATATACAGATTATTTTCACCATATAATGCATTTATTATAACACATTGATTTTAATACCATATATGTTATTGTTTTTAAACAAAACAGTTATATATATCTATATATATTACAGTTTAAAGGGAAGAAGTTGATATACTTAAAGAATGAACATGATAAGTATCCAAAACATACAAATAGATAAAAGTGAATGAAAGTCCAACTAAAAGCCCAATGGTAGGATTTAGTTCATATAGAGAAAAAAATGTAGTTTATATAGAGAAAAAAATATCATAGGGGTAACTTGATCGAAGAAAAAACAGACAACACATCCAAACATCGAATGTTATATTTATTAATTGGCCGCTCACCTCCAAAAATGACCCAAAGGTCACACAAGGCTCATCAGATAATCAGATAAGGAATCCTGCTGATGGAACTGTAAAGACATCCATGTCCCAAGTGAAGACAAAGAACTATGCCCAGATCTTGGTATCAAAACATCTTGGGAAACTCCATATATAGAGGAAACAGCTTGCTCCAAAAAATGGCACCTCTTGTATAAATGGCGCTCAAAGGAAACAAAGAACAGCCATAGTGCAATATTGCCAAATAAAAAGTACATTTATTAAGTAAAAGAAGCTGCTTACATCAAGTAAGAATAAAAATCACAGTAAGAAACAATGGGAGTAGTGACACACTCACCTCCTCACCGCACTTCTGTAAAACACCACCGGACATTAATGGCTGTGTGTTGAGGTATTTTGAGTGGATGTCACAAGGCTCCACCCAACGTGTTGCGTCACTGGTCACGTGACTTCCTCAGAGATAGGAGCTAAGTGACAAGAGGTGGATATTAATACCCCCTCCAACAGTTCATCTGTGTCCAATATAATTCATTTCCCAATAAGAAAAAAAGAAAAAACACCCATCATGACCAGAGAAACCTGCCTAGCAACCAAAAGGTTGCCTCTTTTTTTTTCTCTTGTTCAGTATTAGAAAGCATATTCAAAAATAAATTAAGTTAATATACTCACCTTTTCTCTGAGAAACAAGGAGGTGACCATTGCTGACTCCACATTTTGCACATGCTCTTTGTTTCTGGCTTCAGTAGTTTGAGCCACTGACCAGTATGTGGTTAAGGAGTTCTCACTTTCTTGATTTACATTTTTGTTCCAGGTTTGTTAATCAGGTATTAAAGAAAGTGGGTCAGCAAAACAGCTTGGCAATTAAAATGTTCATACGGAGGTCCATAGTGGCAGTTCCCATATTTTTCTCAGGAAAGCTGAAATTTAAACTATCTTTTCTTCCACTGAATTTCTGCCTGCAAGTTATAAGCTTGCCTCATAAGCTAGGGATAGATGAATGCTGCGTTTGACATAATGTTTAGCATACACAGCCCAGCGCCTGATGCATTTATCTGCAGATAACAGAAAAAGTAAAAAAAAAAATGAACTTATAGGACCCTTGATGGTAAATGTTTAGCTTTTGAAGGATTGGACGAGGAAGAATATTTAAAATGTATTATTTCTCCAAAGAAGCTTGATTTGCCTGGATATATCAAAAATAACTAAGGTGTGTTGCAAGTGACCCTATTCTTTAAGCTTGATCAGTTCCATCCTTTTTTATTTTAAATCTGTTAGTGCTTCTCCAGAACTAGACAAAATAAAACCATTCTAAGCCCTTGTACACACGGTCGGAGATTCCGACAACCAAATCCGTCAGATTTTGTCCGAAACTGTTGCATACACACGATCGGACAAAGTTGTCGGAAAATCCGACGTGATAACGTTATTTCGTTACGACGGGACTACGTTCACGCTAGTAGCCAATAGCTTTGGTGTAGGAATTTGATCTGAGCATGCGTGGCACTTTGTCCGATCGGAATTCTCTACATATGATCGAGTATGTCGGATCGGAGCATTTTGTCAGAAAATATTTCTGGCAAATTGGAAAAGTTGGTCCGACGGATATTCCGACGGAAACAGTCCGATGCAGACCACACACAGTCGGAATATCCGACAAAACGCTCCCTTCAGACACATTCCGATGGATTCTCCGACCGTGTGTACAAGGGCTAAGACAGCTGTCAATTTATTCTCACAACGCAGATAGAAAAACAAAGTTCCTTCTTGTCTCTTCAACAGCAGTTGTGTTATTTTCCATCAGAATAGAATAACATGACTGCCAAGAAGCTTACTGGAACTGGCATCTCCAGATATTGTAATTCGATTTATCAATCATCCCACTTATAAATTATGTTAATTATAGTTGGAGATTCTGTTTCTAGTAAGAAAATATTAAATCCACATTTAAAAATTAACTTCACACAAAAAAGTAACATATGGTATATAATCGCTACATAAGCATTTTGTAACCTAGTGGAACATTTATAAAGAAGTAAATTTGACATTCACCAGACATTCACTGCAGGTAAACATTCCAAGTGTTTTAAATGACAGTAACCAATTCTCCACCAGTGAGTGTTGATGAAAGTTGCATTCGCTGCTTTATAATTGTGCTCCTAAAAACAAAAATAAATTGGTTCTAAAACTGGAATAAAAAAATATTGCTTCCTATACAACCCCCCCCCCCCCCCCCCCCATGTCATTTCCAATTAATGTGATTGGCTAACGGCTGTTTCCATCAGTTTTTTTTTTTTTCTTTCAGTTTTTTTATTACAGCACTGGAAGAACATACCACGCAATACCCACATTATATATTTTAATATTTTAATTGTTATTTTTCACTACAGTTCCTCCTACAGTGGAAGCCAAACAACTGACAATAAACGCCACAGCCAACTTGGGAGAATCTGTTACTTTGGGCTGTTTAGCCGATGGCTTTCCTGAGCCTGAAATAAGTTGGACAAAGTAAGTGATGAGTTTTTTTTAATTCACATTTATATTAATGTCTTTAAATTGCTACAGTCAAACAGGTTAATACGAAAGATGGAGCCCCATTCGTCAAAATGAGAATTGACCTTCAGAAAGCCCACTGACAGTTCTCTCTGAGTGATACTATTTTCTTTATGTAAGCTCTCCTGCTCATGTACCTTGGATGGATTACTAACTTGCAGACACTTCAGCCCCATTGCTTTGTTCCTATTTCTGAAAGTGAAACTGAAAACTGAAACTATGAAGAGGAACTTTTAATAACAGGCCCAGTAGACCTCATCTACTCAGCTTAATGTGTATAATCCTAGAAGGTTGAACATGTGGATTTATATGGAGGAAACTTTTTTGAAATTTTTGAAATCAGAGTATCCAACTGAGGAATTATCTTTTGGTGATTGAACAGAAACTCTGATTGAGCAATGTGGGAGTTCTGGTGAAGTTTGTAAATACAATGGTTCCATCCTTTGGTTTGTTGCTACAGCACTCGTAAAGGTTGTGACACTGTAAGGAGTGCACCACGTATTTTTTGTTTTCTTCAACTGCAGAATGTCTCAAGAATGCTTTACTTCTCCAGACAGCTTGCAATAAATTACCAGGGCCAACTAGTAGAAAGACATCTTTGTTACCACTGGATGATGACATTATAATAATGTACACTGGAAAAGACACTGCTTTAAGGGAAGCATCTCAGGGATGTATTGCAAATTCTGGAGCAATGTAGTGACTACTGAAATCCATCATGTACAAAAAAGATCTATGGAAGCTTTCAGTACCAGGATCACAACGTGTGTCCCATTCATTCCAGGTGTTTAGAACTTGTACTATTTACCGAATGGCTAAATACTGGTGCTGGAACTTACCAGAAGAATTATATTGACTTTTGAACTCCCAACGTTTTACCACTGCTTAGATGATGAATCATCAAAATTAGTCTCAACTTTGTAAATGTCAATTTTTGGTAATATAATTAAAAGCATCTCATTCATTTCATAAGTACAAATGATACAACATTATTTATTTGTGTGCTGCAGGAGAGGAGAACTGATAGAAGAAGTTGGTGATAAATACACCTTCAATGAAGATTCGTCAGAGATGACTATTCATCGCGTGGAAAAAGATGATGAAGCTGAGTATATCTGTATTGCTGAAAATAAAGCTGGTGACAATGAAGCTACCATTCTCCTGAAAGTCTATGGTGAGAGCACTGAATGGTAGACTAACCTATAATTTCAACTCTAGTCTTAAAACAAAAAAAATTATATTAGTTGTAACTGGACACAAAGCTATATTTTTTGATACTTGTAGTGACTTCTGTGAACAATATTATTATTATTATTATTATTCAGGATTTATATAGCGCCAACAGTTTGTGCAGCGCTTTACAATATGAGGGCAGACAGTACACTTACAATACAAATCAATACAGGATGGATAAGAGGGCCCTGCTCGTTAGAGCTTACAATCTTGTCATGGGCAGTTTCCAAGTGTATGGGAATAGCATGAGTTGCAGTTGCATGGAGTACAGCAGTCTAGGTTCCTGCTGTTTGTTATATGTGAATCCATTCACTAAAATCTCATATGTTTTAATAAAATGTCAATAGTAATTTTCAATATTTTTAAAACTACAACGTATATGAAATAATACCTGGTTATCCAATATGAAGATGTTTGTTCAGACGCTTCCTATTTCAGGGGGGCAACATTTTGTCTCCCAGTTGTGCTCTTACATTGTCAGTCTACTGAAAAAGCGTCTGATAGAGACCACAAATAGCCATTCCAATGCACATTACACTGGCAGGGTCCTATTTTGTCATCATATGAAAACCTGCCTCAAGAAATAATATATGGCCATCACTGGAGTACAAGAATATAGACAAGAAGTAACTGTAAAAAAAGTTAGCAGCACTGAAATGAAAAAAATGTGAGCACAATATTAAATTAGAACAAATCATAGCAATTGCTTATGAGGGTTGATTTACTAAAGGCAAATAAGCTGTTCACTTTGTAAGAGCATTTTACCTTAGCTTAATGAATGTAGTGGATCTGTCCAGGCTTCTGTCATCCAATTATGTGCAAGCAAATATACCATTTTGATTCTTTTCTTGCACGTGATTGGTCTTTGCAAAATACATTTTTACCACATTCACTAAGCTAAAGGAAACATCCCTTGCAAAGTGAAGCTTCTATTTGCCATTAGTAACTCAACACCACAGTTTTATTTTTAACCACTTCAGCCCCAGAAGATTTTAACCCCTTCCTGACCAGAGCACTTTTTACAATTTGGCATTGCTTCACTTTGACTGACAATCGTGCGAAATGTTGTACCTGAACGAAATGTGTGTCCTTTTTTCCCCACAAATAGAGCTTTCTTTTGGGGGTATTTGATCACCTTTGCTTTTTTTTTTTATGTTCTGCACTATAAACAAAAAAAGTGCAACAATTTTGAAAAAAAAAAAACAATATTGTTTTACTCTTTGCTATAATAAATATCCCCAAAATTGTTTTTAAAAACAAATTTCTTCATTAATTTAGGCCAATATATATTATTCTACATATTTTTGGTAAAAAAAATCGCAATAAGCTTATATTGATTGGTTTGCACAAAAGCTATAGCGTCTACAAACTATGGGAAATATTTATGGCATTTTTTTTTTTTTTACTAGTAATGGCGGTGATCTGCAATTTTTAGCAGTACTGCAACATTGCGATAGACAGATCAGACACTTTTGACACATTTTTGAAACCATTGACACTTATACAGCGAGCTATAAAACTGCACTGATTGTAAATGTCACTGGTAGGAAAGGGGTTAACACTGGGGGGGGGGGGGGGTCAAGGGGTTAAACGTGTGTTCCCTGGATGTGTTCTAACTATGGAGATAGGACTGACTGGGGGAGGAGACATATGTCTCCTTTCCCCTGACAGAACAGGGATTTGTGTTTTTACACACACAAATCCCTGTGCTGTCTCTCGTGCCCGCGGCACGGCGGCCACACGCGGGCACATGTGACGGCGGCCACACGCCTGCCTCCAGTGACATGCACGCGCCCCCACACTCTTAAGGGGCTCTTAATGTACCCATTCGTTGTTTTTTTTCCTAGTCGTGCCAATCTGACGACGTATATCGGCGTGAGCCGGTCAGCCATCGGTTAACAAACTAAGGGGGGTATTTACAAAAACTGGAGAGTAAAAAATCTGGTGCAGCTCTACACTGAAACCAATCAGCTTCCAAGTTTTATTGTCAAAGCTTAATTAAACAAGCTAAAGTTAAAAGCTGATTGGCTACCATGCACAGCTGCACCAGATTTTGCACTCTCCAGCTTTAGTAAATCCCCCCCCCCTAAATGTAATTTAGTTAAGGTTTAAATATACCGTATTTGCCAGTGTATAAGGCGACCCGTCATATAAGATGACCCCCTAATCTTACAGGACAAAAACGCTTTTAAAACTGTACTTACCGTATAAGACGACCCGGCTTTCGAGGCTTCCGAGGCTTCATATTTCTTCCTTCTTCCTGCATTTGCTGGAGCCAGTCACGGCGAGCGATGTATTCTATTAATGAATACAAAGCCTGTTTGGATTGGCAGAGGCTGTAACATCATCAGCCCGCGCCTCTCTGACTCTCCAAGCCAATCCGAGCAGGCTACAGAGTAGCCTGCTCTGATTGGCAGAGGTCGTTACTCCAATCCGAGCAGGCTTTGTATTCATTTGAATACATCGCTCACCAGGATTGGCTCAGCGGTATATACTGTATGTAGCCGAAGCTACATACAGTATTACCGAACACCAAGCAGCCATCCGAGGGGCTGACCTGGCGTATAAGACGACCCTTGCTTTTTGGCCAATTGTTTTACATGTAAAAGGTCGTCTTATACGCCAGAAAATACGGTACTTTATTATATGTTTTTGAAACTTCTCTCAAGACCACCAATTGCAGTATGTAGTAGATTAGAAAGATAAAGAGTGTGGATAATGGTATAGCAGCATTTTTTTATGTTCTTTTTATGTCCTTTAGCAAAACCCAAAATCACCTATGTTGAAAACAAGACTGCAGTGGAGCTGGATAATGAGATCACCCTTACATGTGAAGCCTCTGGAGACCCACTACCCAGCATCACTTGGAGAACTGCTACCAGAAACATCAGTGAGGAGGATAAGGTATGTTTGTCTTGATTATCTCTCATGGGGCACTGATTTGTGATGTCACTGGACTACTGGCTTATGATGTCACTGGATGACAGCCAGCAAACCACTCAAGGCAACATGGAATAGAACTTATATACCCTATGCGACTTGTTATTTTATATAATTAATATATTTTATTAGCATGCCAATTAAGAGCCCATTTACACTTAGGATCACTTTCGCACATGTAAAAAAAATCATTGTTGAATATTCATCCACCATTGTTTTAAGGGTACAGTTACAGCTGTACATTTTGGTGTGGTGTGTTCTTCGAAAATCTAGCATGCTGCAGCTTATGCACCTTCCTGAAAATACCTTTTTAAAAAGGTGGATAATAATTCACACATATTATGCACGTATAAAGTACTCAACTGTGTTTTAACATGTGCAGAAAGCATCCTTCTACTCCTTTCTCTCCATGTATAATGCATGCAAAAATGCACTTCTACATGTGTAAAATGCAACACATGGCAAAACACATAACAACCAGCTGAAAGATGCATATCAAAAATATGCATACACAAGTGTAAATGGGTCTTTAATTAGACTTTTGCCTGCTTTACAAACAAGCTACAGTGTGCAAAATCTGATTTATTTTTTTCAATATTAATTTAATACAGTTTACAAGTATTAGTTTGATTTGGTGCACACATTTCTGTGTTAATTTGGCATACCTTGAATAGGTCACCAACACTTTTATTGCATTGATGATTTCAATAGGATAGTATTTTTAGTATTTTCCCTGCAAGTTTCTTCAAAGGAATTTATTGCAATAATATACAGTAGTGATCACTGTGATTCATATAATGTTTTTTTTTTTTTTTTTTTTTGGCTGAGAGACCAGTAAATGGATTATTCATGTACACTTCTGTGTCAACAGGAAAATCTATACAAAAAATCTGGTTTATCATGTATTTTGTCTTTTGGTTGTAAATAAAGCATTTGATCTTATATTTTCTGTGCCTTGTGGGTGCTTCTAAAGTCCGACTAGATTTTTTGTATAGATTTTTTTGGTCGAGGTTTAAGATGAATCTTATAACTTTAGTTAAGGTTAGGTTAGGTTAAGGAGTTAATTTGAAGGATTATGTTGACGTAAAGGGTTAATATTAGGTTAAGTTTCCAGGTTGGAAAAAGGTTATGGGTAAGTGACTTTTACATTTCAAGGGTAAGACATGTTTTTTTTTTCCAGGTGTAAGTACAAGAGTTAAGAAATAAGTACAAGACTTATGCAATAAAAGTTAAAACAAATTTATGGCACCAAAACTTTCATGCCAAAATAATCCAATTATTAGAAACCAAAAATGCTACTTGAGTACAGTATTCTGCATTAGGTTAATTATTGTATTAAGTAAAATACTTTTGCCAATAGTTTACCATACATTACAGATTAAATGTTAATGGTTAAGCAATATTTGGAGTTAGCTGTTTAAAACGGCTTTATTTAGGGTGCTCATGGGAAATCTTTGACCTCCTTCATTATGTGAGCTCTGCTTTATGGCATAAGCCAAAAGTCATTATAAAAGGTGTTTATAAAGTAGTTCTCAAGTGCACTTTAAATGCAATAAATAAATAAATGCAATGCATAACAGGCCTTGCTGAGGTTAACATTTTGTACTGCTGACCAATGACAATAAGGCAGCGTGCAGTGACATCATAACTGGGTCTGTCCAATGACAATAAATCAGTTTACAGTGACATCATCACTGGGTCTTAGGAGGGAAAAGCTGGTGAATGAACCCTGGACTGAGAATGGAGCAAAATGAGCTAGGTGCCCTTCAATGGTTGCCAATTGTATACACAAACAAATGTAAGTATGTACTGAGAGCACCACAGCAATTGTGTGCGGATGGATTGTTACTGTGACAAAGGCAAAAATAATCAGTAGTTCTGATGGCACTTCCAGTACAGAAACATTACTCTATTTCAGAATATTAACCTTTTCTGGTTAGATTTTCAAGGATATACAGAGAATGTAAAACAACTATATACTTATGTAGTATTCATAATAAACTCCTACTGATAAGGCAAATCAAAGGTCTTTTAATTTCATAATCCTTTAGACTCAAGGGTTGCAGTGATAATTTAGAGTAAACACATATTTTTGCCGAAAAAAGTTGTTTAATTGTGAAATAAATAACTTTACCATTCTAAACACTATACAGTACATACACAGTATACCTGTTGTATACTGAGATACCTGATCACACCATGGGTGCACCATTTTGTTGCTAATCTGTGTATCAGAATCAGTGACTGGACCAAATCAGTTTATTTACAAATAACAGGGCTGCCTTTCTTGTGAGAAGGGTTATATTTCTATGTGGCCTTGTCTAGCAGGTTATAACGAAAGGATAGGCCAGTTGTTTTAACATAGCTAAAAGGATGAGACGAGAATATAGAAAAAAGGAACTACCTATTTTGAAATCATTTTAGTAGGCTGCTCACATTCTTAAGGTTTTGAATGCTGGAAGCTCCATCAGATTCTATGCAAAACTGCTGACTATTTTTGAAACTCTCACCTCTTCTGTCTGGCGTCGTCCTCCTGGGCAAATTTTGGCTCAGATGTAACTGTGGGATAGAGACCTTGTTCTAAATAAATCTATACAGTGCTTGTTGCTCTGTGTTATGCTTGAGTTACTGTCTTCGGTCTCTTTCTTTACAGTCCCTTGTGTTTTAGTTTACTTTTAAAATATTGGAGCCTGAATTAGAATATATTTTTGCTTTAGGATGGATATGTAGTTATTATACCACCAAATGAAACATACTCCTAAATATCCCCAAGTATTAATACTTTTCATTATAGACTTCACCTGTAAAATCTAAAAGTATATTAATTGGAGTGTAGAAACCTGAAGAATTAACTTGGTCGTTATAATGTCAGTTACTGGACTTGGTCATTTCGTAAGAGTTTAAAAAAAAAAAATGAAAATTATAGTTTATTTTGTTGACTGGATTAGAGAAATTTTTTTCAGGGTTAAAAATCTGCAACATCATCTGTGTAATTGATTGAATGTTTCTTTTAAAGTGGGTACATGATTAAAACATATTAGAGCTAAGCAGCTTGTTTTACTATAGTGGAGACTCTTGGAAGAAACAGAAATAATAAGTCAATGACATATAAAATCCACTCTATTTGATTCGGGGAAAAAGCCATCCAAAACATAACATGGCAGATTTAAAAGGAAATCTTGTTAGTTTAACTTGGATCACAAAGGTGATATTCTGATATTTTGTGGAGGTCTTTGGGTTCCAGTTTGTCCTGCCCAGCAACTCCTTCACTCTCTTGCTGCACCTGTTGTCAACATGTTATCATAAGAAAGAATCAGATAACATTGAAAAAGGAGAGGGGGAAATCATGTCTTCTGTCTCTTTCTTTATTTAATGTACCAAGTCTACCAGGTGTACAAAAGAGAAGGAGTGGTGGCACGTCAAGAATATGGTGGAACGTTCTCAAATTTCTTAATAGGCATATCACCTTTGTTGTCTAGAATCTATTCAAAGGGGTTTTCTCATGTAAATTCGATAAGGAGATTTTTTGAATAAAAAAAAACTTAAACATTGTTTATTCAAGAAAAACTGGTACACACAGAATCTGGTGCAGCCATGCATAGTAACCAATCAGCGTCTAACTTCAGATTGTTCAATTAAGCTCTGACAGTAAAAGCTAGAACCTGATTGGTTACTATGCATAGCTGCGGCAGATTCTGTGCACACCAGTTTTAGTAAATGTACCTCAGTGCATAACTAGGATACTTTTCAGACACATAACACAATTAGAATGTCAGTGCAGTAAACAGCAGTGGCTTGGTTTTGTGGAATTTGCTCTTATACATTTTTTGCTGACCTTATAAGTAGCGATATAATGTGCTTTGCTAGAGAGAGAGTTCTGTATGCTTAATTTTTATATTCTTCAAAGACATCTGAGGATTATTTAGCATTAAGACTTTATACGAAATACCTTTTCCTGGCAAAAAGGTAGCTGGATTGTTATGAATTGTCTTGAGGACACTCAGATAGGTTTAGTAGGTAGCTAGTCTTGTCTGATTTGATTGTCTTAGCGCTAGACACATGTATTTGCTTAAATGATAGTAAACATACAAATACAAAAAGACTTTAGAATAACAGTAACCTTTACAACATAAAAGTATTCTTTTCCCATACTGTATTATGTTCATAGAGGCAATAAAAGAACATACTTTGCTAAAAGTTGAGATAGTAATACTAAGATTTAACTATGTTAGTTGTAGTTCCATCCTCTGTCTCAATATAATACTTGTGTTTGGCTGTCTTTGTTGCGTACTGTGTTTACGGAGTGCCTGTCCCATCAAATTTGTTCACATGTATCTGCATGTCTTCTTGTACTTTTGCTAATCATGTTGATATATAATTTTTCTGAAATCTACAAAAACGAAGATGGCCCCATGGACAAAGAAGATCACATTTACCCTTTTTCATGCCACATTCTTCAGCTCTCTTTGGGAATTTTAAATTAATGGGTTTCAAAGAATGATGTCTGAAATGACTGATCCACACTTTAAAAAATGTAGAATAGGTCAGGTCAGATAAGAGTTAGAATCCTTTCAATGTGTATTGGATTGACCCTGGATTTTCTTTCAGTGGGATTTCCCCAGGGCAACTCCATTGGACCGCCACTGAAAATTCCAAAACCACCTGTACAATTATGTAAATAAATGTAAAAAAAAAACATTTTCGTAACCCAGATATACATATTAATTAAGCTGTATTCTTTACTTAGAGCTTAATTGAACCCAATGAGTGATAGAATATGCATAGCTTAATGTACTATTTTAATAATGAGAATATTTTACATCCTGGGCCTGTATTACTATGCAGCAAGACACCAAACCGGCTACAAGAATAGCCAACATTTACCATTGTGGTATAATTGAAAATGGCATTTGGAATTGACTGGACAGTTTGTAATCAAGTCTGGATAACAAATTACTCCTGCCCTATGATGTATGCAGTCATATTTACACTACACCTAAAAGCCACTGTGTGATTAATAAGAATTGGCCATATCACAGAATGGCTTACGTCTCGATTTTACACTTAACTTTTAGTAATGTTTATTGATTTTATTTCTTTGCTTTTTAAAGTACTTCTCTTCTTTTGTCTCTGAGAATATTTAATATATCACAAATAAACATTATTCAATGATGCCTTATTTGTTCAAAGACTGATTAATTGACTTGAAAACATATATATCACATGTTTTCAGACTGAGCAGGTATTGATCGGTCATTTCCCTATAATGGGACTCATTCTTCAAAGCTGATTGTTTGAAACCACTGAGAGCTGACCTTATGTTTCTGCATGTGACAACTGCCATTGGATAATTGGGAATTAAATATATGTTTTTAATATTTGGTTAATTTTGCTAAAGTTGTAAAATTTTAACTTAGTTTTTTTTTGTAATTGTTATCAGTGTAGAATCTGCTGGTGGGACTTAAAGGCTTGTTTAGTTAGACTGCCTTTGGTATTACACCCAGAAAATAGTCACTGCATTTGTTTCAGTGTTAGAGAAATTGGTTTGGAATAGGACTTGGATTCCGTCCACCCAAACAGAATATAAATAGTTTTCAATGGTTGCATTCGATTTAAATAAAAACTGGTCTTGACCTTTAATTCTAGATGTAAAGTACTCAGCTGAGCATTTGACTAGCGGGTTTCCCACTGGTATCACTTTTGCTTGTTTAATAGTAAAGGCATTAGTGACTCCAATGCTGCTTGACTGATAATAAACCTTCAATAGTAAAAACATACCCAATAGTATAATCAAAGTGAAAGCCGTTTCACCCAAACCCTACTTTTAAAGAAGAAAATATTCGGTTGGATTTTTCCTGCAGCCCTATCACATTTGTAGTTTACTTTTAGAAAAAGAAATACAGTATATTTAGGTAAACAATTTTTTATACCTAGTCTCCTTTGACTTTTGTCACTGCTGGAATATTCATCTTCATAGTCTTTGTACTTGTCTTCCACATTACAGGATTTTTAAATACTTAAAGAAAAAACACCGGCCAGACAAAAAAAAAATAAAAAATTAGGAAAACCATTACAATTCAGAACAACAGGACCAAATTGTGATTTTTCTCAAAACCGTCTAAGACCCCTTCACACTATCCTTGTCCATTGTGGTGCATTCCTGCACACATGTTAATGTGCAATATTTCTAACCTAAAAGTGGGCTGTGTTAAGGCAGCATATCAATTCATAATAGGTTGCCAATGCAAGTACATTGTAGTGCAACATAATGTGGTCCATCAGCATCTACTGTACTTTTGCATTTTGATGCTCCGCTAAATTAATAGCACACCAGTGCATTGCACACGTATCATGCGTTACTGAAATGCATACGTATGAAGCCAGCCAGCCAAACTCCAGCCAAAATGTTTTGTTTTATAGTTTTGAGTGGATACAGGATGAGTTACAATATCTGTTGATATTGTTGTCGGTGACCTCCCCTAACACATTTATTCTCACTCGTTATTTTTGTACAGAAAGTTGGGGAAATATAAATATTTAAGGAGGAATTTCTGAGTGAGCATACATGTTTCAGAAACAGCTGTCACCCATTTAACATGGGTATACTGCTGTATGAAGTGTCCTTGACTACATATTGTGCTGGATTCTCCCGAGTGGAGACAGAGGCAGCAAAACAATTCTGAAAGACATCCAAACTATTTGACACTCTCTCTTTAAGTCTAAAAAAGAAGTTTTGGATGGAGCAACTCCTTAAGGCCTTTTTAATTATAAAGCAAATGAAAAAAAGCATAATAGGTCCCTAAGGAAAACTGAATCCATGTTATTGAACACCACAGTGCAAAGAGCAATGGACAACAGCAAACAATCACAATTCTTATCTTTATTTTATAATAAAATAAATACACAGGACTTCTTTGAATAAATTCCTAAAAAAAAAATGGGCTAAATGCTTTGAACATTTCATTTTCATCATCAACAAAACTTAATAATTACCTGTGTAAATAAGGACAAAATTGTCCACAGACATTTGCATTGCCTTGGAGTTCAAAAGGTTTACCAGATCATTGAATCGGTGTTTATTTAAGTACCGTCTTTTTATCTGTCATAAATTTTATGGTTGTTTGATTTGATCTCAGGATCCCTGGTCTGGAAAACTTTAATGAAACCTGTATACAGCCTTATTTTATTGAGGCATATTACAAAGACCATGTTTAGGAATATTAAATTTGGTTAGGCCTTTTTTAATGATTTTCCAACAATTTTTGTCTACTTTAGCTCTCCACCCTAATATATATGACATTTTCTCCGTTTACCTGCTTTGCCAAACACTCATGAGAGCTACTGCTGTGACTGTGCCCTCAAATATGGATGACTTGCTGTGTTTTAGATATACTTGACACTTCATTGCATTTCCTGCATGTAATGTGGAATAGCATGCCTTCATCATGTGTTTATTGAATGTGTTTGCATGTAACAAGTAACCTCCTGTGTGTGCATGCTGAAGCTGAAATTGTGTTACAGTAATTCATTTTAGCCAACAAAAATATTGAGTTTAATTGCTGGGATCTTAACCCATTTTTTGCCATTTAACTAATGATGGCTTAAGCTCTGAATCTGATGAAGCAGCAGTACTGTTGATATCAAGGCTTTAGACAAAAAATATATACATTTTGTCCAATTGGGATTTACTACTTGAGTTTGAGTTTGTACTGGTTAGGACTATGTTATTATTAAGATCCCTTTCAGCTTTGACATGGGAAGGAAAGACAATTTAAACATAAAAAAAAGCAAACTTATACCACTTCTAGGAAAAAAAAAACAGGCCAATAATGTAATGGGTGGTGGACTGCTGCCAGGTATAAAGTTCAAGCACCTAAGAGTGCCTCAAAAATGCAGCAGCCTTGGATTGGTGCCGTTATTCCCAAATTCTTGGATGATCTGACAGGGCAGACTCTGACATTTCTTGGTAGTGAAACTTGCCCATGCCTCCCACTTCCCAGTCTTTCCTATTCACCTATCACTATGTTGGTCTGTTTCATTGACCAGTAGGATTTCCTGGGCGAGGAAGGGCAATCTTCAACATTTCTAAAATGTGTTAGCTCTTTTCCCATCAGAACAACCAGGCATTCTGGCATAGTGGTAAGAATTTGAGGCTGCAGCAGATGTCTAAGCACCTCTAGGTTTCCTACAATTTTTACCAAACATGTGTTTTTGTTTTCTTTGCACGGCAGATTTGTTTTCATAGCAATTTAAGCACCCTTGGTAGTTTTATGGTACATTTACTGACATATACCTACACATATGCCTTATTTAGAGCTGTACACATCATGCCAAAGGATGTAGAATTGTGGATTAAAGATAATAGAGAGATATGACACCAACAGTCATATGGAGGACATGCTTTATCCCTTTTGGGTTAAACCCAATTTTTGCTCTAATTTTCTCTTTATATTCTTTTCTTTGGAAATTTAAAATAGGCCACACATTTAACTACGCTCTTCTCTTCTTAAACACAACTTAAAATAAATGTATTTAAATAAACGCTATGCAAACATTTGACAAAGGAACATTTCAATTATTATATTATAATCTCAGATGGTTCCAAGTTAGGTTTCCAGAACAGATGGATTTCTCAAAAATGTGCATATAAGGTGAATTATGCACATTTGTCCCATATTTTAAACTATTCTTTAAACAATTTCAAACAAAGACCTTTAAAGGCAATTGAATAACAGGAATGTGAGACTTTGTGATTTATAGTATGCAAAAATGTACTTTTTATCAAGCACAAGTTCACTTGTAAAAGGTTTTTTTTTGTTACTGTTTCAGTTTTTATGAGATGGGAACTATTCAATGAGATTACAAAAAGTATATTATCTAAATGGAATGTAATAGACTTCCATCACAGCACCATCCCAGTTATTTCTTATAAATATTAATAGCCAGGTATGTGGTGCATTTAGAAACATGTCCAGCACTTTTTTGAAGCATTCTACTAACTAGAGGGCCATTCAAAATGTTCACAGCTCTTACTTCATCCATAATGATAGAATTAGATACACAATGCTTATCCAAAAAGGTAAAACCTATATGTGCCAATCATATATCTCTTTGCTGTACCAATTCTGTGTAAGTACAACATGCACACTGCTCTCTGCAATTTTCCACGGCGTGTTGATGCGTATTGGGCCTGTAAAAAAAAGTAGGTCAGTAGTCTAATACTTTAAATGATAAAATGCCGAAACAAATGTTGCTTTTTTCTTTTGCTTTTAGGGCATTTGTACTAGATTATTGACTGCAACGTACTGCTGCTTTACTTTTAGAAAATACAATAATCCATTTGATGTGATACTTTCTAGTTCCTGTGCAAATTATGGTTTTTTCCAGTAGTTTGAAATCAAAGGTGGCCATCCTAGGGCTCTCTACCTGTTATAAAACTACAAGTGCCAGCATGCACTGCCAACTGACATTTGTCAGCGAAGCGTTGCAGTTTTTTCTTTTGGAAACTTGTAGTTGCTAACTAGTCAGAGAGCACCAGATTGCAGAAACCTTAGATTAGTCCTTCACATAACTGCATGCATTGCACGCTCAGTCTACTGTGGCATAACTCGGCACATACAATAACCATAAAAAAATGTTTTATTGCTTTCTGTGTTTGTTGTGTTTTTATATCTGTTCTCTCCAGGCTTCGTGGACACGGCCCCACAAAAAAGAGGTATAAAACCACTTAGACTTGAAATGCTGTACTCAGAGAAAGAGATACCTAACCCTTAGAACTATTCCAGAACCACGTTGATTAACTAAACCCATGTTGATAGTTACAAGAAGATAGATATAGTATGTCCGTAGCTTTATTCTATAATACTCAAACAAGCTCGGTTGGTATAACAAGTTAGATAAATACGGATACATCAGTATGGTAAAATGTAATGTTATAGGTTTTCATAAAAATCAATTATTAAATTATGTATGGAAGAAAAAAGGAGGAGCGGGGGGGGGGGGGGGGAAGGAAGGCGCTAACATAGACTACTCCAACCATGAACTGGCCGTACACCCCGCAGTGGAATCGAGGACTATCTTGATACCCAGATGGAAACAACAGATATGAATAAAATAACTTTTATTTTGAAAAAGAAATAATAATTTAAAAACAACTGTTGATAATCAACATAATAGCAACAGACAATTGTACAATCAAATAGTACCCAGCCTTCTAATATAAGAAAGTTCAGGGTACAGTGACTGGTATCCAAGTTGATCGTATATTTCAACTAGTTTCGTGACTAAAAGTCGCTTCTTCAGGAAAATTCTTGGTACAGATCTACAATTAAATACATATTGTCAACATTATTAGTATAATACAGTAGACATCTCAAAATCAGAATTTGTGGAGTATTTTTTATATACATAAACACCTTTAATACTACAGAGCATATGGCTCACTGCCGGGGACTCCAAAAACAGGCCAGAAAATAAAGCACGGGTGGCTCCCACCATTTGGAGTTTACCACCCCCGGGGCGGACACGGGAGGTTCAGTAAACAGAGCCAACTATGAAGAAAAAAAATATATAATAAAATATGTATAATTTAGTTTACACAATTTTAGAAAAAAATATATATATATTTATATTTTATATCCTTAACCAATGGTAATATTAATAAGCGATTAACATACCCATGCAATCATAAGTATGTATCAAAACATACGAATTAGAATCCAAATCACGGATCGCTGCGTTAATCACGGACAGCTTCAAACAAAGCTGTCCGTGATTAATGCAGCGATCTGTGATTTGGATTCTAATCCATATGTTTTGATACATACTTATGATTGCATGGGTATGTTAATCGTTTATTAATATTACCATTGATTAAAGATATGTATAATTTAGTTTACACAATTTTAGAAAAAAAAAATGTATATTTGATATCTTTAATCAATGGTAATATTAATAAACGATTAACATACCCATGCAA
This sequence comes from Lithobates pipiens, assembly GCF_037356315.1. NCBI lineage: Eukaryota > Metazoa > Chordata > Amphibia > Anura > Ranidae > Lithobates > Lithobates pipiens. The sequence goes on from NW_027507788.1 coordinate 201,881,626, forward strand.
TCATAAGTATGTATCAAAACATATGGATTAGAATCCAAATCACAGATCGCTGCATTAATCACGGACAGCTTTGTTTGAAGCTGTCCGTGATTAACGCAGCGATCCGTGATTTGGATTCTAATTCGTATGTTTTGATACATACTTATGATTGCATGGGTATGTTAATCGCTTATTAATATTACCATTGGTTAAGGATATAAAATATAAATATATATATATTTTTTTCTAAAATTGTGTAAACTAAATTATACATATTTTATTTTATATATTTTTTTCTTCATAGTTGGCTCTGTTTACTGAACCTCCCGTGTCTGCCCCGGGGGTGGTAAACCCCAAATGGTGGGAGCCACCCGTGCTCTATTTTCTGGCCCGTTTTTGGAGTCCCCAGCGGTGAACCATATGCTCTGTAGTATTAAAGGTGTTTATGTATATAAAAAAATACTCCACAAATTCTGATTTTGAGATGTCTACTGTATTATACTAAAAATGTTGACAATATGTATTTAATTGTAGATCTGTACCAAGAATTTTCCTGAAGAAGCGACTTTTAGTCGCGAAACTAGTTGAAATATACGATCAACTTGGATACCAGTCACTGTACTCTGAACTTTCTTATATTAGAAGGCCGGGTACTAATTTGTACAATAGTCTGTTGTTATTATGTTGATTGTCAACAGTTGTTTTTAAATTTATATTTATTTTTCAAAATAAAAGTTATTTTATTCATATCTGTTGTTTCCATCTGGGTATCAAGATAGTCCTCGATTCCACTGGGGGGTGTACGGCCAGTTCATGGTTGGAGTAGTCCATGTTAACGCCTTCCTCCCCCCCCCCCCCCCCCCCCCCCCCGTTCCTCCTTTTTTCTTCCATACATAATTTATGAGGATACCAATTATTTTTTATTTTTTAAAAAACATTTAGGCACTATAATTATTCATCAATTATTAAATTAGATTTATATTTTTCCCTTTATTTACTACAACAAAATAATGCTGGCTATTTAAAAATGCAATAAGGAATCCCTTTACCTGACCAAGGCTAGCATCCTCCTGTCTAATCTGATTTGGTCTACCCTAATCTGCACACTAGTCCTGGGGCACTGACCTACCTGTTCATGTTTACCAAGAGTGATATGTCTGCCCTTGGAACTAGTCTAAAGCCTGCAGTTCCCTTTCAATTGATGTTTTTGGTGTTATATTAGTCTGTCATGACAGAGTCCCTTTAAATTAGCATTTACCTTGTTGCTGTAGGTTATTGCATTGTTTGTAAGGGATGGGTGAAACTTGGATGTATTAAGTTTGCTTACAAGATAGCTTTATCCAGTGCTATACAGACTCTTTGGCATTCCCAATGTATAATTTTGTTGGAGTATTGGAATTGCTATGCCATGTTATAAACTATACATAATGTGATTATAGTTACAGTCATGGTGATACATTTAACTACCCCAAGAAAGAATGAAAGGGGCCTTAGATGTTTGGCTTAGAAGTAAATCTCTTAACGTTTTTCAAGATACCTTGTCACCAAGATAATGCTGTTACAAATTCAGGCGAGCTGAGTATTGTAGAAGCTTATTTGCAGTGTTGTTCCTTTCTATTAATTATGTTTTGTTTACTTGCAATATAGCTTTAAATTTTCTGGATCAAAATGTGGCCAGTTTAACAGGCAGCGGCTGAATTTCAATCCATGTATGGACAGACTGGTTGCACACAAGCCGATCTATCAATCAACTTGTGTGCAACCAGCCTGTTGGGTTTGTCCTAATCAATCAGCTTTGATCTCTGTACAATATGAATAACATAAGCCAATTCCCTCATCCACACACTCAATGTGTTGGGAGAATGCTTCCCGCTGAGCCTTTTATATTCTGACAGTGGGGAGACTTCCTCACTGTCAGAATACAAAAGGCTCAGCAAGAAGCATTCCCCCATCCACATTGAGTGTGTGAATGGGGTAATTTTCTTTTTTTTTTAATTAACCCAATGGCCCTTGCCCCTCCCTGCATAACCTTTATGTACTGTAGCTGCAGAGGAAGCAGGCCATATCCTACTAGAACTGTATTCATATTTTTTTGTATTAACCACTTGCCGACCGCCGCACGCCGATGTACGTCGGCAGAATGGCACGGGCAGGCATAAGCACATACATGTACGTCCTTTGCCTCCCGCGGGTCGGGGGCCCGATCGGGCCCCCGCCCGGTGCCTGCGGCGGTCGGTTTTCGTTCGGGAGCGATCCCGGACGAGGGGACGGCCATTCATTCATGGCCACCCCCTCGCGATCGCTCCCGACGAATGGAAATCCCCGGTGACATCACTTCCTCTCCTGTAATGTAAACACAGGAGAGGAAGTGATGTATTCTCTCCTCCGTGTCGGTATTTTTCGTTCCGACACGGAGGAGAGCGGATCAGTGAGTTGCACCAACACATCCCACACACAGTAGAACATGCCAGGCACACTCACACCCCCCCTTTACCCCCCGATCACCCCCCCAATTACCCCTGCCCCCCAGTCACAGTGACACCAATGTCATTTTTTTTTTTTTTTTTTTTTTTTTTTGCATTGGTGTCATTTGTGACTGTAATAACTGTTAGGGCAGTTAGGGTTAGCCCCCTTTAGTTCTAATGTACCCCCCTAACCCCCCCAATAAAGGTTTAACCCCGTGATCACCCCCCGTCGCCAGTGTCACTAAGGCTGGGTTCACATTGCAGCGGTTTATGAGAACGAATGTGATTCGCACCGCACTGCAGTGCAAATCACATCCGATCTCTGTGCGATTCGAGTTCAGCCATTCGCCGCACCCGCCGCACCCGCCACACCCGCCGCACCCGCCGCAAATTCGCACGGGACCCTTTTTTTGGCCCGCAGCAGAATCGGATCGCATGGGTGTTCACACCATGCGATCCGAGTTTGCAGATCGCACTGCGATATGCGAACTGATCTGGGGGTGTCAGTAACATTTCACTGACACTCCCAGCAGTTCGCATAGGGCAGTGTGAACTGCCGCCGGGAGGCATGCGATGCGGGAACCCGCCGCGGATTCGCGGCGTTTCCGCATCGCTCCAGTGTGAACCCAGCCTAATAAGCGATCATTTTTCTGATCGCCGTATTAGTGTCACAGGTGACGCTAGTTAGGCAGGTAGGTATTTAGGTTCGCCGCAGCTTTTTATAGCGCTAGGGACCCCCATATACTACCGCATAAAGCCCCCTGATTGCCCCCTAGTTAACCCTTTCACCAGTGATCACCATATAACTGTTACAGGTGACGCTGGTTGGTTAGTTATTTTTTTATAGTTTCAGGGCACCCGCCATTTATTACCTAATAAAGGTTTAACCCCCTGATCACCCGGCAGGTGTCATTTGTGACTAATAACTGTTAGGGCAGTTAGGGTTAGCCCCCTTTAGTTCTAAGGTACCCCCCTAACCCCCCCAATAAAGGTTTAACCCCGTGATCACCCCCCGTCGCCAGTGTCACTAAGGCTGGGTTCACATTGCAGCGGTTTATGAGAACGGATGTGATTCGCACCGCACTGCAGTGCAAATCACATCCGATCTCTGTGCGATTCGAGTTCAGCTATACAGATAGTATGGCTGAATTCGTGTCGCACCCGCCGCACCCGCCGCAAACTCGCACGGGACCCTTTTTTTGGTCCGCAGCAGAATCGGATCGCATGGGTGTTCACACCATGCGATCCAAGTTTGCAGATCGCACTGCGATATGCGAACTGATCTGGGGGTGTCATTAACATTTCACTGACACTCCCAGCAGTTCGCATAGGGCAGTGTGAACTGCCGCCGGGAGGCATGCGATGCGGGAACCCGCCGCGCATTCGTGGCGTTCCCGCATCGCTCCAGTGTGAACCCAGCCTAATAAGCGATCGTTTTTCTGATCGCTGTATTAGTGTCACAGGTGACGCTAGTTAGGCAGGTAGGTATTTAGGTTCGCCGCAGCTTTTTATAGCGCCAGGGACCCCCATATACTACCGCATAAAGCCCCCTGATTGCCCCCTAGTTAACCCTTTCACCAGTGATCACCATATAACTGTTACAGGTGACGCTGGTTGGTTAGTTATTTTTTTATAGTTTCAGGGCACCCGCCATTTATTACCTAGTCTCACTAGTGTACCCCTAAATTTAGGGGTGTCTACTTTCTAAAATGGGGTCATTTGGGGGGGGGGGGGTTGTGCCATCTTGGCATTTTATGGCCTTCAAAACTGTAACGCCCTTAGAAAGCCTGAAGGCGGTGCTTGGTTTTTGGGGCCCCGTACGCGGCTAGGCTCCCAAAAAGTCCCACATATGTGGTATCCCCGTACTCAGGAGAAGCAGCAGAATTTATTTTGGGGTGTCATTTCACATATGCCCATGGCATGCGTGAGCAATATATCATTTAGTGACAACTTTGTGAAAAAAAAAAAAAGTTTGTAATTTTCCCGCAACTTGTGGCAAAATATAAAATATTCCATGGACTCAACATGCCTCTCAGCAAATAGCTTGGGGTGTCTACTTTCTAAAATGGGGTCATTTGTGGGGGTTTTGTGCCATCTTGGCATTTTATGGCCTTCAAAACTGTAATAGGTAGTGAGAAGTGAACTCAAAAAATTACGCCCTTAGAAAGCCTGAAGGCGGTGCTTGGTTTTCGGGGCCCCGTACGCGGCTAGGCTCCCAAAAAGTCCCACATATGTGGTATCCCCGTACTCAGGAGAAGCAGCAGAATTTATTTTGGGGTGTCATTTCACATATGCCCATGGCATGCATGAGCAATATATCATTTAGTGACAACTTTGTGAAAAAAAAAAAAAAAGTTTGTAATTTTCCCGCAACTTGTGGCAAAATATAAAATATTCCATGGACTCAACATGCCTCTCAGCAAATAGCTTGGGGTGTCTACTTTCTAAAATGGGGTCATTTGTGGGGGTTTTGTGCCATCTTGGCATTTTATGGCCTTCAAAACTGTAATAGGTAGTGAGGCGTGAAATCAAAAATTTACGCCCTTAGAAAGCCTGAAGGCGGTGCTTGGTTTTCGGGGCCCTGTACGCGGCTAGGCTCCCAAAAAGTCCCACATATGTGGTATCCCCGTACTCAGGAGAAGCAGCAGAATTTATTTTGGGGTGTCATTTCACATACGCCCATAGCATGTGTGAGCAATATATCATTTAGTGACAACTTTGTGTAAAAAAAAAAAAAAATTTTTTTTTGTCATTATTCAATCGCTTGAGGCAAAAAAATAAAATATTCAATGGGCTCAACATGCCTCTTATCAATTTCCTTAGGGGGTCTACTTTCCAAAATGGGGTCATTTGGGGGGGTTTTGTACTGCCCTGTCATTTTAGCACCTCAAGAAATGAGATAGGCAGTCGTAAACTAAAAGCTGCGTAAATTCCAGAAAACGTACCTTAGTTTGTAGATGTGACAACTTTTGCGCAAACCAATAAATATACAATTATTGACTTTTTTTTTACCAAAGACATGTGGCTGAATACATTTTGGCCTAAATGTATGACTAAAATTGAGTTTATTGGATTTTTCTAATAACAAAAAGTAGAAAATATCATTTTTTTTCAAAATTTGCGGTCTTTTTACGTTTATATCGCAAAAAATAAAAATCGCAGAGGCAATCAAATACCATCAAAAGAAAGCTCTATTTGTGGGAAGAAAAGGACGCAAATTTTGTTTGGGTACAACATTGCATGACCGCGCAATTACCAGTTAAAGCAGCGCAGTGCCAAAGTGTAAAAAGACCTCTGGTCATTTACCAGCAAAATGGTCCGGTCTGAAAGTGGTTAATAACGTTCATTTAATTATCCAATTCTTAGTGGGGTCAAATGGGCATTTGTTTTTGACCATAGAGATTAAACATTTTTTTAAGGGGCATGATGGAATTATTTTCTCAAACTAATACATTCATTTGGGAAAGAAATTGAATATTAAAAACAAACAAAATTTCAAAGTACTTACGAACAACTTTCGTAAAGTCTTCAGTACAATTTTTTGTATGGACATTAGTTTGAAAATCTTTTAGCGTATGGCCAGCTTAAGTCTGCGTGGGCTATATTTACATCACATCTAAGCCCCTGTACACACAGTCGGAGATTCTGCCAACCAAATTAGTCGGATTTTGTCCGTCAGATGTGTCCGAAACTGTTGCATACACACGGTCGGACTAAGTTGTCGAAAAATACGATCTTTCAGAACGTGATGACGTAATTTCGTTACGATGGGACTAGATTCAGGCTAGTAGCCAATAGCTTTGATGTAGGAATTTTATCTGAGCATGCGTGGCACTTGGTCTGATCAAAATTCTTTACACATGATCGGATTAGGTCCGACCGGCCCAGTTAGTCGGGAAATATTTCCAACATGTTGGAAAATTGGGTCCGGCGGAGATTCGGACGGAATCAGTCCGATGCATACCACACACAGTCGGATTATCTGACGACACGGTCCGATAAGACGCATTCCGACGGATTCTCAGACCGTGTGTACAGGGCATAAGATATGCTAGCAGCAGTCTTGATGCCTAAACAAGGGATGCTTTTACAGGTAAATAAAGGTAAATACAGGTGCATAAAATAAATGCATATAAAGCTCATAGGAATATTTTAAAAGGTTTGGTGACAGGATCTCTGAAGTAGTGCCATTCAAAATAAGCTTTTCCACTTTGTTTGCAGTGAAGCTCTGCTTTGATCCCCTGCTGGGCTGTTAATGCTGTCAAGGAGCCTGGATCTTGAGCCAAGCATAGCACATTTGCTAGGAGCTATGGAAAGCTCAAGAAGAGCTTTTACTGTCATTTGCCTTTTTTATGAATACTCCTGAAGCGAGCACCTTCACCTTTTATGAAAATAATACAGTAGAGTTGAGGTCCACTTTGGTAAAAACTGAAGATTAAACATTGAGATGCATAGCTCAGTAGTTCAGGTTTTCAATACAGCATCATTGTAGTGCACCAGTTCATCCAATACCTTTTTCTCTGGTGATTTTGGAACACCTGCTAATCATACTGAAACCCCATCTTGTTGCTCTTATACACAGTAAATCTAATATTAAAAATGCTACGTTTTTCACAAACACTTATCAGATTACAACCTACCTTTGAAATCAGAATATGTAATTGGTAAAGAGGATGTTGCATTGTAAAAATGTCAGGAAGTGCACTTATACTAATCAGATATAGAGGTGCATTTGTTTATTCTTTAGTAGATTGTCCAGAACTTAGATTAACTGATTCCCGACCGGATCACGCAGATATACTGCAGAAGAATGGCTCTCCTGGACAAAATCCCGTATGGGTATGTCCTTTCCTCCCGGCATGGGGATTTGTGTGTGTAAACACACAAATCCCTGTGCTGTCAGAGGAGAGGAGACATGTCGTTTGTTCCTAGTAAGTAGGAACAGCGATATGTCTCCTCTCCTACTCAGTCATAGCCCCATACAGTTTGAACACACTGAGGGAACACACATTTAACCCCTTCAGCAACCCCTATTGTTAACCCATTCCCTGCCACTGACATTTACACAGTAATCAGTGAACTTTTATAGCACTGATCACTGTATAAATGTCAATGCTTCCAAAAATGTGTCAAAGTGTCCGATCTGTATGTTGCAATACCGCTAAAAATTGCAGATCAACGCCATTACTAGTAAAAAAAATAAAAAAATAAATAAAAATTCCATAAAACTTTCCCTTAGTTTGTAGATGCTATAACTTTTGTGCAAACTTTTGTCCAACCCTCATTATACGCTTATTGTAATTTTTTTTACCAAGAATATGTCGAAGAATATATATCAGCCTAAACTGGGGGGTATTTATTATAGCAAAAAGTAAAAAAATACTGTTTTTTTTTTCAATATTGTTGCTCTTTTTTTGTTTATAGCACAAAAAATAAAACCACAGAGGTGATCAAATACCACCAAAATAAATTTATATTTGTGGGGAAAAAAGGACACACATTCTGTGTGGTTAGAGCATTGGATGACTGCTGCAATTGTCAGATAAAGTGGGGCAGTGCCAAATTGTAAAAAGTGCTCTGGTCAAGGAGGGGGTAAAATCTTCCGGGGCGGAAGTGGTTAAAAAACGCTGAGTAAACTTTATGATTTTGAACTAACTTGCAATATTGCAGTGAGCAATAGTAGCTCGCCAAATGCTTTCACTAGTTGCCCCGAAATGAATCTTTAACAATTTATCAAGAATATAGTGTTACAACTGTCCAACTCTTAGCCCCTGTACACGCGGTCGGAGATTCTGGCAACCAAATCCGACGCATTTTGTCCATCGGATTTAGTCCGACGGATTGTGTCCGAAACTGTTGCATACACACGGTCGGACTAAGTTGTCCAAAAATCTGATCTTTCAGAACGTGATGACGTAATTTCGTTACGATGGGACTAGATTCAGGCTAGTAGCCAATAGCTTTGATGTAGGAATTTGATCTGAGCATGCGTGGCACTTGGTCCGATCAAAATTCGCTACACATGATCGGAGTATGTCCGATCAAACCAGTTGGTTGGGAAATATTTCCAACATGTTGGAAAATTGGGTCCAATGGATATTCGGACAGAATCAGTCCGATGCATACCACACACAGTCGGATTATCCGACGACACGGTCCGATAGGACACATTTCAACAGATTCTCCGACCGTGTGTACAAGGGCTTAAGGTACACCACTACTATCAATTAGTAATAATATTATCTGTCTATGCTTACTGAGAGTACCAACCTCAAAAAAATGCCTTCATTATATCTAAACAAAAGACGGTTTTGGCACTTTAAATGAGGCACGGGTTAGCGCCTCCATCCCGGTATAAGGCAAAATTTGAAAGGAGGTTGGGACTTTAAAATGAAGCGGCTGAAGTGTGGAGGTAAAGGTAAAAAGAGTATTTAATTTAATTCATGACAATATGTGATACAGAGTAAATTCATATATATACATACATGTACAGTATGTATATATATGAATTTACTCTGTATCACATATTGTCATGAATTAAATTAAATACTCTTTTTACCTTTACCTCCACACTTCAGCCGCTTCATTATATCTAAGGTCTCTTAATTGTGAAGACTCGGTAGTGCTAAGTAAAGTCGTTTTAAGTGTTCTCCACTCTTCTACATGTAATACTCAACTCAAGTAATGCATTTTGTAGTTACTTAAAACTGGCTCTTACGTTGACATGTGATACAGAATTGTCATTGTTTGTGACATACTTAACATTGTTCTGTATTTTATTTTCAATAAAGAAATATTGGGAAAAAAACAGGCTCTATATATTCAAAAGCAGTCAGTAATCTTACTGCTAACGATTGTTCTACAGCTTAGAACATAGATACTTAATTTAGTTTGCTTAAGCACTCATCAGACACCCCTGGCACTCATGTTATTATTTCATTAGGACACATTGTTAAATTGTAAAATCCAACCCAACAGCTTTTCCTCCAATTACATCAGTTAATGGTTTAAACAGAGGTCTAAATGTTTTCATAGATATCCAATTGTCTAATGTTTACAGGTTTATTTTGAGTACATATACGTTGGAATTTTGCTTTGTAATTACTTTCTAATTAGAGATACTCATTCAATTCAGATATTATTGAATAAAACGCACTTCTACTCAAATTGATCCCGTTCATTAACTGCATTGATGTTCAAGCAGCCACTCAGATGAAGCAAATGGCTGATGAATTCTAGCAGACTATAATCTGTACTCACGTCTGAGAAGAAGTCATATACCCCTAAAACTATGATGATAGTTTGTTTGTTTTCAGATACTATGAATGCATCCCAGTCAAAGTGTTAACAAAGTTAAGTTTGTTATCATTAATCTCACTTCTTTAACCACTTTAGCCCCGGATAGGTTTTACCCCCTTCCTGACCAGGCCATTTTTTGCCATATGGCACTGCGTTACTTTAACTGACAATTGTGCGGTCGTGCAATGCTGTATCCAAATAAAATTGATGTCTTTTTTTTTCCCACAAATAGAACTCTTTTGGTGGTATATGATCACCTCTGTGGGTTATTTTGGCGGTCTTTTTGTGCTGACAATTTTGAAAAAACAACAAAATTTTTTTAACTTTCTGCTATAAAACATATTCAATAAAAAAAAAAAAAAGAAAAAAAATTTCTTCACCAATTAAGGTCAATATGTATTCTGCTACATATTTTTGGTAAAAAATCCCAATAAGCTTATATTGATTGGTTTGCGCAAAATTTATAGCGTCTACAAACTTTGGGGTATTTTTAATGGAATTTTTATTTATTTTTACTAGTAATGGCGGCAATCAGTGATTTTTAACAGGACTGAGACATTGCGGCAGACAGATTGGACACCTAACTGACACTTTTGACACTTTTTGGGGACCAGTGACACCAATACAGTGATCTGTGCTAATAAATATACATTGTCAATGTACTCATGACACTGGCAGGGAAGGGGTTAACATCAGGGGTGATCAAAGGGTTAAGTGTGTCCCTAGGGGTGCTTTCTAACTGTGGGGGGGTGCTTTGACTAGGGAAATAAAGAGATCTGTGTTCCTGTTTAGATCTCTCTCTTTCCCTTACACAGAATGGAGATCTGCCTTGTTTAAAAAACAGCTTTCTACCTCTCTACAAATGATCACTGGCAGACATCGCACTATCCGGGCCCACTGATTGGCTCCCGCTATGTCCAATCAGCTCCCCAGACCTCCTGCATGAAATTGCATACAGGTGCTGGGCTGCCCTGCCGCAGTATATATGCAGTAGGTGGTCCAGAAGCGGTTAACCCCCTGGCGGTATTCCCGAGTCTGGCTTAGGGTGAAAATACCATTAGCGGTAAACCCGAGCCAGACTCGGGATCACATCGCTGGATCCAGGATTAGTTTACTTACCTTATCCCCTGGATCCAGTGATGTCCCCCCGCTGTGCGAGTGGCTCGTCCTCCGCTCAATCTGTCATGGAGCCGATCTCCGTTCATTGCGAGCGTTGCGATGCACGGGGACGTAGAACACGCCACATTCAAAAAGTAAAACACACACATTACATACAGTATAATGTAATCTTACAGATTACATTGCTGTATGTAATTATTTCACATCCCCTTTGCCCCTAGTGGTCTGTCCAGTGCCCTGCATGCAGTTTTATATTATAAAAATGATTCTTTCTGCCTGGAAACTGGAGATTGTCCATAGCAACCAAAACTGTCCCTTTACATCAAAAGTGGTTTTAGACCAGCTAGAAAACAGCAATAATAAATTAGAATCACTCGCAGAATTGAGCGATTTGTGGGGAGATCCCTCATCAAATACTGAAAAGTAATGACAGTGACAATTCTGCAACTGAGCAAATTTCAGTGTTTTTGATTTGATTACATTATTGAATAATTTTTATTATTATTATATTATTATTTGGTATAATTATTTATAGTTATTTATTATATTATAATTTATAATTTCATTTTTCAAACTTTATCATACCCAGGATGTCTGCTAGACTCTGGTTTGGACAGATATAAGTGAGTTAGTTAGATTCCTAAGAATTACAGACCTACAATATAAAACCCCAAATTTCCATGCAAAATAATTGTACCGCTTTCAGCACCTAAAATCTGAAATAATCACACCGCCAGGGAGGTTAAAGAAGAAAATATACACAATATATTGAAAGAAAAATGTAAATATTGTTATGGATTTTAAGGCAGTTCATTGTCATTTTAGAGTGCTTCCAAGGTGCTTGTTGGGCTTAGTAACTGGATGGGGCTGCAATAGATTCTCTCAGCTTCTCTGCTGGATTAAAGTTATATTAAAATCTTCTCTTTTTTACCTAATTTAAAAAAAAGATGTTATATTTCCCTGCTCACCTCCACTTCTGTTGTTCCCCCCAGGCACACTTTGGTCCTTCTCTGAGTCTGCCCCCACAACAAGAGGCTTGCTGTGGGGACACACATGCAGACGCACTCCTGAGCCAGGCTGTGTCCATCCGTGGACACACAGCATGGCTCAGCCACCCCACTCTCCCCACTCAGAGTATTTGATTAAGTTCAGCAGGAGCCAACAGCTCCTGCTGCTATTCTTCTGTCCTGTGAGACTAGGGAGAGATACCAGCACTGCTGCAGACAGGAATAGGGATGGGGGATTGGTTCGGCCTGAGCATAAGTGTACCAGGCCACATGCCCTCAACATGGGGAAGGTGCTTTGGAGTAGCCCCATCCATGTCCCACAATGTAGACCCATCTCACACCACCCAACGAACCAAAAAAATAAAAATAAAAAAAGCTCCGCCGCCATGGGAGGCTCCCACTGAGTTATGCTTCTTCTCGATTAACATCTGTTATATAGCTGAGGGTGGAGCCACTCAGTGACATAAATGAGTGACCCCGCCTTCCTCTGATGTCACGTGGCATCAGAGGGGAGTGGGGTCACCTGTTTATGTCACCGGGTGGCCCGTCCTAAGATATATAACAGCTGTCACAGAGAAGATGCATCACTCGGTGGGAGCCTCCCATTGAGGCGGTGCTGTTGCAGCTTTTTTTTTCTTTTTTGGTCCGTCGGGTGGTGTGAGATGAATCTACATCACGGGACATTTTTATTTTATTTTTTTAATAAAGGACCCAAAGTGTCTCCTGTCTATTTTACTGTAGGGGGCCGAACTTCCGGGAGATCGGACCATGGCCCATCCCCAGAAGTGGGCCTGTCAAAAACAGGTCCCCCGTTCTCCCCTCACCCCTGAAAGGTGCCAAATGTGGCACCGGGGGGGGGGAGCATATAAGTGAGATCTTCGCTTTAAAATTACAACGCTAGATTACTATTTATCTATTTATTTAAACATTAAAAAGCAATGCCGCCTAAAACATATTTTGCAGTGGGTCTTTGCTGCTGTCACAGGCCAACAAGAAAAGGGCTAATGCATTGTTATGGTCAAAGTTAATTTCAACAGTGGAAGAGGAATTGGCATTAGTGGGCCTGGGGAGGGCTGGTGACAATCTTTCAGTACAAAATAAAATAAATGCAGCTGTACATTTAACACCGCGCAAACAGTGCAGCAGCACAAAAAATGGTTAAATAAAACTTGCTTACATAGTAAATTTACATTTACTTTGTGAAGATCTGATTGACTGAATGTCTATGTGGATTATTAGTTATTGGCACCTCTGTGTTCGCAAACTTGGCATTCCCTTTCTCAGTCAGTAGTTGTTAACACCTTTTTTTATGAATATATTGTAGATGCTTTTATTAATAGATTGCCACCATAAAAGCATGGGCCAGATGTCATGCAGCACACACATAAAAATACCATTGCATTTATAGGCTTTATGATTTTTTAAATAGGTTTGTTCAGCATCCATAATTCATACTACTCACCATGACTTTTACTAGACTTCCTGAATTATTGAAATAGCCATTTTCCTTATATTCTGTTCTTATTTTCACTGTTGTTTTTCCACAAATAGATACAAATGTATTTTATGCAACTGAGTTTAAGAAAATAAATGCAAATTTTATTTTGAATTTCCAACTAGTTAACCCCCCTGACGGTATTCCCGAGTCTGGCTCGTGGTGGAATTTTCATACCAAAAGCGGTATCCCCGAGCCAGACTCGGGACTGCATCGCTGGATCCAGGAGGAGGATTACTTACCTTCTCCCTCGGATCCAGCGTTGTCTCCCCGCTGTACGAGCGAGCCGTGTCTCGCTCGATGCATTACATCGCCGATCTCCGTGCCAAATTCAAAAAGTGAAACAAACAGTAAACATACAGTATAATGTAATCTTACAGATTACATTGCTGTATGTAAATATTTCACATCCCCGTTGTCCCTAGTGGTCTGCCCAGTGCCCTGCATGCAGTTTTATCTAATAAAAACTGTTCTTTATGCCTGGAAACTGGAGATTGTCCATAGCAACCAAAACTGTCACTGTACATCAAAAATGATTTTAGACCAGCTAGAAAACAGCGATAATAAATTAGAATCACTCGCAGAATTGAGCGATAGCGATTTGTGGGGAGATCCGTCATCAAATACTGAAAAGTAATGACAGTGACAATTCTGCAACTGAGCAAATTTCAGTGTTTTTGATTTGATTACATTATTGAATAATTTTTATTATTGTTATATTATTATTTGGTACAATTATTTATAATTATTTATTATATTATAATTTATGATTTCATTTTTCAAACTTTATTATACCCGGGATGTCTGCTAGACTCTGGTTTGGACAGATTTAAGAGAGTTATTCCTAAGAATTGCAGGACTACAATATAAAACGCCAAATTTTCATGCAAAATAATGGTACCGCTTTTAGCACCAAAAATCCGAAATAATCGTACCGCCAGGGAGGTTAATATAAAGTTGACCAATATATTTACTGTGGCCATCCCATGATCCTGCACCTATTGGGTAACTTCAAGTTTTAGGCACCAGCTGCATAAACAGCCCATCTGTACTTGCACTTGTGTGGGCGAGCCCGACTGCTGCGTTCATTGACACATACAACAGGACTCGGGCTGCCCCCCCCCCCCCCCCCCCCGGCTGCCGTGTCACTGGATTTGATTGACAGCAGTGGGAGCCAATGCTCCTGCTGCTATCAAGCCAACCAATGAGGACCCGAGACAGCAGCTGGAGTTGCTCTACTCATTTTCATTGCTGGAACTATCAGGTTCAGGTAAGGGGGAGGAGGCTGTTGCACTACACAAAGTTTTTCACCTTAATGTATAGAATGCATTAAGTTGAAAAACCTCAAGGGATTACAACCCCTTTCAAATGCATTTACAGTCAGCATTTTTCTTTTAAAGCCTGCCATAGATAGACTGACCCCATCCATCTATGAGAAGGCTGGATGTACTGAAGTCGATCCATTGACTGACTTCAGGAAAACCAGCCTGTCTGATTTTTTTGCATGTGATTATTGCCAGTAGTTATGGTTGCAAGCAGTAATCACTGTCTTTTTCTGGCAGGGAAAGCTCCCCCCCCCCCCAGCAGGACACAATAGCGCTTCGGCTGGCTTCTGCCGAAGGGGCATGACCAAAAAAGGTCAGCCGACCAACTCCTGATGGGCTGAGATCGCTGACTGGAGTGTTTTAGTGTGTACTAGACTTTAGTCCTGGATAGAGTAGGTAAGGATTAGAACCTCCATTGTTTTTCTGTCACCTAGACAGAAACTGAGGGCAAACATAAAACTTTACATTTGTATGGGTAAATTATCCAATTGGGGCACCTGTTCCATTGACCACTATCTGATATTGAAATTCCCATCACTTTGTAGAGATTTGCTTTTTCTTCCTGCTGCACCTCTGGGTGCATGTAAATCTCTGCAACAATGCATAAACAGCAAAAAATAAACTGACTGAAGTGCTAAAGAGGTATTAAATCCAAAACCCAAAAATGTAACATATCACAGCTTTAGAAGCCTTCTGCATTTTGCTCTCCTCTCTGAGGAACAAAGCTGCATTCTATCATTGTGGAGGCTCACTAGTAGAGTAAGGCCTTGTTTACACGGACATACTTAACCACTTATATACGTCAGCAGAATGGCACAGGCAGTCAAATGGGCATACCTGTATGTCCCTTTGAATTTGCCGCCTACGCCCACTGTGTGCTGCGGGAGTGTGCCCGCAGGTCCCGCAAACTTGATGTTCGCCAGCGACCCACAATTGCGGCGAGGAGAGACAGAACGGGGAGATGCAACATGACAGGGATCTACTGCTCCTTGTCATCGGGAGCAATGATCTCTGTCATGTTGTAGTGAGTCCACCCCCCCCAGTTAGAATCACTCCATAGGATACACTTAACCCCTTGATAGGCCCCTAGTGTTTAACCCCCTTCCCTGCCAGTGTAATTTATACAGTAATCAGTCACTATTTGTAGCTCTGATCGCTGTATAAATGACAATGGTCCCAATATAGTGTCAAATGTGTCCGATGTGTCCGCCATAATGTTAATAATATAGACAGGCCTTCGCGCTACTACCTAAAAGTGAAAACTACGAGTATGATATAAATAGTAGTAAATCTCATATAGGAAAAAATAAATAAGTAAACAAGTGCTAGAAAAAGGTGCTAGAAAAGTGAATATACACTAAACAAGTGTTAGCAGCAATAAATAAATATACACGTGCAAATTGCAAACAAGGTGCTAATAAATGCAGCTGGATCTAATAGTATTCACATAATACCAAAAATCAAAATAAAATCCATAATGATCCTGCGCAAATAAGATGTGTATAAATAAATGATGAATCTAGAAAGTGCAACATGCTATTAAAAAACGAAATAAATAAATAATAAATAATTAGAAAGCAGGCACCATTAATAAGTCTGTATAATAATTCTCTAGATGTTTTCAACGGCACCAGAAGTATTCAAATGAATTCTCATCAGAGAAACAGGAGGTGAAAAAATAGAAATATAGCACGGAAAGATATGGGCTCTCAGAACTCTCACCTCCACTCCTTGATAAAACAGCATATCAACTAAAGTAAATAGCCTCCCTTCCCTCCTTTACCACCAGGGGGTCTTCAATTAATAGTAACTTGAAAATCATGGACATCCACACTGGACCACCAGGGGGCCGTTCATCCCTGTATCAGCTATATTGAGAAGCAGGCAGCGACCTCCACAAATGTATGCCACTTCACTGGTTGAGGGATGTGTTGGAGAAGGTGGATCCTCACATTCAGTTTGTCTTAGCCCCTGTACACACGGTTGGAGATTTCGACAACCATATCCTTCGGATTTTGCCCGTCGGATTTTGTCCGTCGGATCTTGTCCGAAACTGTTGCATACACACGGTCGGACTAAGTTGACGAAAAATCCGATCATTCAGAACGTGATGACGTAATTTCGTTACGATGGGACTACGTTCAGGCTAGTAGCCAATAGCTTTGATGTAGGAATTTGATCTGAGCATGCGTGGCACTTGGTCCGAACACAATTCTCTACACATGATCGGAGTATGTCCGATCGAACCAGTTGGTCGGGAAATATTTCCAACAAATTGGAAAATTGGGTCCGACGGATATTCCGAAGGAATCAGTCCGAGCATTACTACACACAGTTGGATTATCCGACAACACGGTCCGATAGGACACATTCCGACGGATTCTCCGACCGTGTGTACAAGGGCTAAGGGTACAATGGCCACTCACTGGTTCAGGGATGTGTTGGAGAAGGTGGATCCTCACATTCAGTTTGTCTAAGGGTACAATGGCCACCTTTACTGCTGTAGGTTGGCTGGCATCTGTTGTTCCATTAGCTGGTGTTCAGCTCTGTGCTCTCTGCAGCTATCTAGATACACTAATATTTTTTTTTAATTAATGTTCATAGAAATATTAGAAGGGAAATTGCTACAAAAAATTCTCAGTTCATTTGTTGGCTTGACAAAGTGTTCAGTTTAACAACCTATTTTGTAAAACAAATGAACTTTTCCAAATGAAAACCACATATACTGTTATGCCCCGTACAGATGAGCGTATTTTCTGTCCGAAAAAAACTTGAATGGTTTTTCAGACGGAATTCCGCTCAAGCTTGCCTTTCATACACAGGGTTTTGACCATTAAGAATGCAGTGACGTACAACACTACAACAACCTGAGAAAATTAAGTTCAATGCTTCCGAGCATGCATCGAATTGTTTCCGAGCATGCGTAGGAATTTTGTGCATCGGAATTTGTACAGATGATTGGAATTTCCTATCGGAACTTTTTCTGACCGAAAAATAGAGAACGCGCTCTCAATCTTTTGCTGGCTGTAATTCTGCCAGCAAAAGTCCAATGGAGCATACACATGGTCGGAATTTATGACCAAAAGCTCACATCCGACTTTTGCTGGCAGAATTTCTGATCGTGTGTACGGGGCTAAGGAGATTTTGAAGGAATAGGATGGAACATGTTTTTTTAGCGAAACAATTTCTATCACCTTGGTTGATAACTAACCCCACTAATGATTCGAAAATGTAATGTCCATTCTTAAAATGAAAAATTCTTCTAGTGTATGGGCAGCTTAACACTGTAAGCTATGCCTAAGCTGCTCTTACTGGAGGTGCCACTAGGACCTCAAATCTGTCCTATGTGGAAGAGTGACATTGCACTTGGGAACATTTGTTGTCATGTCACAGGGACAGGACGGCTCAATTTTGGGGACCTAAGGGCAACCCCACACAAAATCCAGCTGTGACAAAATATTTTTTTGGGTGATTTCAGTCACTTACAACCAGACTTCGATTGTAAAAATTAACAAACAGATAAATATAACCCACGATTAGCAGTTGTTTCTTGATATAATGAAATGATCTAATATGTTGGTAGTAGGTGCTTTTGATTTGTTCAGTAATTTTTGCAACAGAAAGCCAATTCAAAGTTTTTAAAATTGCCTGAAAATTGTCCTGTTAATATCACAGAGGAGATTTTGATCCATCGCCAATGATAGACAACCAAAGTACAAATCTGCTTGGGTGCGGCACGTTGGGAGAAGTAGACCCTGATAATAGCTTAATTGTCACGTATAGTTCCAGGAAGTGAGTTGATTTTAAATGTAACTTTCCTTCCGTATAGATGTATAACTTTGCAGAGCAAGATGTTTAATAAAGTAACACTTCAAACATTTTATATGTTTATTTGTCAGTGCACATTGTTAGCACCACATTTATGTAAAGGAAAAACATTTTATTTTATTTAATTTTATTTATTATTTATTTAGACCTAACTCAACTTGCACCAACCCAGCTTGTTTCATCCCATGTTAGACATTAACCTTTAATCTCGAAAAATTAACAGCTACTTTCATGTAGTCATATTCTATTCTAACAAAACCTCATGTAATGTAATTAAGAGGTGTTCATGTAACATTTGAAATCATTTACTCTAGTTTGACGTTTGAAATGGTAGAGATGTGTAAGTGGTCTTTTTTGTTGGAACTCTATAAAGAAATGTGTATAGGTTGAGTATTCGGCTACGGCACCTTGGCCATATTATTATTCTAAAAATTCTGCATAGATTAATAACTACAATATTGAAAGTCAAAATGCAGGCAACGACATGGCTATTGTAGCCTGTTGGTTCCTTAAAATATCAAATGTGTTGATCAAAAGACAAGAAAGGGAAAAGAAACTAAAGATTTATTTGATATGATAGGTTGATACATGCTTATTTGTTTAGGAGTTTGTACTGGACTGCAATACAAAGTAGTTCAGCTTGCCAGAAGTTTTGGCACTACCACTCTGAGCTTGACTTCTGGTTTACAGGGGATTAAGGATCTTGATATAAAGAGACTTCAGTTACCAGCATGCATAGCTTAAGTATATTTAGTTATGCTTCTTGCCTAGATTGGTGGCAAATGTCTTTTGAAGTAAACCAGATGCTTTATTGTCATGAAGGTCCAAAAAGTTCAATACACTGAGTCAAAACTAGAACATGTATGCAGATTGGAGGTCCTGCATGCTTGGATAGGGTCAGTGATTCAGTAAACATCAAAGATAAAGATATCACAAAATGAACATGTTTAGAGTGTTGATAGCTATCTCAACTTACATGTATTTCTTTCAGTGCAGTTTTCCTTTAAAAGTGACTTTTTTATGAGTTGTCTCCCGCAAAGTTACTTCAAAAGTGGTGTTTAAATTTAGAATGCCGTTTTATATATATATATAGATGGAAAAGTATAGGCTCTATTCTTAGTCTCCTGCTAAGATGACCTAATTTCCAAGCCTTTTTAATGCAAGTCCTAGTTTCATTAGCACATCCTGAAGATCGAAGGCTTGAAACAGGAAATTATTCATGAATAGCAGAATCAGAAAAATTATTCTACTTTGAGGTTAGGGGACTTTAAAAATGATTTGGACATTTGGTAGGGCTAAAGTCGTTGCCAACATTAACAATGCATGAACTTATTTTCATAAGCAATAAAAGAATCCCTTGCAGAAATAAAACCATGTATCAGTTAAAGCAGTAATAAACGCAACAACAAAAAAAGGTTATTATGTTGCAGAGCTTACCAGTTCTTATAGTAGTTGTGGTGGCTGCATTGTTTTTTTCTTTCTTATTTTTTTTTACCTGGTGATCCAGCCAGTAAGTCTATTTTTTTCAACATTCCTTAACAGACCACGCTGTCCAGAAAAAGTGGGTGAGACCAACAATTTGACACTGACAGAGAATACAATACTTAGCTTTTATTTGTTTATGTAAAACCTTTATCCCAGCAGGAAAAAAAAAAACTGTTACTGTAATAGCTTAAAATGTTTGTTAACCCCTAAAAAATGGATCCTACTCCTTTTAAGCATGTTATATGACACAGTGCTTGCCCTGTGGAATTTGGCCCCCTGTAATACCTACAAAACCTGGCTGATCCTGCCAGTTTCTGCCCTCCCCTCTGTAAACTGACCACCGTGTATCATGGCTGCTGAGCCCTGACGCCGTGGTCAGTTTATGTGCCTCCATCATTCGTAGCCCTGCTCTCTGTCTCCTCTCTGCTCCTATGTCCTCCTCCCTGCCTGTCAGCTCATGACAGTGCCACCCCCCTCTTGCTGCTTGCATAACACTAACCTGTATACACAATCAGCACTGCCTCCTATTGCATTGTCTTCTGTGTATGATTTAGAAAAATAAATGTCGCAAATACCTAATTTCAGAACCAAGATCACAATCACATGACCGGCTGTCTCTCTCCTATTCTCCTCCTCCCCTAATTTCCTCCTCCTCCGCCCCCCCGACTGACGTCAGCAGAGGAATCTTAGCCCCTCCCACTGCATCTGTCAGAGGAGGAAAGGAGAAAGTCGTCCGGTCAAGTGATCACAATCTCTGCTCTGAAATGAGGTATTTGCAGCATTTATTTGTATAAATCACACACAGAGTGGGACACTACAAAAGGAGGCAGTGCTGATAGTGCATGCATGTTAGGGTGGCTTAGCAACCACTTTAACTAGTGTAAACTGCAATCTGGCTTTCATTTGTTAGACAAATCTATTTAAATCTGTTGTTCATTCAACACTACCTTCACCCCAGATTGACAATTTTGCTGTCCAAAGGTGTCTCCTTTGCGCCACCATCCAGAATGAAGTCAGCCTAAGACAGAACGTGTGTTATTGGCTGGATCACCAGGTAAAAATAAAGCTTAAGAATGGCCATACATTATACAATTTCCTTGTATAATTTCCTTTAGATTTATCAAAACCACATAATATGAGGTCAAACCTGAACACTTTAAATTTGTATGCAATCAGTCAGACCCTTGCACTACATAATAAGCCAAAAGTAAGCTGTGCAAAAGTGCCACACAGATCAAATGAACATGTAAATAAATATATCTTAGTGATAGCTGCACTCATGGTGCATCCACATAAAAATACACAAACCAATGAAATTAAAATTGTGTTGCGCTATTAATATAAAGTGCTTAAGATCATAATGCCAATCAAGTGAAAAAAATACATAAAGATCAAAAATAAATCAAGAACCATATGTACAAATGAAAGAGTAATTAAAACGTTAATAGAAACAATTCATAAATATTCCAATAAAATCCATCAGAAAAAGAAGAGAGTGCTCTTGTGCAAAAAATTCATATAAACACTTGAGTGTTAGCAGGATTTTAATGCTCTAATTCAGTAAAAGAAATCTTCACACCCAGAAGTGCACAACCCACTCACAAGCCGCTTACCAGCTAATATGACCGCAAGATGGAGGTCTGGGTGCACCTTATCCCAGTATCCCCCTAGGATGGATGGATGTCAAGATGGATTCCATGATGGATTAGCATACAACTAAGATGATCCGCGATAGACAGTGAGGAGGTGAGACAAAGGAGGAACTCATAGGAGTTGATTTACTAAAGGCAGAGTGCAGTTGCACTCTGCAAGATCAGTTGCTCCAAAGCTTAGTAAATGATGGAGAGCTCTGCTGACTTGCATCATCCAATCACGTGCAAGGAAAATTACAAAAACAGCATTTTTGCTTACACATGATTGAATGATGGAAGTCAGCAGAGCTCTCCACTATTTACTAAGCTCTGGAGCAAATGCCCTTGCAGAGTGCAACTGCACTTTCAAAAGTACACAGTCTATTTGCCTTTGGTAAATCAACCCTATAGTGTAGTATTTAAAAGTTCAAGCTTTTAATAAAGGTTAAAACTGCTTACAACAAGGCAGGAGTATGTTTTTGTAATACATTCAAACACATGCAACACCCCGGCGGGTGTGATGACGACACTGCTGTAGTTTCCCCTGACGTGCTTTGTTCAAAAGAACATTATCAAGGGGTAAAGGAGTATACTCGCACTACATAGTTGAATGTAAATTGAAAGGAAATTGAATAAGAAATATGTATAATGTGTGGCCAGCTTAGGCCTAACCTGCAGCCAGCACATTTAAGTATCAGTCAACTGTTTACATATTTCAGGATTGATTTACTAAACCTAGCGAGTGAAAAATTCGGTGCAGCTCTGCATAGAAATGAATCAGCTTCTAGAACTTTTTTTTGTCTAAAGCTTAATTGAACAAGCTGACGTTAGAAACTAATTGGCTACCATGCACAGCTGCAGAAGATTTTATAAACTCCAGTTTTAGTAAATCAACCCCACTACGTTTTTGTTTGTAGGTACAGCTTTAACGCCAAAGCATTTGCAAGCACTGCCACTTCTGACCCTCTTTTAAAGATCTGTGCCTGCTGTTAATACTTTTTAGGCTGGGTTCACACTGGTACGACAAACGCTCCGAAATTAGGAGTGCATGTTGCATCACGTATGTAAATCAAGCCATCTTAACTGAGAGCCGTCTTAACTGGTCTGACACAAGTCGGGCTGACTGTGAAAAAGGTTACTGCACTACTTTGGTCCGACTTTGGTCCTACTTCAGCCCAGTGAATATCACTGAAGTCGGATCAAAGTTGAATCCTTGTCCTAACCATCTGACTTTTGACATCCGACATGGTGATTACAGCAGCAGTAAAAGGAATTTATGTCACACTGGGATTGTTTTGATTGGTCAAAGGACAAGTCAGACTATCTCAAAGTTGGAGCAAAATCTTATCCTGTTCTTTCAAGTCGGATGGAAGTAGGACTGATGCAGCTCCGATTTTGCAGGGCAAAGTAGAATGACAGTCGTACAACAGCTGTATCATACCAGTGTGAACCCGGCCTAAATCACAGACCTGGGACAAGCATGCTGTGAACTAGTTTGGTGTCAAAAGCTTTTATCTTTATACTTTTTTCCCAATCAGAAACTTAGAAAGCAAGCACATCAGGAAGGCAACCAGGGAACTAATATTCTCAAAGCAGAGGTCAGCAATAGAAGCTCCCTATATTTTTCTCATAGTAAAGTCACCTTAAAAAGAGAAGCAGGTACTCCTTTCACTGGCCATGTGTTTCTCCAGAACCTCAGCCAATCCAAATGAAGACTGAAAGTCTCTCATAGGGAATGTCTACCATTGTATAACTACCCCTAATTTTCGGGCTTTAAACAGCTGAATTTGTTTATATTATTTTTATAAATGCCTGGTATCCATACTGTACTAACTACAGTGAGCTTCTTCAGACATTTCTTATTTTCACCTAAAGTCTCAATTTACAGAATTTACAGATTTGTAACAAAACAAGGGGAGTGCTAACTATTCTATACTATTTCTCTAGGTAGAGGGGATTTAGCTCTCACTTTGAGAGGAAAAAAAAATGCATTCTGTGTATCAATTACATAAATTAAATAATTGTCATCGTTATCGTAATACATTGCAAAGTTCATGTGCAAAGGTTGTTATAACAAAGGTGTTAATAATAAGGAGCAGGACCTTCAATTGCATTTTGCAGCAGGATGCAGAGGATTTAAGATATGAGTGTTAGTTGCAATTAATTTAATGGTATCCATACTGGCTGTAGTTTTGATAGATAGATAGATAAATAGATAGAGAGATAGATAGATAGATAGATAGATAGATAGATAGATAGATAGATAGATAGAGAGATAGAGAGATAGAGAGATAGATAGAGAGATAGAGAGATAGATAGATAGAGAGATAGATAGATAGAGAGATAGATAGATAGATAGAGAGATAGATAGATAGAGAGATAGATAGATAGATAGAGAGATAGATAGAGAGATAGATAGATAGAGAGATAGAGAGATAGATAGATAGAGAGATAGATAGATAGATAGATAGATAGATAGATGTGGTCAAAGATGTCTCATATAATCTGAAAATGGCTATGGTTCACAGCAGGCAGAGGGATAGTCTTGTTGAAGCCACACCCTGTAGCTTGGGAAATGTGGGTACAATTTCTGTTTATCTAACTAGCACTTAAAGTGCCCATAGACAACCCAATACATACAACTGATGCTCTTTCTTTTGATTTTGGTCATTATTTATGAATTGAGCCATTTCTGAATTCATATGAGGTAATAACAAGAGCCCCTAGGAACTCAATGATGCTAGGTATTGGCCAGAGATTTTAACCAATTTGTTGGAAAATTGCCATCTGAGTGAATATGATCATTTTCTGTGCGATAGAGCTGAAAAGGGCTCACTATTGACCCTGGCTTCCATTGGGCCTGACATCAGCTAGGTCATTGAAATCTAGAGATATATTTCAAGATGTGCAAATGTCTTCCTACCCATATAGAGATAAGTCAACTTATCCACAAAAACCCCATAGGCTTTGTGTGACGTTAAAGGTCAAAGAGAAATGTTATGTGCCGAATGTGAAAACCATCACAGGTCAGACTGCATAAGTTTCATTATGCTAAATGATTATTTGTGACTATTGGAGGAAATGCAGTATATAGTTGCATAGTTAGTTTGGTTGAATAAAGGCACCAGTCCATCCTGAGTGAGTGTCTACAGTTGCCTTATCCCTTGACATTGCACATCCACATTGGTCCCTACCCTCAAGAAGCCCACAATCCAAGGTCCCCATTCATATACTAGGGCCAATTTTGGACAGAAGCCAATTAACCTACCTGCATGTCTTTGGAGCGTGAGAGGAAACTGGAGTACCCGGAGGAAAACTCACGCAGGAACAGGGAGAACATGCAAAGTCCAGGCAGGTAGTGTTGTGGTTGGGATTTGAACCAGTGACCCTTTTTACTGCTAGGCGAGAGTGCTACCCACTACACCACTGTGCCGCCAAAGCAGGTGCATATGCAGGTGCATATGCAGGTGCATATGCAGGTGCATATGCAGGTGCATATGCAGGTGCATATGTAGGTGCATATGCAGGTGCATATGTAGGTGCATATGTAGGTGCATAAGTAGGTACATAGGTAGGTACATAAGTAGGTACATTGTTCATAACGACCAGTTCAATTCAATCCACAAATGCTATTCTGTTTTAGAGAAGAGATAGAGGGACTGGAATTGCTGTGGCCAACGCAGATATATTGGCTTCCACCATTACACATATTGTCAAGCTTACTGTTAGACACTATATATAGTTTTAGAGTAAAATTAAGTAAAAAAAAAAAAGCTGTCCAAGAACTACAGTGGATGCTATTGACTCCACTATTTTTAAGTGCAGCTGAAGGAAGACAGACACAAAACACAAGGTATTTAGCTTTTCTGTTTCATTGGAGACATTTTGTAATTGAAAAAAAAGCGCTAATGCAGTGTGTAGTGCACCACTGTAATGAGCCTTCAGCAAGATTTTGTAAAAATTACCTGCTGTAAGGACAGGGAAGGCTTAAAGGAAACAGAACATATGACTGTCAATTACTCCCCAATTTAGGAGCCCATAAAAATGTAATTTGCAATCACTTTCTATTTCAGAACGGTTACAGCACATTAGTCTGAGATATAATTAGATTAGATTGCCAAACTGTTTACAGTCATTTGCCTGTTGATAGCACCTTTATGGTGCAAGTACGCTGTAATTGAAGTAGGTTACAGAGAAGAAAAAGGCTGACCAGGCGTAAGTACATTTTACCTTCTTTGTCTTAATTAGGCAGGACATCTCTCATATGTGCCTTTGTGGCCTTACGTTTTTATGGACTGCAGTAATGAACTATATAAAGTCTAGTTGGGCTGTAAAAGTAGATATTGGCCCACATGACATTAGAACATAATGATTATGTGTTACAACAAACACTGTTCAGATAAGTATCTCTAGATTTTTACCTAGCTATGTTTATTTCTATATACACCAACTGTTTTTGTTTCTTTGGAAGCCACATAACAGCTGGCTTACTTATCAGTCCAGTATCAGTCCTTTCTTTTTCATGCACAGTGCCTTGAAAAAGTATTCTTGCCCCTTGAATTTTTCCACATTTTGTCACGTTACAACCAGAAATGTAAATGTATTTTATTGGGATTTTATGAGATAGACCAACACAAAACGGCACATAATTGTGCAGTGGAAGGAAAATGATAAATTGTTTTCAAATTTCTTTAGATATCTGAAAAGTGTGATGTGCATTTGTATTCAGCCCCCTTTATTCTGATATCCCTAACTAAAATCTAGTGGAACCAATTGCCTTCCAAAGTCACCTAATTAGTAAATGGAGTCCACCTGTGTGTAATTTAATTACAGAATAAATATAGCTGTTTTGTGGAGCCCTCAGAGGTTTTTTTAGAGAACCTTATTGAACAAACAGCATCACGAAGACCAAGGAACACAGCAGAAAAGTCAGGGATAAAGTTGTGGAGAAGGTTAAAGCAGAGTTAGGTTATAAAATAATATCCCAAGCTTTGAACATCTCGCGGAGCACTGTTTAACCACTTGCCATCCGCCATATAACAAAATGACGCCCGCAAAGTGGTTGTGTGGTTGTGTTATCCTGACCGGACGTCATATGACGTCTTCCAGGATGACAAGCCGCTGCATGCCCCTGGAGGCGCGCATCACGATGATCGTTGTTGCAGTGTGTATATTATATCCAGTAATCAAATATTGGAGAGAGTTATTTCATTGCCTGGGCAGGTTTTCACATAATGCAGCCCCTAAATGGCAAAATGGTTGTCTGCATCAGTGCTGTTTTTGTGACAAGAAAAGTGGATAATTGAGTTTAGGTGCATCTTCAGCAACGTGGGATGATGTTCATATCACACTATTGAATAATAGTATGGTGCAGATTCAGTTTTGAAATGGAGCTTAGTAATGGTGGTGATTCTTAGGTCTGGGTGAAAGCAGGTGGCTCAGGTCTACATTCTATATGAGGCTGATAGGTACTCTTCCATAAAAATGCAACCTACAAAAATAAGACTATACTTTAGTCATTTGATAACTTAGGTTATATGTTGATTATGTTTAGGTAGTTGTTTAAGCTGAAAGAATCTACATTTTTTTTTAATTTTTATTTCACAAAATTCTAATCTCCAACATGCATTAAAATATAGTATTGGACCGAAAAGCAAAACATATGCACAGTGTGCATTGACAAGTCCACCTTTTAAAATGCAGAGACTGACTGTAGTCTTGGGTACATCAACTTTTGGATTTATCAAATACAATATTTTCCATCGTAGCAGTTTTAACTCTAAATGGGGATATCTACATGGTATTGTTCTGACCTCTGATACTTTAGGTATGCTAACGTGCTTCTTCTCCTTGCAGACTTTGGATGGAAGAATAGTGGTACAGGGACATATCAGGATGTCCTCTCTCACTCTTAAGGACATCCAGTACACCGATGCCGGCGAGTATTTCTGCATTGCTAGTAACACCATTGGACAAGACACACAAGCCATGTACTTTGAAGTCCAGTGTAAGTTTTTTTCATTTTAATTCATGTTTATTAATGAGAATTGGTTGTATCATCACTGATTACTCATAAAATATATGCACAAATTATTTATTGGCCAGTAAAAAACTAAGCAGCTAAGCCCTTGTACACACGGTCGGAGATTCCGACGGAATGTGTCCGATCAGACCGTTTTGTCGGATATTCCGACTGTGTGTGGTCTACATCGGACTGTTTTGCGTCGGAATATCCGACGGAACAAGTTTTCCAACGTGTTGGAAACATTTTCCGACAAAATGCTCCGATCGGACATACTCCGATTATGTGTAGAGAATTCCGATCGGACAAAGTGCCACACATGCTCAGATCAAATTCCTACACCAAAGCTATTGGCTACTAGCGTGAACGTAGTCCTGTCGTAACAAAATAACGTAATCACGTTGGATTTTCCGACAACTTTGTCTGACTGTGTGTATGAAACAGTTTCAGACAAAATCCGTCGGACAAAATCCGACGGACAAAATCCAACGGATTTGGTTGTCGGAATCTCCGACCGTGTGTACAAGAGCTAAGAGGTTTACACAATTTTTTCAACTTTTCTATAATCTTCTTGAGTAAACATAAACAACTCTATAACATTTGGCAGTTACTGAAAAATTAAACATATCCATTTACTATTTTTAACTCTTTTTACATTGATCATGAAGTAATCGTATCTTATCTCTGCATACTCTACAAAGTAAATTCATCCTTTATCTCCTTGAGTATACACATGAACATCTCTATAGTGTTTGCCAAATACTGAACAATACTAAGGCTACTTTCTAACTAGGGTGGTGGGGGCGGAAGCAGTAAAGCGCTGCACGTTTTAGTGGTGCTTTATCGCCATTTAAGTGATGCTTTTAGGCTGCTAGCAGCCGAAAAAGGGTTACTTGCAAAGTGTCCCTGTCGAAGAGCTTTGCAAGTGCTTCAGCAGGGCTGGCCATTGATTTCAATGGCAGGGGCGGTGGAGGAGCGGTGCCCCAAAGATGCTGCTTGCAAGACTTTTTTTCCTGTCCTGCAAGCGCACCTCTCCAGTGTGAAAGCACTAGGGCTTTCACACTGGGGCTGCAGAAGAGGCAGTTTACAGGAGCTTTTCAGGCACTAGTTTTAGTAATGGATGCTTCTAGTACCCTCTTCTACTCAAAGATGTAGCCCATCTGGTGCCATCCTGCAGCTCTTAGGTGCTTACTCAAGACAGTGAAGGAAAATATTATTTTGACCAGCTTCCAGTAGTAAAGGGATTTTATTATAAGTAGCCTTATGTTTTTTTTCTCCAGTCTATGACTTTCTCTTGAAGCATGTCCCCAGTCTCCAACAACTCCTGTAGCATATACAGAGCAAAATGGGACTTGGGGACTTTAAAGGCACCAGTAAAAATCAAGGTACAATAAATTAACTTTTGATCATATTGTGCTGTATTGTGATGTTATTGCTGATATAGGTCCCTTTGAATGAACAGAATCTCTGTTTATGGTTTTTAATCATTCTATTTTGTACCGTCTTGAATAAATCTATAAAAAATAATTTATTGTACCTTGATTTATACTGGTGCCTTTAAAGTCCCCAAGTCCCGTTTTGCTCTGTATTTGCTATATTCAG
This sequence comes from Lithobates pipiens, assembly GCF_037356315.1. NCBI lineage: Eukaryota > Metazoa > Chordata > Amphibia > Anura > Ranidae > Lithobates > Lithobates pipiens. The sequence continues at coordinate 201,910,883 of NW_027507788.1, forward strand.
TATGGACGGTGGCACCCCCTTTTTCCTTTGAATGATCACTCTGAGATATCCACTTCCTACCACGAAGTGCGGTGAAGATATCTCTTAGTTTTCCATTTTTGTTTCAACTCCTGTAGCATGTCTGCAGTCTCTGGTCATTTCTTGCAGCAGGTCTGTAGCCTTTGATCATCTCCTATCATATGTCTGGAGTCTTTGACATCGTCGTTCTATAGCATTACATTCAATGAATATTATAAGTGGTCTTTTGGTGATGTCAGAGGCCCCAATTTCAAGAAAGTTGATCACCAGAGAGATGAACGTGTGAAGCCTTGTTTCCCAGTGTAAAGATGTCTAGAAGTACAAGGAAACACATTTACTAGGTATTCCCATAAAAAACTACCAAGTACACAGCTCACTGAGGTGTCGAGAGGGGACGGGATGCCCCCGGACCTACCGGACCTAGCGATAAGGAATGTATAGTATACAGCATCTGGGCCCCAGGCCCATAGGCCTTTTCCTTTTTCTTTCCCTTTCCTCTGTTAGTAACGCATGTTTTTCAATTTATCCGGGCACTTCCTGTTTGTTTTATTTTTCTTTGGCCCGTCAACTCTCTGTATCTCATATTCAATGGTTGTTATCAATATCTGTTATTGCATTATTCTACAATAAAATCTTTTGAAAATTAAAAAGGAAAAAACTACCAAGTAACATTGAGTCCAGCCATAGAAGAGTCCAAAAATAAAATGCTGCATGTGCTGCTAACCCAAATTCTGCCACAAATGGGCATCTGGAGCTAATAACTATTTCTGCCTTTCTTGTAGACCTTTCCGGTAACCTTGACTCTGGTTAAGGGTCATTAAAACTCTTCACATTTATGAAAAGGGATGAGAAAGATCAGAATGTATTTCCTTGATGATTCCATTGTTTCTAGGGAAATTGCTTCATCATGTTGTGCCAGAAATGTACCATTTGCCATACCAAATTTAGACGAGTGTGGAGATGCTTAGGTTATCATGCTGGTGTTGTTTCTGCTAGATTTTCTTTCAAATGAGAGGGTAGTTAATAGTTTTTTTAGCATATGTAGTGACATTCTTTCATTCTATGCAACATATTCTTTTAATGGGGTCATTCAGCATCAAGTAAATAGACAGTAATTGCTATGCTAACAAAATATTGCCCATGGCCACAAGAAAGACGAGTAATGTGTTTCCAACTGGCTGTTGACAGAAAACGTGTGCAGGTTTTGGCACAAAGCCCCTAGTCAGAAGATTAAAAAATGAACATTTCCCACAGAATGCATTGTAATTTTTAATTGGGTGATTGTACAGCTGGAAAAGTCCATACCTAATAGCAAACAGTCTATAATTGCAGACTGTCCCATTAGGAAAACAATGCTAACATCTGTTTGAAATTAGACCTGTGCTCACACTGGCTGCACAAGCTCAGCTTTTCTTTATATAAGTTTATTTTCTGAACTTTGATGCTATATGTCATCAGCAACAACTTCACGAAGCACCGCAGATTCCTTTCTGTGTAATTATTTATCATTTGAGAGAAGTCATTAGCATAATTCACCTTGACATATAAGTATGTTCATTTAGTTTCTTTTTGTTGAAGTAAACACTCAGCCAGGTGGTTTATATGTTTCCATCTTCATTTAACCTGCATCCAATTTGTTTCTGTTATAACATTGCAAGTGTAATGTGTGCTCCCGGGATGGTTATCTTTTCTCACTGAGAGGCGTATTTACAGAGGTCCTGGCTAAAGCATAAACATGCCATGTGCCGGATTTGCTAGCAACTTTCACCTTACTTTGGTAGTTGTATGTGGAACAAGCCAAAGTAGCACCTGGTTTCTCCTTCAAGTATAACCAGTGGGGTCACTAGGGTTGGTGTCATCTGGTGCGGTAATACATGGTATCACCCCCCCTCCCACCCCCGGCACTAAGCAGGCTAGCTGGGTCCGGTGGTGGATAGAGCTGGAATGGGATCGTGGGAATGGATCTAGCCAGGATGGGATCAGGGGATGGGGATGGATGGAGCTGGGATGGGATCAGAGGCAATGGATGGAGCGGGGATAGGATCAGGGGGATAAATGGAGCGGAGCTGGGATCAGGGGGATAAATGGAGCTGAGATGGGATCAGAGGGGTGGATAGGGATAGGGTCAGGGGGATGGATGGATGGGGGATGGAATCAGGGGGGATGGATGGAGGGGGGATGGGATCGGGGGGATGGATGGAGCTGGGGTGGGATTAGGGGGATGGATGGAGCCAGAATGGGAACAGGATTAGGGGGGACAGCTGGAGCAGGTATGGAAACGGGGGCTGGATGGAGCTGGGATGGGATCGGGGAATTGATGAAGCTGGGATAGGATTGGGGGGGAATGAATGGAGCCAGGATGGGATCGGGGGAATTGATGGAGCGGTAACGGGATCCAGAGGATGAATGGAGCAGGGATGGGATCAGGATCAGGGGCGATGGCTGGAGCAGGTATGGGATCAGGGAGGTGGATGGAGCAGGGATGGGAATGGGGATGGATGGAGCTAGGATGGTATTAGGATTAGGGGGATGGATGAGAGGGTATGGGATTGGGGGTGGGTGGAGCCGGGATGGTATTAGGCTCGGGGGATGGATGAACGGGTATGGGATCGGGGGTGGGTGGAGCTGGGTGGAATCGGCGGGTGGATGGAGCGGGGATGGGATCTTTGATTTTGGGGGTTAAAGGATATGTGCTAAGGGGTACATTGGGACAGGAGAGATATTACGCTGGGGAGAGGGGGTCAAACTTCAAATCTGCCCCCCTCCTACTTCTAGGACAAGTCCTCTCTAAACCAAAACAAAGAGCACCCCCTAGCACCTATCCTCTAACTCCCCTAAAATCACTCCTGGCAGCATAATGGTTACCTGCCAATGCTCCCCCCAACCCTTCCTCTGCAATTCTCCTTTGGCATACCTTAGGGCAGGTGCTGTTGCATGAATGGTGTCCCTCCTCATCCTCTGCTCTTTCTTCCGGCCTGAGCCAAGGAGGAAGCAGAAGTGATTGCAGCTGGCGGGGTCAGAGATCTGATTGTGGCCGCGCCATGTGGAGGTGTGTGTGGGGACGGTCGGACCCCAGGCACCCAGTTAGGGAGATTCACCCTCTCTATTTGTCCTATTTGACATTGAAAGTGAAAGTAAAATAAAAAAAAACTTAATTTTGAGTTGTCACATGAAAAATAATAGAGGGGACATCTTTCAAAGGGGACACTGATGGACTGGGGAGTCTCAAAGGGATTCCTTTAATTTGCAGGGATTTTTTCACTTTCTGTTTTGGCTTTGGAACAGAAAGTGAAGTTAAATCTCCCCAATGGGACACCAATGGCAAAAATAAACCAGCAGGTGTCATAATCCTCCTTTACTTTATCTAAAATGAAAAAAATACAGGTCTACTTTAAAAGAGAAATATGGGGGAGGGGGGTCCTTTCTGATGTGGATACAGCATTGGTTCCTCGCCGGGTCTAATACTCTAATAAAACACTGCTGATCGATTGGTTCTCTGGGCTCCTTGAGAAGAGAAGTAGTGACTGACTGTCAGTCATCAGCTCTCTGCTCTGCCACCCTCACTCACTGGAGCCCAGGGCTGTGGAGGGGGCGAGAGCTGCCAGCTCAGCCTCTTAGCGGCTCGACAGTCCAGGCATGTGGGCGGATCCAAACTTCATCATCGCGATCTTGCCCGAGCCTAATCCAGCTCTGTGATGTCAGCCGACAGCGGGCTTCAGCTCCCTGTCTGCTGAAGATGGGTTACAGGGGTGCAGAACGAACTGCACTCCTATGAATCACAGTAGAAGAACAGCCAGAAAAGCTTTGGCTGTACTTCTCCTATAATCCCAGGTCTATGTTCCTTTTTAAGCAAGGTAAACATGTGGTAGATTATTATTTTAAGTATACCAAACGGAAAAAGTAAGGATGAATGGAAAGTGCTTAAAGCGGGGTTCCACCCTAAAGTGGAACTTCCGCTGATCGGAACCCTCCCCCCCTCCGGTGTCACAATTGGCACCTTTCAGGGGGAGGGGGGTGGAGATACCTGTCAAAGACAGGTATTTTCACCCACTTCCGGGCATAGACTCCCACGGGAGTCTATGCCTCTTCCTGTCCTGCCGCGCTGTCTGCTGGGACACACACGGGTCCCAGAGACAGCGTGGACAATTCCTATTGCGCTGCGTGACTTGCGCATGTGCAGTAGGGAACCTGGAAGTGAAGCCGATTCGCTTCACTTCCTGATTCCCTCACCTAGAATGGTGGCGGCAGCAGCCGAGAGCCGAGCGATCAATCGGCCTCGGCTGCCGGCATCGCTGGACCCCGGGACAGGTGAGTGTCCATTTATTAAAAGTCAGTAGCTGCAGTATTTATAGCTGCTGGCTTTTAATATTTTTTTTTCCCCAGTACAGTCCCGCTTTAATAAACAGTTAAACTGCAGTGACTGATGATTGTACAAAAACAGTAACTTTTCAGTGATTGGGGGAATGGGGGGATTTGCAGAGTAAATTGCAATTTTATATCGAAAGGGAGAGGCAAAAAAAAAAAAAAGCTTCATGTGCAGTCACTGTGGGTGGTGCATTAAATGTTTAAAAAGTACATTCAGATTCAGTAACATATTAATGTACAGATATGCATTCATTTACAGTGGTGTTCTCAGTATATGATGTGTGCTCCTGTATGGTTTCAGTTCTGGGGATGGCACGTGCTCTGTATTGTGTGTACTCTGCCTACGATGTGTTCTGTTATGTGATGCCACAAGCAAAAATTAAACAAAATTAAAAAACAATTACAAAAATTTAACCTCTTCCCGCTGGCCATATACATACTGTATATGCGGCCTCTCAGTTGGTGGGCTTTATCGTGGAGAGGCTGCATATATGTGGCTCTGTGTAAACACAATATTGTGCAAAGTGCCCACTCACTGTGCGCACCTGGCAGAGTATCCAGTCTGTACCAGGAAGCTCCTAGTGCATACTGGCAATTGGGTGGTTTCAGAACACGTGACCGCTGTGACTGCCAATCACAGTGGTCATATGATCAAAATGCCTGCTTCCACCTCCCGGCATTAAGAACCTCTTAAAGGACCGGGAGGCGGTGGGAAGGGGTTAAATAAGCCATTGAGAGTGGATACATACAAGGAAGGTTTGAATACTATTAAATAACAATAATCTTTTATTATAAAGAATCCAGCATAGACTGTTTGTAAAATTGGCAAAAGGCAAATGCAAAACATGATAAAAATTAAGACATAATTATATAGATGTAACGAAAGATTGTAATAGTAGCATATATTGTCTACACCTTTCGTGGAGATTTGCGCTTCATCAGGACCTTGTATACCTTGTATGTACTTGACTAGTGGCAGTAAACTTGTGATGAAATCGAAACAAAACAAACTGACTGATAATGCATGAAAAATGAATTATTAAAATCCACAGATACAAACAATAGAAAGAAAAATTGACATAATTCTGTTCTTAACAGCAGGAAAGGGGAGAGGGTTGCCCCAAGATCCCCAAACCCACCCCTTCAACCCACCCCTTCTGTGATATGGACACAGCTCCTCACCGGAAGTTAATGTAAAACACCTACTGCCCATTGGGGGGAACCTTGCAGCACACTTAACCATTTGCTGACCGCCCCATGGCAGTGTTACTGCTACAGGGCGGTAGCTGTGTACCAGACCACATATGTATACATGATCCTGCAGTTCCACTAGCGGGGGGGGGGGCGCACACGGGTCACTGGTGTGCTGCTTCTGCTGTGATTACTTACAGCAGAAGCCAATCAGGGGGTGCTGGGCACACACTGATAATTGGGAAGAGACTCAGAACAGAGCTCTGCCTAAGTAAACAAGGCAGAGTTCCGTTCTGACAGGGGGGAAGAGGTGGATTTTGTGTTCCTGCAAAGCAGGCACTAAAATCCATCTCTTCCCCTAGTAAAAGCAGCACACATAGTAAACAAAAAACACTAGCTAAGTACGCAGTTAACCCTTTGATCGCCCTAGATGTTTAACTCCTTCCTAGCCAGTGTCATTAGTACACTAAGCCCCTTGTACACACGGTCGGAGATTCCGTCGGAATGTGTCCGATCGGAGCGTTTTGTCGGATATTCCGACTGTGTGTGGTCTGCATCAGACTGTTTCCGTCGGAATATCCGTCGGACAAACTTTACCAACTTGCTGGAAATATTTTCCGACAAAATGCTCCGATCAGACATACTCCGATCATGTGTAGAGAATTCCGATCGGACAAAGTGCCACGCATGCTCAGATCAAATTCCTAGACCAAAGCTATTGGCTACTAGCGTGAACATAGTCCTGTCGTAACGAAATAACGTCATCACGTCTGATTTTCCGACAACTTTGTCCGACCGTGTGTATACAACAGTTTCGGACAAAATCCGTCGGACAAAATCCGACGGATTTGATTGTCGGAATCTCTATATTTTTAGCACTGATCACTGTATTAGTGTCACTGGTTCACGAAAAGTGTCAAAAGTCCCACTATAAATTGCTGATTGCGACCAATATTTGTATAGATAAAGTAAATAAAAATTCCAGTATATATCCCATAGTTAGTAGAAGATATAATGTTTGCGTAAGCCAATCAATATGCACTGTCACTGTACTAAAGACACTGACTTGGAAGAGGGCTTACTGTGTGCCTAGCCAGTGTTTGTGTTTACTATGTGTGCTGCTTTTACTAAGGGAAGAGAGGTATTTGAATCCCTGCTTTGCAGGAACACAAAATCCATCCCTCCCCCCCCTTCATTAGAACAGGACTGTGCCCGTTTACATAGGCGCAGAGCTACGTTTTGAGTCTCTGCCTGACGATTGGCCGGTGCCGGTGGACATCAAAACGCCTGGCACCTGCAGATAATCACAGGAGAAGCAGTGCAACCCCTGCAGGCAGAAGTGCAGGATCACATATGTATATGTGATTTGGTGTACAGTGGTCGCCCTGTAGCAGTAAAACTGCTATAGGGTGGTCAGAAATTGTTTAAAATATTTAAAAGTAAAATGCAGTTACCAGTGTCAGTAAATGTTGCTAAATGTAGCATACTTCAGTATAAAAAAAAGAAAGGGATATCTGCATAAACTTAGAGACTTAGAAAGTAAAAAGGGTGATGTCTAACTTAGAGGAAAGGATGTGCATATGATAGGAAGCTCAATGTCCACAAATAAGTACATCAACATCCCAGATAGGCAAAAAAATACAACCAGACCTTTGATATAGTCACATGAGTCACATGGGAGTAACCCATGTTTAAATATTGCGCCTGAGGTCGCTCCCATGCTGTAGGCGAAATGGGACTTGCAACCAACATGCAGGCATCCAAGGCATCTCGACAGGCTTTTCACCACTCTCTGAATGAAAAGGAAACTACCAGAAGAAAACTCCTGTTATGGAGAGAATTGTGAGTTTTTTCTTTGTATCTGTATGTTTTGATAATTGATTTTAATTGTGTTATCAGCCGATTTGTTGTGTTTACATTTCAGCAAAAGTTTACTGCCTCTGGTCAAGTATAAACAAGGCGTACACGGTCCTGATGAAGCAGAAACCTCTGCGAAACACGTAGACCATATTCGCTACTGTTAATATCTATTGTTACGCCTATATAATTATGTCTTAAGTTTTACCATGTATTGCTCTTGTCTTTTGGCAATTTTATGAACAGTCTATGTTGGATTCTTTATAATAAAAATGGTTGTTTTTTTTTTCAACAGTATTCTAACCTTCCTTCTACGTATCCACTCCCGACGGCATATTTAAAGTCCCGTCATTTTGTGCATTTTTTGCTTGTGGATATTGTGGGTTAATGCCCACAGGAGTGTAACCATACTTGAATATCCATTTGATGCCCCACCAGAACTAACATTGGTGTGTGAACATCTGTTATGTGATGAATGATCTGTGTGGTTTATGTTCTTGTTGTGTGTTCTGGGTGTAGCATTTGCCCTGTGTAGAGTGTGTCCCAGGTGGTGCGTGCTCGGTATTATGTGTGTCCTAGTTGTGGCATGTGCTCTGTGTGGTGTGTGTTCTGGATGTGTGTTGTGTTTTCACCACACCCAGAACACACACCACACAGAGCAAACACAACACCCAGAAAACATATCACATCCAGGACACTCATGTATGACCCACGTGTGGCATGTGCTCTGTGTAGTATGTGTTCTGAGTGTGGTGTGTTCAGGGTACTCGCCATCACTGACACCACCCCCAGGACACTCACCGCACTAAGAACAGGCACCACACAGAGCATACACCACACCCAGAACACGCACACATCATAGTGGTGTGGTTTGTTTTTTTGGATGTGGTGTGTTCTCTGCATGTATGTCCTTATGGAGTATGTCCTGGCCTTGGGGAATGCTTTCTGTGGTGTGCGCCACACACTACACCCAGGACACACACCATACAGAGCACACAACACATCCTTAACACACACCACACAGAGAGCACACTACACGCCTGTGTGGTATGTGTGTCTTTGGTGTGTGGTATGTGTGTCTTGGGTGTGGTGTGCACACACCATACCCATAATACACAAATAGAACACACTACACTCGAAACCCACACAACAAAGAGCGCAAACTACATTCAGAACACACTGTATGAGAAGATAAAAAGAGGGGGAAACGCAATCTAAGTGCAGTATTAAAATACAATTTATTTGAAAATGGTCATAAAAACTCAAGGGAACACTGCCACTCAGCCTTCTCCTGCAGGGCTTGCCAGTAGACTCCTGTCACTGTGGATGGTCAAATGGAAGCCAGGACACCAAGTAGGAAGTCTCCAGGGTCAGCATGGGGATTTCCTGTGACATCACATCCACCCATGTGTACACTCCACGCTGGCCCTGGAGAATTCCTAGTTCCTAAATGGCATCATAGCTTTCATCTGGCTTTTATCTGATCTTTCACAGTGACAGGGGTCCACTGGTGGGCTCTGCAGGAGAAGGCTGAGTAGCGGTGTTCCCCTTATCTGATGAGAAAGTACCTCAATTTTGTCCTGTGAGTTTTTATGATCATTTACAAATTAATTGAATTTTAATACTGCACTTAGATTGTGCTTCCCCTCTCTTTCCTTTTATCTTCACATTCAGAGCTAGCGTACTCTGGTGACAGCGGCAGCTAGTGCTTACCATAGCCTATGGACTTCTTTTGGATTTTGGATTATGGATTATGGATTTTAATACTGTTTAGCATACTCTGTGCAGCAGTTAATCCTTTCTGTGCACCACACCACACACAGGCACATCGCACACAGGCACACCATACAGAACACATACCACACCCTTAACAAACACCACAAAGAGCACATACCATACCCAGTACAAGAACCACACAGGGCACAATCCACAAAGAGCACATACCACACCCAGAACAAACACCACACCCAGAGCACACATTACACCCAGAACACTCATCGCATCCAGAACATGCACAACCCAGGTGTAGTGTGAGCTCTGTGTGATGTGTGTATTGGTTGTGGTGTGTGTTCTGGGTATGGTGAGTGTTCTGGGTGTGGTGTGTGTTCTTGGTGTGGTCTGCGCTTCCTGTGGTGTGTTCCACACAGCATGCCCAGAACATACACTTCACAGAGCACACACCACATAGACCAAATACCACACCAAGAACATATGCCACACAGGGCACACACTACACACAAAACATATAGTACACCCAGAACACACACCACACTTAGAATATATGTTACAAACAAAACACACACTACACTCATACACTCATGCAATGCATGTTCCACAAAGCACAAACAATGCTTACAATACACAACAGCTAGGACACACAACCCACAGCTCACACACCGCACCTAGAACAGACATCATGCAAGGCACACATGTGCAGAACTGTAAAATGTGTTAGTTTCGGATGCACTCGCTGTTACATTTTTTTTCATGAATTTGTTTTGTAATTTGTTTGGTTTAGTTTATATCTGTTTTATTTATAAATTTTCAGAACGATTCAAATTTGAATTTCAGATCGAATTCTGTGTGAAGAATAGCTAATTGTTAAGAAGCAGGCCAGGAAAGCAGCCGCTGCATCCTTAACAACCAATGACTCATCGGTCATATAAAATAAAAATAAAAAATCGCTGTGGGGTCCCCCCAAAATCCATATCAGACCCTTATCTGATCATGCAGCCCAGCAGGCCAGGAATGGGTGGGGGGACTAGTGAGCGCCTACCCCCTCCTGAACCATAAAAGGCTACATGCCCTCAACATGAGAGGTGCTTTGGGATGGGGAGGTCTGCCCCCTCCACCTCTAAACACCTTGTCCCTATGTTGATGGGGATAAGGGCCTCTTCCCCACAACCCTGGCCGGGTGTTGTGGGGGTGACGGGCAGGGGCTTATCGGAACCTGAAAGTAGCCTTTAAAATAGGGGCCCCCAGATGTGAATGGGTAGGGGGTCTACCCTACTTATTCACCAAACATGTCTAAAAAAGCGAATAGAGAGACATAACACAAGTTTTTGACAATTTCTTTATTTTAAAAAAAATGTCCCCCGAAGTAGATCCATCATCAATCATGACACCCGTCGCACCGCCGGACCTGAGAAAAGAGAAACATTCTAATACACCCAGCTCCTCTTCCTCTCCACACACAAATACAGTAGCATTTTTCTCTTTGTAGCACACATCTAGTTAAACAGAATGAATCAACTCAGCTCTGTAGTTATGTTAATTACATCAATCAGCTGCTAAAGCTAATATAGTCTTGTGGTAGAGAGAACATTTTTTAATCTGTCTGCAGTCCCATATGTATCACTCATACAGTTGACAGGACCCTGCATCTGGACATACTCATTGGGCATATGTTATTTCAAAATGAATTTATTTATTTTTGTCTTGGGAAATTAGATTCGTATTCCTTTGGTGATGAGGACACCAAAATCCTTATCAGCAATAAACCTCTATGTAAAATAATTTGTCTGATTTTGTGACAGTAACTCAGAAGGGGCTAGCTTAATTTCTTATGCCGCGTACACACGAGCGGACTTTTCAACATCCAAAGTCCGACGGACTGATTCCGTCAGACTATTCGATCGTGTGTAGGCTGCAACGGACATTTGATTCACCAAAGTCTGACGGACTTTAGAATATGGAACATGCTTCAAATTTTTCCGACGTAACTCCGCCGGACCCGGTCCCTTCGAAAAATTCGCTCGTGTGTATGCTATTCCGACGGACTAAAACCGACGCTAGGGCAGCTATTGGCTACTGGCTATGAACTTCCTTATTCGAGTCGAGTCGTACGTCATCACGTTCGAATCCGTCGGAGTTTAGTGTGATTGTGTGTGGCCAAGTCCGCTCAGTCAAAAAGTCCGTCAGAATTCTGTCGGAACTTTGGCAGAACTCCGGCAGAACTCCTTCGGAAGTCTGTCGGACATAAGTCCTCTCGTGTGTACGGGGCTTTAGTGTTTTTTTTTTTTTTAAACTGCCTGACCTTCATAGACAAAAGAGTTTTACTTTTTTTTTTACAGACCCGAAGTCTGTATGTTTAAACACCTTAAATGCCTAATTCCTAAAAAAATTTAATAAATATACAGTGCCTTGAAAAAGTATTCATACCACTTTAAATTTTCCACATCTTGTTGTGTTACAACCAAAAACGTAAATGTATTTCATTGGGATTGTATGTGATAGACCAACACAAAGTGGCACATAATTGTGGAGTGGAAGGGAAAGTATATACAGTTAAGTTTTTGGTTGTAACATGACAAAATGTGGAAAATTTTAAGGGGTATAAATACTTTTTCAAAAGCACTGTAGAGCATTAAAACCCTAGATCCAGCAGGATGTTATATTGTACATATTGTGACACAAAAAGAAAACCTTTTATGGCCACCAAAGTTTATGATTTCTGGCAGCTGCAAGTACCTGGGCTTGTGTTCAGATTGGGTCCCATTGGGTGGAACTAAACCTGGATACAAGGCCAAGGTTGCTTCGTTCTGGCTCTGGGTTAAGTCTTGCTCCCCCTTGGTGGTAATCCTGACTCTTTCCATTGAACTTTGAAATGCCAGAACCGCTGTGGCCAGGAGAGGTTTTGGCATTTGATAGTTACATGTCAAAGTTAAATGTCAGTCAGCAACAAAATGTCAGTTTAATCCCCTAATAAATCTATTAATACACAGACTGGCCTTGTTATTATCAGTCACCTATGCCTTACCTCTATCATTAGCAAAACCTATGAGTCAAATATCCCCTAAATTCAGTTGTTGGAATGTATATTATCACTTTGCCCTGTTTTTCTTTTCTTCCATATCATAACATAAAAAAAAAAATGTAATCAAAGTCCTGAAAACTATAACTGCCTGTAGTCCACATTTCGTCTCTCTTATAAAACTGTAGAGTTTTTATTGATACAGTAATTGAAATATGCTCCCTGCTCCAGAGCCAACTACTTCTTGATATGTTTTTGTATTCAATACCTTAAGACTGTGCCCTCCCTCTAGATGCGATTATGACATGGTAATGTGGCAGTATTGTAGGGCGGCACAGTGGTGTAGTGGTTAGCACTCTCACCTAGCAGTAAAAAGGGTCGCTGGTTTGAATCCCAACCATGACACTACCTGCCTGGAGTTTGCATGTTCTCCCTGTGCCTGCGTGGGTTTCCTCCGGGTACTCCAGTTTCCTCCGACACTCCAAAGACATGCAGGTAGGTTAATTAGCTTCTGTTCCAAGTTGGCCCTAGTATATGAATGGGGGACCTTGGATTGTGGGCTCCTTGAGGGTAGGAACCGATGTGAGCGTACAATGTACAGGGATAGAGACAATTGTAGACACTCACTCATGTTGAACTGGATGGACTGGTGTGTTTATACAACTTTACTAACTAACTATGTAAGTATTTACACCTGAAGTTATTGAGAGCATAGAAATTTACTTTAAGAGGTTTTTTTTCACAAGACCGGTAGTCTTAAGACCATTTACAGTATCTTGTCGACAGTTACGTTTTGTATTCTGTAGATGGTATGCTTTAAGCACATCTGTCCTTCAGGGCTAGTGGACCCACTGAACTAAAGAATAATTGACTCCTATAATGGCTTTTAGGGCCATTTAGCAGGACATGCATAGAAATGAGGGGGAATGCTATATGAACTGAAAGGCTGCTTATGTATTTTTCTTGCTCTTAAAGTGGTTTATAATTCTCTGCATTACGGTAAAAAAACAAAAAACATTCTGTGTGCAGCTCCCCCACCCCCAGCCTCCTTTATACTCACCTGAGCCTGATCTAGATCCAGTGATGTGCACAAGAGCAGAGGCTCTCTCTGCTCTCTCCCTCCTCATTGGCTCAGAGATAGAAGTTGGCTCCCACTGCTGTCAGTCAAAGCCAATGAGAAGGGAGCGAGGCTAAGGCTGCACTCTGTTTGTCTATGGACACACAGAGCTGGCTCAGAAGGGAGCCTGCATGAGTGCCCCCATTGAAAGTAGCTGGCTATGGGGGCACCCAGTTCGAGAAAGGAGCCATGAGCGCTGGTGGGGGACCTGAGAAGAGGAGCATCAAGGCTGCTCTGTGCAAAACTATTGCACAGAGAAGGTAAGTATAACATTTTTTTTATATATTTGTTTTATAAAAATGAATGCTTTACAGTCACTTTAAATTGTTTTTGAGATGAGAATTTGGTAATATGTTATTGTCAATAACTGTATGCACATGTATTTACTGTATGTAAAGAGCTGGGATAATAAAATATTTCCTACATTTTTCAGATGCTCCCAAAATTAAGGGTCCAGTGGTGGTTTACACCTGGGAGGGAAATCCTGTAAATATCACTTGTGAAGTCCTTGCCTACCCTACTGCAAGAGTGTCCTGGCTCAGGGATGGACAACTTCTGCCAAGTTCTAACTTCTCCAACATCAAGATACACAGCAGTCCTTTAGCCAGCAGCCTTGAGGTGCAAAGCAAACATAATTATACTTTGTTCACTTTTCCATTGTCCATGTATTACTTAAATGAATAAGTACATGAATGCTTAGCTATCTTCAGCAATCACCCTGCTAGTGATATCATCATCTGACTGGGTATTTCACTATGGCTAGTCATATACAGGTAGATTTCTCTCATTCAACTCTGTGGGTTGAACAGGAGAACTCACCTGATTCCCCCCACACATGCTAAAAAGTGTAGACAGAGGAACATGCATTCCCTGCTATTGTATTCAGACAGCCACATTACCGTTGTATGAATTCTGACAAATTTCCCGTTGATTATTAAATCAACTTTTGTTGAGCTGTGTGGGGCCAACAGTGCTACCTATGAATCAGATGAAATGAAAGTTGTGTGTAACTAGTATAAGATTGTGCTCAAACCCATTTGGCAATCTTTGGCATTGCTTATTCTTTAAAAAAAGCCTTACATTTCTCTTGTGTACTGAGAGTGTGTAAGTAACTAGTTTATGTTTGTTCTACCAGATAAACCCAGACTCTGAAAGTGATTTTGGAAACTATAATTGCACTGCAGTCAACAGTGTTGGTCAAGAGTCTTCTGAGTTCATTCTTGTACAAGCAGGTCAGTAACAGTTGATTCCCTTGTTTTTTATCATTTTTTTGGGGATTGTGGTGATTATATTTATAAGTGATACTAAAAATCCAAAATAAGCATCAAAATATAGAGTATGGCAATGCATGCATTATAATAAGAAAGGTGCCCTATATTAGAAATGTGAAATTTGATTTGTTGGTATTGGGCACCCCAAGTTGTTCTGCCCGGTAATAATTCATATTAGAAAGTATACAAGCAAACAGTCACTTTCAGGGCTAAGAGGTCTTCCTTAGTGTAGAAATTTAAGGACAATGGTAATCCCACAAAACTAGTCGGATGCTGCCTTCTTCAGATGGGGGAGTCCGATAAGTACTTCAAAAAGAAAAAAAATAGAAGACGCGCACGCCTAGTGCCTTACAAAAATATTTATTCAAAAATGTAAATCAATAAAAAATGGATACTCATAAGATGACAAATAGACATGAGCCCCATAAAAACACAATGCCGAACAGGATGGACACAGATGTGCCATATACACAACAAGGGGTGTACAGCTGATGCGTTTCTGGGGCGCACCCCCTTCCTCAGAGCTAAGCTACTCTGAACACCTTAGGACAAGTGCTTAGAATAGAAATGACCTTCATACAGGAAATCCACCCCCAAAAGTGGTGGAGAAAATGGAAACAGCAAAAAAGATAAAAAGGAATTAAACTATTGGTAATCACAGGTTAATTTAAATTAAACTGAAAAAACTTAAATTAAGAAAACTTAAACCTAAAAAATCCACTTTCATCATAATTGCCTTGCATCACAATAAACTGCAAATGTCTTGAATGTCAGGAACCACAAAATGTTAGAACCACAAAATATTATTATTAATGATGACTCTGCTAATACCAACTTATACCATTCATGAATCATATTCCCAAAATCCATAAAGATGTTATCAAGCCTCCAGGCAGACCAATTATATCTGGTATCGATAGTCTCACCAGCCCTACGGGAAGTTATATTGATCACTTCCTACAAAAATTGGTAGTACAGCTATCTTCCTATGTTTGCGATTCAGCCACATGCTAGAGATCTTATCCCAATACCAATGGCAGACAGGATACCATTGGTTATCATTAGACGTGGCCCCACTGTACACGTCCATACAGCATAACTTTGGATTACAAGCTGTCCAATATTTTATAGCACGTGAAAACCATCTTCATCCCAGGCAGAGCATTGAATATACCTTAACACACAATTATTTTGTGTTCCAGGAGGATTATTATAAACAAATCAAGGGCACAGCTAAGGGGGCCAGGTTCGCACCGAGTTACACCAACTTATTCATGGGATATTGGGAGCAATTCCACATTTGGTCCAATAATCCCATCGTGCGAACCTTGTCCTCTATGCCCGTTGTATCGATGATATTTTGGTGATTTGGGATGGCGATGACCGCCAGCTGGAAGACTTCCATGCACATTGCCAGAACAAACCCTTCGGGATTGAACTCACCCATGTTCTCGACAATCAGAATTTGGTCTTTTTGGACCTTGAACTGATGGTAGATGATGAACATCAGATAATTTCCCACACTTACTTTAAGCCATCAGCAGGTAATTCCTACCTTCGTGCCCGGAGCCATCACCACGCCAGATGGATCAAAAATGTACCCCTTGGCCAGTTCTGACAGTTTTGAAGGACTTTTACCTGTCTGACAGACTATAAAGAACAGAGTGGTGTATTGAAAAATAAATTTCAGGAAAAAGGGTATGACCAGGCCATTATTGAGGTTGCATATACTAAACATTGGCAGATGTAACTAGTAGCAGCCAGCAGTAAATGTCATCAACTTCAGGTCACATGTGCCAACAATGGTGAGAAGTAGCAGATCCAACAGCTGTTTAGACATTACCTTTAGTACCCTTTTTAACAACAGAGCCTTTCCGATAAAACAGATTATAGAAAAACAATGGGGCTTTCTCCACCGTGACCCTTGCCTCACCAATGTTCTCCCAGAATGCCCAAGTGTCCTCTTCCGTAGACCTAGGAATCTGAGGGGCTTCATTGCCCCAAGTAGAGTTTGTACACAAAAAAAAAAAACACACTTCACACCAACTGGAGTAGTCTATTTGATCAAAGGGGCAGCTTCAAGTGTGGAGTTCCCAATTGGGGTGCTTGTCACTACATGTGGCATAAGAAGAGGAAAGTTGTAGATAGTGATGACCAGACCCATGGCATTCGACAATTCATCAACTGTGGGTCACAGTTCATTGTCTACTGTCTGGTATTCCCCTGTGGTCTACTTTATATGAGTTGTACAATACGTACCCTACATACACGTTTTGGGGAACACAAACGGAACATCCAAAAAGGTTTTGACAAGCATTCACTACCTTTTCACTTTCTAGAAAAACAAAACCAAAATCCATCTGGTCTGAGGTTGGTTGGGTTGGAGATCATGGTTGAGGATGCAGACATAGTATGGCTGTTTCAGAGATTATGTAGAAGATCTTTTGGATACACCGGTTAGGGTCTTTAACCCTGAGGGACTTTAATGTAGGGTTGGATGTTCACACCCTGATGTGGGGGGTTGTGATCCCTGGGCATGCCATCATCCTAGTCCTTTTCGTCTTTGGTTTATGATGTAGTTCATTTTATTACAATTTTTTTTTGTCAATTTTAGATAGTTTTTATATCTACAGTATATTATAATTTTGCATATACATTTGAAGCTCCTTGTGCTCAAATATACATTTCATGAATTGTATCCTTATGTTGGGGTTGGCTTTCTGGTCTACTAACAGTATATATACTATACCTTATCATTATCTTAATGCTTTTTAAGAATTTATTAGTACTTCACATTTCATTTTTTCCATTCAATTTCAAAAAAATATATATACTATTTATACTATATATATATATATATATATATATATATATATATATATATATATATATATATATATATATATATATATATATATATATATATATATATATATATATATATATATATATATATATATATATATATATATATATATATATATATATATAATATTTTAACAATCATTTTCATTTGTTTATTATTTATTTTGATAAATTTTATTATCTTTTCATATCTCTCTCTTCTTTTTTTTTTTAATCTTTCCTTTGGGGACACGGTCTTGCACTTCTGCCACAGATGTGACGTCATCAGTACTAATATTTTGTAGTTCTAATATTTTGTGGCTCTGACATTTTTAAAGTCAGTTGCAGTTTATTACATTGTAATGCAAGGCAATTATGATGAAAGTGAATTCTTGAATTTAAGTTTTCTTAATTTAAGTTTTTTGCTGTTTTCCTTTCCCCCGCCTCTTTTCGGGGTGGTCTAATTTGGGGGTGGGTTTCCATCCTGTTCAGCACTGTATACAGTGTTGAATTACAGCTTCAACTAATCATTTTTTTTGTTTAGTGGCTAGAGAAGGGGTGGGTTAAATGTTCTGTCAGGTAATTTTTTTGTTGTCTGCATATTTGTATAAATAGAGCTGGAAGTAAAGAGGAATCTCCCTTTTTTAAGTTGAAGAAAAGTTGTATCTATTTATCTATCTATCTATCTATCTATCTATCTATCTATCTATCTATCTATCTATCTATCTATCTATCTATCTATCTATCTATCTATCTATCTATTTATCTATCTATCTATCCTGTACATCGTATTCTATATTTTCTTCTCTGTTTTGTTTAAATAGTTATTGTTAATCATGTAATTTTTCCTAATTGGCAGAGACCCCATCATCACCAACTATTCTCAAGGTGGAATCTTACTCTAGCACTGCAATGGTTGAGTTTGAAGAACCAGATTCCACAGGCGGAGTGCCCATTCTTAAGTACAAAGCAGAGTGGAGAGCAACAGGAGCAGAGATATGGCAGACTGGCAATTTCAGTACCCGGGATGGTAATTGGAAATATGTTATAATGCCCTTTCTGTCTTGACTCTTCTATTCCATGATTAGAAAAAAAAATATCTAATGTCTAAATCAAGAGTTTTTGCTTTTTAAATCAGTAGCAAACTAAAAAGAATCATGCCTCAGTAGAAAGTTTTTAGTTTAGAGGTCAACTGATGTAGCAATTATAGGTGAATTACCATAGACTTAATAATAAATAATCTAATTCTTACATTTCTCAGGGATTATATACCAATATGTATTTTCCAGGCTCTCTTCATATGTTTTCTAAAAGAGTCTTACTAATACTGCTCTATTTTGTGTACTGTAATACACACAAATTGTGACTGTTTCAGTTCACCTATGCCCCCCAACGCTGATATGAACTTTTGGAATACATTAATATTATAGATTACATTTGTAAATGTATTTAAATTAAATGGCCTCTTCATTTCTTAGATTGTTGTGTTCTGATATACTTTACTGTGTTATTAGTTCATGTAATACTACTTAGAGCCTATGTATTCACTTAAACCTGTGACAAGTACCTTTTGCTTGTGTAAAATAGCCCTTTAAATGAGATGAATAGTGTAAAGCTGCAGCTGTCCCATGTTAGCTCTAAAATAAAGAACTGAGCGAACATAAGATTGATGATTGCTCAGTTGTCTGTCTGCTCAGTGCAGATAGCAGTAACTGTCACCCCTCTCTACCCTTTCACTGGGGTGCCAGGCAGGAATGGTGTTGGGCACACTTGGCTTCAACTCTCAGCTGCGCGCTGAGAGCCAAAGTCAGCTGTCAATTAAGTAGCTGGGTGTATCCTAACAATATGATCAAAATCCTTCCAGAGCCAGGAGCTCTTTGACATCAGAAGAGCAAAATTAAGTGCACTCTTGTGACCCACAGGTGAAGCATGGCCAAAAAAGCCCTGGACATACTTCTCTTTTAAAATCCTGTAAACCATTGTAAACATTACCTTGTTATGTGTACACTGTTTTCCATAGAGGTTGAGGGTTATCTCTTAAGTCATGTGACTTTTTTGTGTTTGCAGAGAGTTCAGAGGGTTCTCTTACAATAACTGGACTCAGGCCAGAAACAACTTATTCGGTGAAACTGTCAGCTATCAATGGCAAGGGTATTGGCGAATCATCCCCACCCTTTGAATTTATCACCCAGCCTGTTCGTAAGTACATTTGGAGCTTTCTACTATTTTTATTGCTGTGTTACTTGGATTATTTTAGTTGCACTGATATTCATATTACTAATATTTTGAAACTTAAATCAATAATTGTTATTGCTCTTTTCTTAGCCACAAATGTATAGAATGATCACTTTTGTAAGTAAGCTGAGTGCAACTTCTTTAATTTTAAAGACAAATAGAAATTATTTGATGACTTTTTAATATCATTTTACCATTTAAGGGGCAAGAATACATTTTTCTCTATCTAGTTGCAGGTTTAATTTACTAAACTGTGTCTTGATAATAATGTAAATGACACACATAAGAATCCTTCTCGTTTTCCTTATTGTTTTGTGATTGGATGTCTTGTTGAATTCATAAGCAGCCAATGACAGAGCAGAAAGGAAGGTAAAAGGTTGATTAAATCAAAGGCCAACTTGGACTTACTTCAAAGGAAAAACAATTGGAAGTCAATTGTAATATTTAGCTGTTAAAGAACCTTTTTAAAGCATAGTAAATATTTTGATTCAAGTGTTAGTTGTGCTATAGCAGGGTTTAAAAAAACATGTACTTTCTCACTTTTCTCAGACAGACTGGCAGGTGTTGTCTTTGTACAGTACTACAATTATACGAAATGTGTTTTTTTGGGTGTTTTTTGGGTACTCAATGATTTGATTCTTGACCTTCAAAGGCCTCACTTATACTTGATACATTAAAGCAGTGATTCTCAACCAGGGTTCCTCCAGAGGATGCTAGGGGTTCCTTCAGCATTGAGACATTTCTGCCTCTCAGATAAGTTCCCATAGACACTATTGATCTTTTTAGCTCTCTGTAAGGAGGTAATTCTTCCCAATGACCACAAGTGTAAGGACCAATCTTCCCACTGACCATCACACTAATGTATCCTGAGTTGTAGATTTCTAATTTTTAGCAGGGGTTCCCCGAGACCGGAGAACTATTTCAAGGGTTCCTCTGTGTTGAAAAGGTTGAGAAAGGCTGCATTAAAGGGACAAAATCACTTATATAGATTGACTTACCTGCCAAAAGAATAGTTGCTACACGCATTCTTTCCGATGGCTTGTAAATTGAAACATTCCTGTTTGCTGTCCACAGCATATATTCCACACTTCTAGGTGTGTGGAGACCTGTTCCCCTGCTGCACTCTGTGGTTTCTCCTGCTGGTGTGTACATCACAATGGGAAATACAAGCAGCAGAAAGAAACCATTATGCGCTGTGAGGGAAACATGCATACGGCCCATCTGACCTGTCATAAACCTGTAGTAGCAGGCAAGCAGTGAAGAAGCAGCATTTCAATAAATGGGCCACTGGAAAGCTAAATATAGTGACTTCCCTTTTAGCAGGTATGTCATTCTATACAAGTGACTCTGTGCTGAAAGGGTCACGTCAGGATAAAAATGTATAAATGGATGCATAAATCATTTACATATGAACGTTAGTACATTTACAGAACCTGTACAAGAAAAATCAATTTTATCAGTAGCAGGTGCTACAGCATAAATGACTTAAAAATTCATATAAAAGCAAAGCAATTCAATAGGAATTCACAGTTGTGAGCTGCAGTTTGATATTTAAAAAAAAGTCACAATGCAATAATGATCTAATATTGCCTTTCATGTTATTATTGAATTTCAAATCTTTCGTTGTAAGAACTGACAAATATAGCAAGCTTGAGCTGGCATATTTGCTTGATGCCAACATACTAAAAAAAATGTATTAGGCTGGCAAAAAAAATCTAATTTCACTAGTGCATAGTAAAAACTATATGCTGCAATGGGAGCAAACAAAGGGAAACTGTATTGCTGAGTTACTGCTAGCTGCAAAACACTAAAGGCTCATTAGAACCTTATTAACACTTGCACATTTCTATTGAATGCCTTTAACAGAGTTTAAATTAAAACCATTCTACAGGACAGCCTAATAGAAATCAGTATTCTTTGTAGTGACTGATGATTTCTGATTGACTTTTATGAGTTACAGGTATCAGAATAATATTGTAAATGTGTTTGGTTTAAATTGCTAACAGAAGTCTATTGCAATTACAGTAAAAAGCTATACAAAATGTCCACTTAGGCCTCTGTTCAAATCATTAACTAAAACATATTTTATTATAAACCATTTGAAAATAAAATTTATAAAAAATATCAGCTCAAAGAAAGAAGTCTGGGGGTAGGATTACATAGAATCTCTGAAAGAATAAGCTAGGTTGAGCCAGGATCCTGTTCGGGCTGATTGGCATCTTGAGTGGCCACATTGTTTTTCTTGAGATTTCACAGCATTCCACTTTTTAAGGCATGGTAATTCAGATAGACAATGGGCATTTACAGTAAATCTTCAGCAGTATAGATTGGTGACTTCCTGAATTAAATTTGTGGGGGGTTTAACATCCTGTTTGAAACCCTCTGAAACCAGAGTCCAGCTGAGTCCAGTTAGTAGACTCTGCCCAGTTTAACAGTTGGGCACTGCCATGTGATCTTTCAAAAAACAGGTTTGAGGGATGCCTAACATTGTATTTTGGACCCAGGATTTAAGTCAAATTCTGAGCCACAGTGTACTTTGGCAGCGTATTTTTGACTGAGCAATTACAGAGAGCAAGTGCACCCCAAACTACTTTCATTTGACTGATATCAATTTAAAAAATATATTTTTTTGTGTGTCTTGACTTTCAGAAGTTATAGCCCCAAAATACTGTATTTTTTTAGTCAGAAGAAGCTGGCATTGCTGATGTAACCTTTTACTCCTACACCACCACCCCCAAGAACCCTTGAAACTGGCTACCACTGCATACAGCAGAATTGTTTGATCACTCCATCCTAAAGAAAAACAAAACAAAAAAAGCATAAAAAGAGAGGTAGAAGAGCTACAGTACATGGTGGTTGTAGGTGCCAAGCATTGCTAATTGAACTCCCCCTCCCTCCATGAGGAGACGCTCTGGGAAACCGGGAGACCCCCCCCCCCCCACAGCCAGTGACTAAGCATTGGAGACAACTAAAATGTGGAGCAGTGATGGGTCAGGGATTAGTGAAGCAATGACTCTTGTGTTCTTGCTATAGCAACTACTTTCTGGCCTAATAGATGGGATCACTCATATAAAACATCAACTGTAATTCCTCCCATATTTAGCACAATGTTCCTGTACTGGGTGGCCCCACAATAATACATTTCTGCTTGCCATCACTTATTTCATTATTTTTATTTTGACCTATTTACAGCTTTTATATTTTTCTCCTTGCCCAAATCAAACAAATATGTGTACAGATAATATAACATATATCAATATGACAGTATAAATAATTAAAACAAAAACACAAGTTGTGTTTTGTTTGTGGGAGCTTTCAGATAAGTGCTGTAGTCTTTTCCATGGCATATCAGTGGGGAAAGAATATAGTGCCCCTGAATAATATATGGTGAAGAACTGTTAAAAATTGCTCCCTTCCTATAGTTCACAGTCTGGGCAGTCCAGCACTAACATATGCCCTCCGCAAATCCAAAAATGGCTAAATCTGTATTTTTGGAAGCTAACACTATATGCCTTTTGTCTCAACATTTTGTTTTGTGCTCATTATCTTGTGTCTCCACATTTGAACCTGTACCTTTTTTGAAAAAGTGGTGACAAAGCTGCCAATCTGCCCAAGAGCTGAGCAACAGAGTCCAAGGAGCTGCCTGGAATTCGCCAATGCCACACCCCCCCTCCCCCAAGGAGTGATAGAGTTTGCTGTAGAATGGCTCACAAGTAGCAGCCCTTGGGTACTCTTAGCCCTTGTACACACGGTCGGACATTCTGATAACCAAATCCGTTGGATTTTGTCCGACGGATTTTGTCCGACGGATTTTGTCCGAAACTGTTGCATACTCACGGTATGGAAAATCCGATTGTACATAATGTGATGACCCTATTTCATTAGGACGGGACAACGTTCAGGCTAGTAGCCAATAGCTTTGGTCTAGGAATTTGATCTGAGCATGCGTGGCACTTTGTCCGTCAGAGTAGGCTACACATGATCGGAGAATGTCCGATCGGAGCACTTTGTCAGAAAATTTTACGGACAAGTTGGAAAACTTGGTCCGTTGGATACTCCGATGGAAACAGTTCAGTGGAGACCACACACAGTCGGATTATCCGACAAAACGGTCCGATCGGACACATTCCGTCGGAATCTCCGACCGTGTGTACAAGGGCTAAGGGACATGTGATTTTACCAAACATTTACTGGTGGTGAATCAATCACTGCGATATAAACACATGCAGCGAGAAACTGACTATGGTCTAATTTGAACTGCTCATACTGCCCTGCCTTTGCTTATCTTTTCATTTGTATGTGTGTCTGAATCTTTATTGGAGAAAACAAAAGATTTTTTATTTTTTTTTGTTTCTGCCCCATTTTGACTATTCAACCTGGACACCATAATCTTGCTGCTGGCCATGTTTAACCAAAACATGCTAATGCCCTGATATTTAAAAAAAAGCAAAATGGAAATCTGGTGTCTCTGGGATGAGGATGAGTGGTAACTTGGGTGCACACAATTTTTAAATTTTAATTTAAAGGACACAATGAGGTGCTATGAAAAAAAAAAGCGATTGAATTAGCTGGAAGCTAGCATTCCACTTAAAGTGATTGTAAAATCTTGTTTAAAAAAATAAAAAATAAATAACAAACATGTTATACTTACCTCCGCTGCACAGAGCAGCCTGGATATTCCTCTTTTCGGGTCCCTCTTTGCTGGTCCTTGCCCCTCCCTCCTGTCGAGTGCTCCCACAGTCAGCAGCTTCCTATGAGGGCACTGGAGCCAAGTCACAGCTCCACGTGTTCATTCAGACACGGAGCCCCGCCCAGGCCCAGCCCCATCCCCTCTCTACCCTGATTGGCTGAGTGATGTTGATGGACAACCACGGGAGCCAATGGCGCCGCTGTTGTGTCTCAGCCAATCAAGAGGAGTGTCCCAGGTGCCTTAGACATTTGTGGACATCACTGGAGAGAGATGGGGCTCAGGTAAGTAATTGCGGTGTGCTGAGGAGGCTGCTACACACACAGAAGGTTTTTTTTATTTTAATTTTAATGCATAGAATGCATTCAAATAAAAAACCTTTTGCCTTTACAACTCCTTTAAAAAGACAAACCTAAAATATACAGTTCAGCAACTAACAAGATGCTTAAACACCTAAACAGATTTTTTTTTCTAATATTTATTATCTCCTCTTGATACAAACATTGGAAGGTTTTCAAACATACAGAGCCTATTTTTAAAATTAAAATGGAAACGTTACTAATAAATGGAACACATAGGATTCATACAGTGGAAATCTTCTGGTGAGGCAGTCAAAAAACCTATGAGCATCTTAGCTGCAGGGAGTTGGTTTACAAATTGCTGAATTACATGCAGCCACTTCTTCAGAGGCAAGGTTACAAAAATGTCCCCTTGCACCCTTTATTACTTGTGTCTGGTCAGCATGCAAGTGAAGGTGACACAGCATATTTTTGGCAAAATTTTTGGCTCATTCTTGTAGGGGAAGTGGTGTGAGGATGGAGTGGGGTGTGGCATTTGCACCACGTGAAATATTACACCTTAAATAGAGTTGTAACATGGTAGAAAAGGTAAAGGTAGCCTTTAATCTATTCACCAAGACCCAGATATTCCCTGTCAAGTGCTACCATCCTGCCTTGTACAGAGCAAAGAAACAATGAATACAGGCTGGTAATGGCCCACATGTTAAAGAGACATCTTCCCTTCCAGTGGCAGTCAAGTGCCACGTCTCTCTGCATGTATCAGCAGCCAAGCAGAGTATTTGTTTAGTCAATGTTGGCTTCATGTGTTGGGGATAAGAAGAAGCATATTTGATAAAATTGATGGGGCTGATGATGCATGTACCATTATCTTTACATGCTTAGCAAATGGAAAGGTCCACTTAAAATCTTTCTTGGTATGGGGCGCATTTGCCATTCTGTTCATTCAAGTTGTGTATTTATTCACTCAGCACATAATCAAATAATTTTGTTTTTGTTTTTTTTGTAATTAGTTGTTTTACTATTGAAACGTTTATCCATATTTAAAATATGGATAATATTTGAGGTCGATGCACTTGTTTTTGCCACCCTTTTCCACAATATTATTATTTTGTAAGAGAATGGGCCTTACATTGGTTTGAGGAAACAGTTACCTCACAAGAACATTGCTGCCATCACTTGTCCTATCAATTAAAGTGGGCCACAGTTTAGTTTAAACGTTTTTCAAAGGCTTTGTATGTTTAAAAAGAATTCAGTGTGTTTGGCAAAATGAAAATATAACGTTTGGTTACATATTTGATCACTTTTGTCGTTGCTTACCTGTGTAGTGTGGATTTGTCAATTGGAGTATATCAAAACTGGTATATCAAAATCAAAATATGATAATTTGACGACAATCAAAAATATTTCAATATAAGTTCTGATAAAAATAAAAAAAAACTGACTCATGGTTTTAAGCTATATATTAGTTGGCAAATAGGTGATTTATTACTGTGATAGAATCAATAATTATGTATTGATTTCTTTTTGAATTCTCTTTATTTGTTAATATAAATATAGACCCCTTTGTTTGCTGTTATACAGTTAATGCTTTACGATGCTTTATTATAAAATATGTGTGGTTTTAAGATACGTTCAAAGGTCCAAGGTGTGGAGGTTTTGAATGTATTACATAGGGCAAAGTTTCCCAAACATATCAAGTCCCACCTGCAGTTCTTACTTAGTGAATGTCCACATAGGAAGCTAAATTCCATTACTTAGACACAAAACACTTTATATCTGTATAAGTGGGATTACTTGGTGGGACTTGAAGGCATGTTTGGCAAACACAAAACAGAACCTAAATATTCTACTTTTGAGTGTTAACATTTATTTTTTAGTATTGATTTAAGATATTTGAGCCTGGCTTATGTTAATAAATATCTATTTTCTGCCAGTGTATTTTCAGAAAACAAAAAAACAGTAACTGAAAAAAATAAAAAATAAATAAAATAATAATGGAGAAATTGTTACTTTGTATTATAGCCCTTCATTGCTTTTGCAGACTATTTATATGTATTGATTTCAATACAGGGCAAGGGCTTAGTATTGGTGGTTTAGCATTTTTCCAAATGCTCTATCAAGGATACTGTCTGGGACATTTATTGACATGGAACTTAACCAGAACTGAAGGCTCTCTAATCATTTTCATTATTTTCAAATTCTGATTTCATTTTCATTTGCCTTCATTACACAGTGTGTTCACATATTTAATTTGAGCTCATCCTTTCCTTTTGGTTGTCTGTTTGGCTCCATCTCACTTGCATTTTCTTTTATTTCGAACCATCTCTCTTCTTTCCATCTGTCTGCAACCCATTGGAACACCACAGATATTTTACATCCACGTAAGTGCCTCTTTGCAATCTTTCTCTCTTCTGTAACATTCATTATATCAGTGGCCCTGATTTTCCCTGCACACAGCTTTTGGGGTTATAAGAGGACATAAAGACATTGAATTAGACGTTATTTTAAAGAGTTCTGCCCTGTACACACGGTCGGAAATTCCTATGGGAAAAGTCCGATCGGATTTTCCGACAACATAATCCGATCAGACTTTTTCTGTCAGATTTTCCGACGCGCAAAGTTTGAGAGCAGGATCTAAAATTTTCAGACAACAAAATCTGATTGCATAAATTCCGATCGCGTGTAGACAATTCCAACGGACAAAGTGCCAGGCATGCTCAGAATGAACTAAAAGACGAAAGCTATTGGCTACTGGCCCGTTTATAGTCCCGACGTACATGTTGTACGTCACCTTGCTCAGAACGATCGGATTTTCCGACAGCTTTGTGCGACCGTGTGTATGCAACACAAGTTTCGACCAAAATCCATTTGGAAAATATCCAACGGATTTTGTGGTCGGAAAATATCCGACAGATTTTGTGGTCGGAAAGTCCGACCGTGTGTTACAGGGCATTAGAATGCACAGCATGGGCAAAGAGTTTTCCTGCAGTGAGAAGGCTTTTTTTTGGTCTTTGACTTCGCAAACCTCACAACCCATTATGTTTTTTATAAATATTTAAATAACGTTCATTTTAAAATGAGCAGTCTGTCACATTTCACCTTTTTAGTCAATCTGTTTTCTATTACACAATGGATCTTTAGAGTTTACACTTGTATAGTTCTCGGTAATATACCATGCAGAGTTTAATAAAGGATTTTTCTCTCTAATGAAATGATGGATTTTGAAGGGTATTGACCCTTTCTGTTTTCTTAAGTCTGAAAGTACAGTTGTACTACTACACATAAAGCTTTCTACTACAGATTATTTTAATTCATATGTCACAGCTCTAATACAATGTGATAAACAATAGTTGGTAGAAACATAGGAAGTGAGTTTGTTGGGTGGAAAATCACAGAATTAAAATGTATCAAAAGGCAAAACTTTTTTATTTTTTTATTTTTTTATTTTTTAAGATTTGGATAGAGTAAATAAGGGTTAGCACAAACATTTATGTATGTGTCTTTGGGAGATTCACTTCTCCATTTGTTCTGGTGACCATTGTCATGGTCACGCTTAGCCCACCCTGCTCCACATACACGCATGTACAAACATAAATGCACCAGTCAGTGAGACTCGGGTGATCACAGTTTGGAGTAAGGAGTCATTCCTGGCCCCTTACCACGTGATCAAGATCAGTGATCTTTTTTTTTCCTTCTCATGCTGACATTGTGAGGAGAAAAAAAGTCGATCACTGGCTTCTGTTGAAGGAACATCAGTCCTGAGGAGGAAGAGACAAAGCCACCTCATCTGTGCCCACCAGTATCACCTGCCAGTGCCACATGCCAGTGCTACAGTGCCACAAATCAGTGCCCACAGTACATAAAAGTGCCAGCAATCAGTGCCACCTATCAATGCCCACGAGTGCCACCTATCAATGCCTACCAGTGGTGCTAATCAGTGTCTCATCAGTGCCACCTAGTAGTGCTGCCTATCAGTGTCACATACCACTGCCCATCACTGCCACACATCAGTGTCCATCATTGCCACCCATCAGTCCCCATCAGTTCCATCTATCAGTGCCATTTATTAGTGCCCCTCAGGGCCACCTATTTGTGCCCCTCAGTGCTGCCCATCAGTGCCACCCATCAGTGCCACCTCTCAGTGCCCACCAATACCACCTATCAGTGCCACCTCATCAATGCCCACCCGTGCCGCCTATTAGTGCCCATCGGTGCTGCCTTATCAGTGCGCATCAGTGCGGCCTTATCAGTGCCCATCGATTCAGTCTATCGGTGCCCATCAGTGCAGCCTATCAGTGCCCATCAGTGTAGCCTCATCAGCGTACATCACTGAAGGAGAAAAATTACCTGCTTACAAAATGTATTAACAAAATATAAAACGGTTTTGTATTTTTTATTTTTTTTTGGTATTTTTGTTAATTTTTTTAACAAAAAATAAAAAACCCAGAGGTGATGAATTACCACCAAAAGAAAGCTCTATTTGTAGGAAAAAATATATAAAAATGTAATTTGGGTACAGTGTTGTATTACCACGCAATTGTCATTCAAATAATGACAGCTCTAAAAGCTGAAAATTGGTCTGGGCAGGAGGGGGGTTTAGGTGCCCAGTAAGCAAGTGGTTAAATATTTGCCAGTGTTTTACTAGACAAGGTGTTCTACAAAGTATCCAAAAGATAGTAGCAAGAAAATAGCTCCGGACAACTGCCACTCTGCAGGCAAATATCAGTGGTGTACTGAATAGAAAGGCGACTGGTGTGTGGCTGTCTTTGATGTTCTGTCTTTTATTCACTGAAAAGGAACAGAATCTCCTTCTATAGCAGGATTGGTTACCTCCGGAGAATTTTGGTTTAAGATTCTCTTTCCTTCCTCTCCCTAGAAGTGCAGTCATTGATTACTAACAATGAAAGCATAGTCGGCAAACCTTAGGGACTTTAATAAGCTCTGATCTTTGCACAATATGGCTGCATTGTAACTCCTCATGGGGCATAACAAATAACCTACAGAGTACTGAGATTTAAGAACTCTGACTGTAGTAAACAAGTCAAGGTGACAGCAATTTTTCTGAGCTGGAGGCAGAGGATTTTCCCTTAGGGTAAAAGGTTATATAAAAACCATGCAATAGTCTATGGACTGCTTTAGATTTTATAGGCCAGAGGAGAGTGGAATACATTGTAGATGTAGGATAGTAAAAAAGCACAGGAAGATTAATGTTAATAATCACACTAGGGCTGACATTTGTAAGTCGAGGAAAGAAAATGTGAGCTTATTAAATTTTGGATTCTACCTATAGTGCAGAGTAATAATGATATACAGAGAGAACGAACCCATAGCAAATTAGATGTAATAGGGTCAAGGTCTACTATACAACAGAAATAAGAGAGTTGTTGATTGGATACTGCATTTTTGTTGCCTAAGGCAACCAAGCAGATGCTGCCTTTCGTTTATTACCTGAACAACATGAATGACTCTTTATATCACCAGCCTTTATTCATGTGTTGTCTACATTTACATACAGACTGAATTGTCCTCAAAAAAGTTGCGGGCAGGGATTGGCCCAAAGTATTAGACAGATGGATGTAGCAGTTTTGTTTTTTTACACTTTTTTATTGACCATTCTAAGCCCTTGTACACACGGTCGGAGAATCTGTCGGAATGTGTCCTATCGGACCGTGTTGTCAGATAATCCGACTGTGTGTGGTATGCATCGGACTGATTACGTCGGACCCAATTTTCCAACTTGTTGGAAATATTTTCCGACCAACTGGTTCGATCGGACATGCTCTGATCATGTGTAGAGAATTTTGATCGGACCAAGTGCCTCGCATGCTCAGATCAAAGCTATTGGCTACTAGCCTGAATGTAGTCCCATCGTAACGAAATTGCATCATCACGTTCTGAATGATCGGATTTTTCGACAACTTAGTCCGACCGTGTGTATGCAACAGTTTCGGACAAGAATCGATGGGCAAAATCCGACGGATTTGGTTGTCGAAATCTCCAACTGTGTGTACAGGGGCTTAGAAGTGTTATAATTTGTGCCACCTTCTGTCTGCCTTGCTGGCCACCTTTTTTCGCATGCAAATGTATAGAAAAATATATACCCCCTTTAAAGGAAAACTATAACGGTTTTGGATGATTTTGTATTATTTTACTTCAACCGTTTATTGTTTCTTTCATTTCTGTGGTCTACTCACAGGACTTGCAGATGCCTCATTCTGCTTATAATTTAGTATTTATCCATGAATTGCACCAAGTTGCCTGTTCCTGCATTTGAAATATTGTATATTGATGTTATACTGTCTTTTATCCAGATCTCTTGTCTAACCCGTATTGCTTTGGTAATAATAATTGCTATATACCTTACTAATTGTTTACTTGCATACTATACAAAATTATAAGGAAAATGAAGCATCTGCAAGTCCTGTGAGTATCTCCCAAAACAAAAGCTACAACAAAAAAACATGAAAACACATATACAGTATATATATATATATGTATATATATATATATATATATATATATATATATATATATATATATATATATATATATATATATATATATATATATATATATATATCTATATATATATATATCTATATATATATATATCTATATATATATCTATATATATATATCTATATATATATATATATATATATATATATCCACTTACAACTATGTATTAGTTAACTTCATGCCAATTAGCATAGTCCTCTTAGCAATGTGACACATATTTAAAGTAGAACTTAAGGCAAAACTTTTTTCTTTTAGTTTTGGATAGAGTGGAGATGGATTTAAACATCTGTCAGTTTTTATTGCTGTCTGTGCCCCCATTAGGGAGATTCACCATCTCTACCCCACATTTTGTTTTGTCCCCAGAAAAGTAATAGAGGGGAACTCTTCCAATGGGGATACTAGTTCTGGGGACCAGGGGGATCCCCCAAAAAATTCCATTAATTTGCAGGGATTTCCTCTCACTTCCTGTTTGGGACAGGAAGGGAAGGGAAATCTCCACAATGAAACAAAGATGGTGAAAACAAATCTGACGGTTTATATACCTCCCTTACTCTATCCAAAATGAAAAAAAAAGTGTTGTTTCCATGGTTCTACTTTAAAGAACTGCAAATGTGCAGTATAATGTCAGTACAAAGCAACTGGGCTTACTGATTTCCATACTTTTTCACCATTTATAGTTACATAGTTACATAGTAGGTGAGGTTGAAAAAATACCATCAAGTCCAACCTATGTGTCACAGATGTTATACATAAACATCCAAGCAGGTAGTCAGATCGCTGGGCTGTACCAAGGAATAGGGACAACAAGTAAAAGGAAAAATATATGTATTTATTAAAGATAAGGACACATGTGCACCACCAATAAACAGCAACCATAAGCAAGCAAAGAAAATACAAGACAACCCCCAAAACCACCTAACTATCTAACTAACTAATATAATACACAAGCAAGGAAACAAACAAGAAATAATAAAGCAGGGACAAAAGCAACTAGGGGACAGAAACCAGGGATAAGGAAGCATACCAAGGAGCAGGGAACAGGACTGGATGACAGGATAACAAATGGGGTGCTGGAACAAACTGGAGCAAGAGCAGGTACTGGCAGGAACAAGGGCTAGCAGAGGAATTCTGAAGCACTGAGCATAGTTCAGAGGTGGCCTATATAGTCCAGCAGACCCATGACAGGTGTGCTTGATGGCACGTCCGAAGTCCGAGCAGGTAGACACCCACTGGTGGCCACTGGAATAACACATTTTGGTCCAGAATGTAATAGTGCCACCAGCAGATGAAACCAGAAATGACACTATGTTTGTGATTATACTGTATGTCAGTATTACATTGTATATCCCTGAATGTTGTGCTCGTTTAGGTGCTTATCTAATAGTTTTTTGAAACTATCGATGCTCCCCGCTGAGGCCACCACCTGTGGAAGGGAATTCCACATCCTTGCCGCTCTTACAGTAAAGAACCCTGTACATAGTTTATGGTTAAACCTCTTTTCTTCTAATTTTAATGAGTGGCCACGTGTCTCGTTGAACTTCCTTCCGCAAAAAAGTTTTATCCCTATTGTGGGGTCAACAGTACGGTATTTATAAATTAAAATCACATCCCCTCTCAAGCATCTCTTCTCCAGAGAGAATAAGTTCAGTTCTCACAACCTTTGCTCATAACAAATATCCTACAGACCCTTTATTAGTGTAGTTGGTATGGACGGGCCAGAGTCTTGTAGAGTGGGAGAATTATTGTTTTATCTCTGGAGTTGATCCCCTTTTTAATGCATGCCAATATTCTGTTTGTTTTCTTAGCAGCCACCCAAATGCATTATTTTACATTTCTGTACATTAAACCTCATTTGCCATGTTGTTGCCCACCCCATATATAACAGTGTTACACTACTACAGTGTTACACCACTTTATGGAAGTATGTACCCTTTAAAAACTGCTCCTATATGTGGACAAACGTATCCCAAATACGTGCTGACATGTGTATATTAATAACTAGTATCCTGTATATTAGTAACTAGTTAGTAACTTTCTACCAAGTTAGCCCATTTGTTTTTTAAATAACTAAAGCTCTTCATCAGATATATTTCATGCAAAATGTTCTATATGATTAAACTCTGTAATGAGTTTCCTTTACAAATCATAATTGCCTGCTAAAGCTGCAATAGCCCACACATACCACCACCAGTTGAGAGCTTATATCTATACACTATAAGTAATACTTAAATATAACATACTGTACCATACTGTATGCCACGGGGACCTTAATTAATGTGAGATATGGTGTATTTAACATTATCTAGGATTAGGGGGTACATTTTACTTTTTTTTATTATTATTTCTAGAGCAGGATACTTTGGAATAACTAAAGGTTTGGGTTTTCAAATAAATATTTTCTTATCTAATTTGGAGCACTGTGACCCCTCACCTATTGTGCACAAATCCCACCTTTGTACCACAGAAATTTTTATGTACATCACTCAAAAAAAAAAGAAAAAATGAAATACAATCCTAATCTTGATTGCTGCCACTTTAAAAATCCTAAAATATATGATATTATTTTATAATTAGAAATTTTAATCAGAGAATGTATTAACATATATTATTTATTGGCCTTGTTTATCTTTGAAGTAACAATACACTTTGAAATCAGGAGATAGAAAACAATATGGACTGCAAAGAGATAAAAGTTAGAATTATAAGTGTAATGGTTTTTGTTTTTTTAGGAACAGAGATTCCAGTATCACCCACCACTGTTCATTTTAGTGAGTAGAAAGTGTGTGGAACATTTGCAGTGTGCATGTTAAGAAAACCACTAATAAGTTTGCAGTATTTTTTAATATTGAAAGTACAGTGCCTCTTAGTCCTTGTACACACGGTCGGAGATTCCGACAACCAAATCCATCGGATTTTGTCCGACGGATTTTGTCCGAAACTGTTGTATACACACGGTCGGACAAAGTTGTCGGAAAATCCGACGTGATGACGTTATTTTGTTACGACGGGACTATGTTCACGCTAGTAGCCAATAGCTTTGGTGTAGGAATTTGATCTGAGCATGCGTGGCACTTTGTCTGATCGGAATTCTCTACACATGATCGGAGTATGTCCGATCGGAGCATTTTGTCGGAAAATATTTCCGGCAAGTTGGAAAAGTTGGTCCGACGGAAATTCCGATGGAAACAGTCCGATGGAGACCACACACAGTCGGAATATCCGACAAAACGCTCCGATCGGACACATTCCCGACGGAATCTCCGACAGTGTGTACAAGGGCTTACAAAGAGATTCTTAAAACTCTCAACTCTTAAAAAACTAACAATGAAAATAGGATTTCAAAAGCATGGTTTCTTGTTGGCATTTGTGTCTTTATAATGTTTAATAATGCAAAGCTTCAAATGACAATTTGTAACCTCATGATTTTAAGCCCCTAATCCAGTGGTTGTCAACTTGGTTGATATAGGAGACCTTAGAGAGGGCATCTGACATTACCAAAGAGTCACACGTAATATTTAAGAGAATGCAATACTCCAGAAAACTCTCAAAGACTGCAGACATACTTGGGGATATGGTCAAATGCTGCAGACATGAAACTGGAAATCTTTTCTTCCACCCAACAAATAAGCAAAATCTGCCTCCAGATTTAAATAATAAATATACAAATATAAAAATAATTTAGACACATAATACATTTAGGTAAAAAAATAAATAAAAAAGTTTTGCCTTAATAACTACTTTAGTGGATAATTGTGACATTTAATGAAATTCTGTAAAAACTGATGTGATTATTGAGGTACCAATATTATTTTAACTCACTGGAGTTTTTTTTACTAACGGCAAATAAGCTGTTCACTTTGCAAGGGTGTTTTCACATAGCATAGTGAATGTGCTGAAATTTACTTTGCAAAGAATACCCAATCCCATGCAGGGAAAAAAAAAGAACATTATTTTTGCTTGCACAACTGGATGATGGAAGTCACACTAAGATAAGGGAAAACTTCCCTTATAAAGGGAACAGCTTATTTGCCTGTAGCAAATCAATCCCCATGATTCCACTAATTCTATTAAGCCAAGATGATGATACCTGCTCAATGCCTACAAAGATGGCATTCTTGTGTGCATTAAATGTATCATATTTTATTAGTTGAGAAATGTACACAGTAACAATGGCAGTAGCAGTTTAACATGATTCATATAAAGGACGGTGAAGTAGAAGAGACAGTTTTTCATAGCTACAGATCAGCTAATCGGATTTAGTGTCTCTTAAACCAGGAGGAAAACAACATATAAAACCACATAAATATGTGCTTGTGATTCTATTGCCGGTACTTAAAAGATAGTGGTAGAACTTTGAGGAAGAAGTAAAAATAAGTCAGCTTTCCTAGACTTTTAAGAAATACTGGTGAAGAAAAAGCTACGAGTCTTCAAAATGATAACGATTGTAAAACAGGAGTTTTTGTAGTATCTGCACAGAATAATAGGCTTGCTACGGCAGAAAAAAATACATCTAATAATAATCATAATTAAAATACTAACAGCATGGTTACTAGAGTCGCGGATATTGATTTTGTGTTTCTACAAAAGGGTTGCCCATGGATTTATGTTTTGGACTAAAGGGTTCTTCTACTGAGAAACCATTTTTTTAAAGCCTCCAACTATACTGTCTTGTGAGTTAGTTGTAATAATCACTAGACTTTGATTTAATGTGAAAGCACTTATACATTCCAAACAGTGTTTTCTGAAATTTTATCAGAGGGCTACTTGAAACTAGTAAAAAAGAAAACTTAAAAGTAGGCAAGAGAAATCTGCATGTATTGTTTAACTCATGCCCCCTAATTGAAAGTCACTTGATTTTGAAATGATTTGCTTTACTGCTGCGTTCTAGCAAATAATGACCATTTTATTTTCTAAACCCCAAAAATATTTTAACATTTCAAGCAGTCTCAGGGGTATGTCAATTGCAGTATTAAGTTAAACCACCCAAAAGTGATATTAATTTTTTTTTTGATAACTGTAGGAGAATAACCATGACAACTGACTATTGGTGAAATCTCTTACCTTCAGTTCCCATGTCTTCTATGCAATTATGAGGAGCCCCTCTCTTCCTGGTGGATTGTTTTTAATTTATTTTATATTATGGAGAATGCAAATGGAAGTGTCTAAACATGCAAAGGTAGATACAGTATAGACACAAACATATCCTAAATAGACAGAAGCAGAGTCATGAACAATGGCAAGAAATAGTTTTTGCTGGGAGTTTTTCAAATATAATTAATCAAAGCTGGCCACCATAACCCCCTAGCTAAATGTCTACTTTTTACCATATATATATATATATATATATATATATATATATATATATATATATATATATTTACTCAAGGGTGAGTTACACATAAAGCAGGCTCCATTTTCACTAAAAAACTTATAGCAAATTAACCACTTAAGGACTGGAAGGATTTACCCCCTTAACCACTTGCCGCCCACTCACCGTCAAATGATGGCGGGGCAGTGTGGCTCTCATTCTGGATGGATGTCATATGAAGGCGCTCAGAATGGCTGCTCTTGCACGCCCGTGGGGGTGCGCATCACAGTGATCGGTGGTGCGGTGCTTCAGTCTGACACAACACTACACCGGTCTCGGTAAAGAGCCTCTGATGGAGGCTCTTTACCACGTGATAAGCCATGTCCAATCACGGCTGATCATGATGTAAACAGGAATCAGCTTTTCTTCACTCTGACAGACGTGAGTAGAGGAGAACCAATTGGCTGCTCTCCTGACAGGGGGGTCTGTGCTGATTGTTTATCAGCACAGCCCCTCCTCAGGTGCCTGCCCAGGACCACCAGGATGCTGCCAGAACCACCAGGGATGGCTACCACACTAGACCACCAGGTATGTCACCCTAGATGACCAGGGAAATGCCAACCAGTTCACAGGCAGCTGCCAACCAGTGCCCAGGCAGCTGCCAATCAGTGCCCATCTCCAATGCCTGCCAGTGCCATCAGTGATGCCTATCAATGCCATCTATCAGTGTCCAGCAGTGTCCATCAGTGCCCAGCAGTGCCCAGCAGTTCCGCCTATCAGCGCCACCAATAAGTGCCCATCAGTGCAGCCTTTCAGTGCCCACCAGTGCCACCCATGAGTGCCACCTATCAATGCCCATCAGTACTGCATATCAGTGCCACCCATCAGTGTCGCCTACTAGCGCCCATCAGTGCCGCCTATCAATGCCCATGTCAGTGCCCATCAGTGCCACCTTATCAGTGCCCATCAGTGAAGGAGAAAACGTACTTATTTACAAAATTTAATAACAGAAACAAAAGAAAAACATATTCTTTTCAAAATTTTAGGTCTTTTTTTATTTGTTTAGCAAAAAATAAAAAACACATAGGTGATCAAATACCACCAAAAGAAAACTATATTTTTGGGAACAAAATGATAAAAATTCTGTTTGGGTACAGTGTAGCATGACTGCGCAATTGTCATTTAAACAGCGACAGTACTGAAAGTTGAAAATTGGCTTGGGCAGGAAGGGGGTATAAGTGCCCGGTATTGAAGTAGTTAATGATCAGGCCATTTTTTGTGATACGGCACTGCGTCAATTTAACTGACAATTGCGCAGTTGTGCAACGTTGTATCCAAACAAAATTGATGTTCTCTTTTCCCCACAAATAGAGCTTTCTTTTGGGGGCATTTGATCACCTCTGCGTTTTTATTTTTTGCGCTATAAACAAAAGAGGACCGACAATTTTGAAGAAAAAACGATTTTGTTTTACTGTTTGCTATAATAAATATCCCCCCAAAAAATGTAAAAAAAAAAACAAAAAACTAATTTCTTAATCAGTTTAGGCCAATATGTATTCTACTACATTTTATTGGTAAAACAAATCACAATAAGCGCATATTGATTGGTTTTCGCAAAAGTTATAGTGTCTACAAAATAGGGGATAGATTCATGGCATTTTTATTATTATTTTTTAAAGTACTGGCGGTGATCAGCAATTTTTAGTGGGATTGCGACATTGAGGCGGACAGATCAGAAACTTTTGACACTTTTTTGGGACCAGTGACATTTATACAGAAATTAGTGCATGATTACTGTATAAATGACACTGGCAGGGAAGGGGTTAACACCAGGGGGCGATCATGGGGTTAAATTTGTTCCCTGCGAGGGGTTTCTAACAATTTCCCTGCGAGGGGTTTCTAACAATTTCAAATGAATTGCATTCTTTGCCAAACCAAATGCGAATCAGACAGCTGTAATCTATCATGATAAAGCCACTTTCACAGAAACTACTACAAATATATCCCAGTAACCTGTATATACAAAACATGTTCCTTCCTCTAGACCAGGAGTCTCCAAACTTTCTAAGCAAGGGGCCAAATTACTCTCCTTCAGACCTTAGGGGGCCAGACTATGACCAGTGAGAGTGGAAAATGTCCTGATGTCAGTAGGAGTAAACAAGGCTACATCTTCAGTGGCAAGAATTACCGTATATACTCGAGTATAGGCCGACCCGAGTATAAGCCGAGGCCCCCAATTTACCCCCAAAAAACTGGGAAACCTATTGACTCGTGTATAAGCCGAGGGTGAGATATGCCTGTCCATCCCTGTGTGTGTGTACATCCATCCATCCCTGTGTGTGTGTGTGTGTCCATCCATCCCTGTGTGTGTGTGTGTCCATCCATCCATCCATCCCTGTGTGTGTGTCCATCCATCCATCCATCCCTGTGTGTGTGTGTGTCCATCCATCCATCCATCCCTGTGTGTGTGTCCATCCATCCATCCATCCCTGTGTGTGTGTGTGTGTGTGTGTGTGTGTGTGTGTGTGTGTGTGTGTGTGGCCTTGTGTGTCCAGCCTACCTGTGTCTCGAGCCTCCGTCCGGTCCCGAGCCTCCGTCCGGTCCCGT
Source organism: Lithobates pipiens (assembly GCF_037356315.1). NCBI lineage: Eukaryota > Metazoa > Chordata > Amphibia > Anura > Ranidae > Lithobates > Lithobates pipiens. Next base: position 201,949,954 of record NW_027507788.1, read on the forward strand.
CCCGTCCCGAGCCTCCGTCCCGTCCCGTCCCGTCCCGTCCCGAGCCTCCGTCCGGTCCCGTCCCGTCCCGAGACTCCGTCCGGTCCCGTCCCGAGCCGAGCCTCCGTCCGGTCCCGTCCCAGGATCACCGCTCTTCGTCGGCGCCCATTCCCCTGTTCAAATGCCGCGCCTCCCTGTCTGTGATAGGCGGAACACAATTTCCCAGCAGCCTGTGTTCCGCCTATCGCGGACATCGTCTCATCCTCGTCCGTAGTACGAGGATGAGACGATGTCCGTGATAGGCGGAACACAGGCTGCTGGGAAATTCAGTGTTCCGCCTATCACAGGCGAAGGCGGAGCCGGAGGCGCGGCTTTTGAATTATAGAATGGCCGCTGTCTGTCTGCTCGACACGCTGATCGAGCAGGCAGACAGCGATGACTCGAGTATAAGCCGAGGGGGGCACTTTCAGCCTCAAAAAAGAGGCTGAAAATCTCGGCTTATACTCGAGTATATACGGTATGCCCCCATTGTTGGTGTTGGTAAGAGGAATAGTGCCCCAAGATAAAGACAAGCAAAGGGCTACATCTGGACCCAGGGCTGCAATTTGGAGACCACTGCTTTAAAACAATTAACCCTTTGTGTATATTAGTCCTTGTCAAATTATTCAGGGTTCCCACAGTTTCTCCACTGACATAACCCCAACACTTTATCATCTCAAAGTAGTGGGATGAATGACAGCTATCCCAGTTTATCCATGAAATAAAAATGATATAACAATAATGATCTACATATATATATATATATATAATGTAGCCATGTTTACAAAAACAAATAAAGTTTATAATCCTTATTCAGACCATTGGGCTTTAGTGTTCCCAGCCTGTTAATCCATCAAACTTCCTGCTTTCTCAAAAATAAAATCCTATCACCACCCTGTCTATCTTTTGAGACCATCACTAAGAGACTGTGCACTTTGTTTTGGAACTGTTATATATAGTTACATAGTTAGTCAGATTGAAAAAAGACACAAGTCCATCTAGTTCAACCATAAAAATATATACATAAAAAATAATATCATACAATCCCATATACACAATCCTGTACCCACAGTCGATCCAGAGGAAGGCGAAAAACCTCAGCAAAGCATGATCCAATTTGCTACTAGAGGGGAAAAAAATTCCTTCCTGATCCCAGAAAGGCAATCAGATTTTCCCTGGATCAACTTTACCTATAAATGTCAGTACCCAGTTATATTATGTACATTTACAGAGAATCCAGGCCTTTCTTAAAGAAACCTACTGAGCTGGCCAGAACCACATCTGGAGGGAGTCTATTCCACATTTTCACAGCTCTCTCTGTGAAGAAACCTTTCCATATTTGGAGAATTCCTGTAGGTGTAAAGAGTGCCCCCTTGTCCTCTGTGTTGACTGTAAAGCGAATAACTCAACACCACGTTCACTATATGGACCCTGTATATATTTGTACATGTTGATCATATCCCCCCTTAATCTCTTCTTCTCAAGAGAGAATAAGTTCAGTTCCTCTAATCTTCCCTCATAGCTGAGCTCCTCCATGCCTCGTATCAGTTTGGTTGCCCTTCTCTGTACTTTCTCCAGTTCCCTGATATCCTTTTTGAGAACTGGTGCCCAAAACTGAACTGCATATTCCAGATGAGGTCTTGCTAATGATTTGTACAGGGGGCAAAATTATATATCTCTCTCTCTACAAGAAATTACTTTGCTCGCTTTGAAAACCACAGTTTGGCATTGCATGTTATTATTGAGCTTGTGTTCTATCAAAAACCCCAAATCCTTCTCCACTATGAATCCCCCCAGTTGTATTCCCCCTAGTATGTATGATACATGCATATTCTTAGCCCTCAAGTTCATAACTTTACATTTATCAACATTAAACCTCATCTGCCACATAGTCGCCCAATTAGTGCATTGAGGTGGGCTTGTAAATTGGACAAATCCTGAAAGGACGTTATTCCACTGCATAGCTTGGTGTCGTCTGCAATGACTGAAATGGTAATTTTAATCCCTGACCCTATTTCATCAAGACATTAAAAAGTGGGTGTCCCAGCAATGAACCTTGGGGTACACCACTGATAACCTCAGACCATTTAGAGTAAGAATCATTAACCACTACTCTCTGAATTTGGCCTTTTAGCCAGTATTATATCCATTTACAAACTGCTATTTCCAAGCCTGTAGACTTTACCCTACACATTGGCCGTGTGTGGGGAGCTGTATTGAATGCTTTTGCTTTTGTTATGATGAGAGTTTCCAGTAAAACTGTTGAAACTTTGTCCTAGCCTGGTCTGAAGTTACTAAAAGTGGTGCACTGGGTAATGGTATATAGAAGAACAGAGCCTGTAATGCACACACAGGGCAAAATGGTGGCATGCTGTTGTTAGAGGCAACAGGTACAAGGGAAGGATGATATGACAGCCAGACAATGGAAGAACAGTACTGGCATGGGTGATGGGTCTCGTGTGTAGTAGGGGAGAGATTCATAGCCTACCTCCCTAGTAGTTGTGTCCCAGCAACTGGGACCAGAACCGAGTAGTGGAGACCCTAGGGACCTAGCTGCATTGTATGAAGAAGAAAAGAGTAATTATGCAAACAATACCCTTATTTTCCAAAAAGAATCCATATACATTCACTAAAAATTACCACTGTAATCTATTTTTTATTTTTTACTGTGTGTTTCTGCCACCTTGTAATGTCTTCTGTGAGCTCCCAATATATATTACTACATACAGTAAGACCATGGAGAATGAACGGAGCCACCCTCTAACAGGAAGTCAGATCACAGCAGCAAAAAAAAAAAGAAATGGGGAGATTTGTAGGAGTTTGAGAGCAATAGAAGGTCCTTTTTAAGTTAAAGCAGAACTCCATGAAAACATTATTTTCTCCCATGCAGTGGGGCTGTGCCCACACTGCATGAGTTAACTGGTTGTGTTGTCTAGGGTGCACTAAAGGGCTATATTCTCCAATTATCTGGAAAACAGGGCTTCCCCACATCCAGCAGTGGACTGTTCCCGCCATACCCATGTCTAGAGCTAGTATATGGGCGTGATGACATAAGGAACAGTCCATGCACAAGACTGTGCATGAGGGGGGGGGGGGGGGGGGCAAAAGAGACAGAAATCTTTGACCACCCTTACTGAACTAAAGGAATCCTTGGTGCATAGGTCTGTTGTAAGCATGGGTAAGTTGTAAGAATTTGATTAAGTAGCTTGCTGAGTGCAGGGGGAAGCTCCCCGATGATAGTCATTTGCATTGTGACAATCATTCATCCATTACTTCATTTCTTTCCATATTTCATATTCACACTTTCTTCATACCCTCAAATTAGGGAGTCTGCATGTGCAATATTTGAACGGGAATTAGGCCAATATATTTTAGAATCTAGCTTGTTTATACAAAACTACAGTAGTTGTGCAATCACCAGATCTTTCAACTGTGTTTCTAAACTTCATGAATTAAAACTGGCATAGCTAAACCATAAACACAGCACATACCCCGCATGTATAATATGCATTTTGTAGAAGACCCACAGCTAATGCAATTGAGTATGCATGAAAAGTATTATTAGCAGAGCATTTAGGACATACTTCAAGAAACACTTTATCTGAATCCAAAAACAAAAATTTTATATTTTGCATCTTACCATTCTATAGATGAGGTAGCCGCATTTGTTTAAAAAAAAAAATTAATCTGGTAACCCTGTAGATAACATGCTTCCTGTCCCTGTGTGGCTACACTCTCACCTTCTCTGTATCTAAGCCATGATTGCCACCCAGTCTGGACTGTGAACATGTCTGCGTTTGTTCATCTACATGATCAGAGGATAGGGAGATTATGAGTTTACACAAGAATTGTACAATTGTTTTGCCTACTGTTCAGCTCACAAGAATTGACAAAGACACTGCATTTCTGGCAAGATCAACAGGTATTTTTTTCTGTACTTGCTTAAAATGTTCCTAACCTGAAAAACGAATGCAGCCACCACATCTAAGCACTGGCAAGCTGCAGTATAAGGCCTCATTCACATGGGTGCTGAAGCCCAAATACTGTGAATGAGCAGTTTTTTTAGGTGTCTTTAGCCTCCAGGTGTGCAGGCAGCTCATTGAAGCTCATTGAAGCCTATTAGGATGTAGCAACTACGCAGATAAAACCGCTCGTGCTAATGTGATCTGTGACCTTCAGTACCTGTGTGAACGAGGCCTAATACATTTTTTGTTTTTGGGTTTAAATACAATATAAGAGTATATTTATATCCTATATATATATATATATATATAAGGACATCTATAAAAGTGCCACAGTAAAAAGTTGTTCACAGCCTCCTAGCAATCAGTCAATTCTCTTATTTATTTTACAATATGGTACAAGGCTGTGATTGGTTGTAAAAGATGCATAATCGATTTTCTTGGTTGAAGAGACAGCTCTTAAAAATATGTTTACAATAGTGTGTGCTATGTCTATAGATCCTTGGTGATATTTTAAGAGTTTATGTAAGATTAACAGAACAACATACATAATATATTAGAGAAAGATACAATTTCCTCGCTAGTTGTGTTATAATTGTATATTTCTCATTATAACAGTGATATTTTATTTAGCAGAAATTCTGGACCACAAGATAATGATATATGCTGAAAAAAATATTATATTACACATGACTGACTTCACAAATACAATCATGAATAAAATGTATCCACACAAAATGTAGTTCTTCAGCTGCAAATGTATCTGCAGATGTCTCTGTTTATATGCTAGACTAAAATTACTTTGTTTTTCAGGATGAAATTGCTTTATCAAGTCTAACCCCAGCTCTTTAATAGAACATGGTTTCTACCCTGATAAAAGTATAACATGTTTTTCTATTCCAGCTCTTTCCACAGAAATGGACCGCTGTAATTTACCAGCAGGAATTATATGCGCTTCCAATTAGTATAACAATAAATCTCTTTTGTTAAGTTTTCCAAAAATGAGCCTCTTTTCATTCCCAGTTGTGATTTATTTTTAATATGCTTTCAGCTTTGTCGCTTAATGTTTTGTTTTATGTTACCTTCCCTTTATTTAGCCCTTTAATGATTTTACCCCTTCTCTCATCGTTTACGTTCTTTTTATATTTTTCATGTGACCTCCCTCCTCTTTCCTTTCAACCAATCATGTGCGTGCGTATCATGTGACTTGTCATGTGACTTGCATGGTGCTGCTGATGTCCTCCTCGCTGGTGAACAGAAGGTAAAATTCTTTGTTCTGGTTGGTTTGTGGCAAGGTTGGGAGCATTGCACTTTATATGAACAGAGCTTAATCTCTATTAGGCTCCCTTGCAGGCTTAGGTCAGAACAAGATTAGGAGTGTTCACGTGTATACAAAGAAAAATTGTCACATAAATTAGAATGATGTTTGACTTCTATTGGATTCTAATTTTTTTTCTGTCAGGTATCACCGAATAGGGCAAACTAATACAGCTAAAGATACCACAGATTGTTTGGCTTTTGCATTTGCAAGTCCTAGACAGTTTATGGCTGTCAAGACTTGGTGCCACTTTTGTACCCAAAATATTTGGGCAGCCATTAAAATAAGGTTTGTCAGATTTCTTCTTTCGGATGCAAAATTCTTTTGCTTTCAAGATTTCTCTCTATTGAAACAATTATAAGCTACTCTTTGATATCCAAATTATGCATTTGAAATACCTTCTAGTTACTTCTCTGTAATTAGCTGTCCCAACTGCATGCCAGCTTGATTAGCTACTGGTATATTTCAATGATAAATCACAAAACAGTAAGTAGTAGTGGAATTCTATAAATTACACTCTGCAAAGTGACTTTTTTTAAAAATAATATAGAAGCAAGAGAGTAAAGACTGTGATAAACCTCTAGTACAAAATACTATATATATCAGTTAAAGATCCTTATGTCATTATATATGTTCAGTAAATTGATAGTACTATACTTGATAGTGTAGGTCATTAGCATCATATATGATGATTACAAATGTTTAAAATAGTTAACTATCAAAATGTAAGACACATGCACTGAAATGTTTACATATTTCAGTGATTTTAGCACATAAACTGATTCTTTATACTAGCTATACATTAAGACTGAAAGTCTGCATGATGTAAGACCCCATAGCCGTTCCTCAACTAGAATTTGTAATTTATGGCAAATTAATTATTTTAATTTACCTAGTAGTTAAATTGTTAAGAACATTAAGGAACAATAGCCAAAGCCGAGGCATGCTACCTTAGTAACATATTGCACACTTATGGGTGTTTTTAAATGTAGCAGCATCACTAATCCTAATATACAATCCGTACTAATGCATGCATGCAAATGCTGTGTCGCTGTGACATTAAGAAACAAAGAACAAAGAAGCCACCTCCTCTGTTTGGTTTGTCCTCACTTTTCCCTTTATTGTCTGCTACTGAGCAAGTTTTACTAGTTCAGTGCTGTCCACCTACTTTTTCTTCATACACCCTCTCCTTATTATACCTCTTTTTAATACCCCCGTTTTGTGTATTCCCATTTCCTGTCTTCGATACCCATTTGAAATAATTGTAGTATACATGGGTGTTTAATGTTTGTTTTCTATGAACATATAGGTGTGTGTATAAAACAATTATTAATATATCAATTAATATATCAAATAAATATATTGTGCTTATGGTCACAAAATGCATTTGTGTAGACAATATATAAAAAAAAAACTTTGGATTATGAACATATTACTTACGAGGAGAAGTTGAACAGCACTGTACTAAAATTAAGCAAAGCAATTTTTTTATCTTGTATTATTCCTCCATAGTTAAAAATACAATTTCAGATTAATAAATAACAGATTCACCCTAAAAGGAAAGAGTCAAAACTGAACATGTAATATTTATTTTAGTTTGAGATGCTGAAGGATTATATTGGTGTTGTGCAAAAATAAATACATACAGCTCATTTTCCGCATGGAACCCCAGGGGACACATTGTAATAAGTTATTCTGTCATAGAAGACAAGGCTTCACCAGTATATTTCAGAACAGAATGTGGGAGAAGTTATTCCTTCTATTTTATATTGGAAAGTTAGAAACCCCATTGTGTAGCAACTTCTTGGCATGCTAGCTCCCCTGTAATTCCATTTTCCACTAGTGCGATGCAATTCCTGCATCATAAAGTTGTTGAAATCTCTTTTGTTCCACAGACAAGGGCTACCTTGAGGTACCTGGGAGATTGGGAGGAGTCACCTCCCTAAGATTGACATAAGTCAACCACAAAAGGGTTTCAAGTTTTAGTCATTAAAGGACAGCCTTATGTTTACTTTAGTACTCTCTATGTGCCATCCATTCCCCTTTAGGTAACTTACAACAGACCAGACTATAGAAGAAGAACAGCCCCCTCAAATCTGCCCAGCCTTTAGCAGTTAAGTTTCCCATTCAGCAGTGGAAAAAAACAGTCAGGAAGAAAAGTTTAAACATAAACCAGCACAGCTGAAATCTGTGAAGTGCAGAGCAGAACAAAGCTGTGAATTCTGATGTTAGTGTAGCGAAATACTGGAAAAAAAACATCCAGATGGCAGAGGTACAAAAGTATAGGGAAAAGATCAATTCTGAGGCGATATCAACTTCCATTAAGGGTCAGTTTTACTAAACACCATATAATGCATTTCCTTAGACTTCTCACCAGGCTGACCTTCAGTGAACTCAGCAATTAATGCATTTAATGATGATTCTTGAAGCTTTTTTGAGCTGAATGTCACGATCAGGTATGACATAGGTTATTTGATGTTTATTGAAATCAACCTTTTAGTTAAGTTCATATCCCCCTGGAAGTGATATTTTTCTTGGATCTGGGTGCCTCTGCTACCTGATGGGTGTTTTCAGTATTTCACTATACTGTTGCTTCACCATTTTAAAGTCCCACAAGGTGGAATTGGAATTAAGGCATTCTAGAGTGTTGAGTGTGACCCCCTCTGAAAGACCTTTGTGATCTGTTTTGAATAGAGTAAGCCCTTGTACACACGGTCGGACATTCTGACAAACAAATCCGTTGGATTTTGTCTGACGGATTTTGTCCAAAACTGTTGCATACACACGGTCGGACAAAGTTGTCGGAAAATCCGATTGTACATAACGTGATGACGTTATTTCGTTACGACGGGACTACGTTCAGGCTAGTAGCCAATAGCTTTGGTCTAGGAATTTAATCTGAGCATGCGTGGCACTTTGTCTGTCAGAGTAGGCTACATATGATCGGAGTATATCCGATCGGAGCATTTTGACGGAAAAATTTACGGACAAGTTGGAAAACTTGGTCCGTCGGATACTCCGACGTCAACAGTCCGATGGAGACCACACACAGTCGGATTATCCAACAAAACGGTCCGATAGGACACATTTCGTCGGAATCTCCGACCGTGTGTACAAGGGCTTAGAGATGGTTATAACCCCTGTCATTTTTTAAATTTTGCTAGCTGTTAAGCATTGGAGAGATGTACCTTCACTTCCTGTCCCATAGCCAAAACACAAAATTAGAGGAAATCCCTGCAAACTAAGGGAAATCCATTGGGGCCGTCCAGGCCACCAGAAATAGTGTCCCCATTAGAAGAGTTTCCCTCTATTAGTGTATGTATATGTGCTGAATCGTCCAACTTTCAGTGCATACATACCGAGCTTTAGAAGCCAAATCCCTGTGCACATTGTATTAGTCATTGCATTAAAAAAGAAATAAAAAAAACAAACACAGTAAATGTCTTTTGTCTTTATAATACTGTTTACATTTCCAGTTTTGACTTCACCCTCTCTGCAAAAAAAAAAAAAAAAACTTTTACATTACATTGTTATCAGGTAACTAAAAAAAAAAAAAAAAAAAAAAAAAAAAAAAAGGGTCCTTCCCAATCTTAACTCACACAGCTGTTAAGCAGGAGGAGATAAAGTAAGGTCTTTTTTCCTTTTTTTTTTCTTTTGTTGCTATGCATGGTGCATGAATTTGCATGTTTCCTGCTGATCAGCATGGGTCAACATGACTCGCTTGCTTCGTTTTGACATCATTTATTCACCGGCTGAGACACTGTGACCAGAAATTGACAACTTGTTAGTCTATATTTTTCACTGAAAGTGGATATACCATCTGCACACAAGGAAGACTTTTCATCTTGTGGCCAAATTCAGGTTTTAGCATTTATGAATTCGCATTTAATGATAAAACTGATAGCTGAGATACTTTGCTCCACTCCACAAAATGGTTCCTTCAGCAGTGTGCAGATGACATTCCTGCAATAACCACTTTTCCAATAACAGTTTTCTTTCCCTTAGTGACTGTGGCAGATATTTTTATGACAAACTAACCTTTCACTCTCTCCTCACTAATTCTTTTCCCTTTTTATCTGCATATCACTAACCTCCTGCGTTTGTGTTAGTTCTTTCTTTTTACAGACTGGTTATTTATTTACCTTTATTTTATTTTTTTGTGCTAGTTTTATTTTATTTTATTTTTTTCCTTTAACAATGACAGGTCCCGACGGTTGAATAAGCTCCATGTAGATGGAAATCTAAAGTCTTTTCTCTCTGTAGTCCTTGGCATTGGTCTCTAAGTTCTATATAGCCATGTGTTTAAATTCAGAGTTTATAGAAATGATGCATCTTATTCACACAGAAGCAGGTGGAGCTCTAAAGCTTCTCTTAATTATTATTTAGCTGCTTTTTGTAAACCAAATATTTTTGAAAAACCTACAAAAAGAGATTTTCAGTCAGGAAAACTGGAAAAATTAGCAAATTCAAACAGCATTTATGATCATTTGAAATAATTTTTAATTATAGTACTCAAATATTTTAAAAAAGGACACTTGTTATGATTGACATTATTTGTTCTTCACATGTGTATTTTATTGATGTAATCTTTGTTGTATAAAATATATATTTTTTTCTTTCTAAAGTAAACCCAGATGGGTATATTGCATTACCCAAATCAAAGTATTTTCATATTGCAAAATTATGGAAAGAACCAAAGCATTTTACAAGATTAGCTTTAGCTATAGATATTTCCTAGGTCAATTGCAGAAGAATATTTTGTACAAATTATTATTCGCTATAAGAATGTATAATGTTTTCAAAGCTTTCATTAAATGATATAGCCTTGATTACAACCAGACACAGAGGGATTAATAACAAAATTAGTAGAGTATATTCACTTTGTAAAGTACATTTTCACCTTGCACAGTGGATGAGGTTGAATTTAGTAACCAAATCATCTAATGAGTAGGCAAAAATACTGCTTTTTTTTGTTTCTTGCACGTAATTGAGTATTATTTTCAAAATGAATTATCAACTAGCTTAGTGAATTAAGTCAAGTGAAAAAAATAGTTTGCAAAGAATACCCAATCATGTGCAGGGATGTGAAAATGTAAACTTTTTTTGTCTAAAATTATTGGATGATAGATGTTACTTTGTGACTAGGGGTGTATTGTATAAAAAAAATGCATAGAAATTTGCCCAGTAAAAGCGCATTTATATTTATTTGTTCTGTACAAATGGGGAAAAATATATGAGTTTTCCTATGCTGGGTGAATGTTTTTCATTGATTTTACCACTTGCCCTTTGAAAGATTTACCCCTCTTTATGTTCAGGCCATTTTTTTTGTGATACGGCGCTGCTTTACTTTAACTGACAATTGTGCAATCATGCAACACTTAACCCAAATAAAATTGGTGTCTTTTTTTTCCCACAAATAGAGCTTTCTTTTGGTGGTATTTAATCACCTCTGTGGTTTTTATTTATTGTGCTATAAACAAAAAAATACAGACAATTTTGAAAAAAAAAAACAACAATATTTTTCTGATGCATAAAGCACATCCAATAAAAAAATTTAAAAAAATCTAATTTCTTCATCAATTTAGGCCAATGTGTATTCTGCTACATAATTTTGGTAAAAAAAATCCCAATAAGCATACATTGATTGGTTTGCGCAAAGTTATAGCGTCTACAAACTATGGGATATATATATATTTTGTTTACTAGTAAAGATGGCAATCAGCGACTTATAGCAGGACTGTGATATTTTGGCAGGAAAACTGGACACTAACTGATACTTTTTGGGGACCAGTGACACTAATACAGTGATCAGTACTAACAAACATGCACTGTCACTGTACTAATGACACTGGCTGGGAAGGGGTTAACATCAGGGTCAATCCAAGGGTTAAATGTGTTCCTAGACAGTTCTTGTGTACTGTGGATAAGGTGCTTTTTCTAAGAGAAGGCATAGATCCGTGTCCTTATTGACAGAATGTTGATCTGCCTTGTTTACATAGGCAGATTGCCATTCTGTCTGTGTACTGAACAATTGGTGGGTGCTGGCAGACATCAAGTCCACGGTACCTGCTGCTGGGCTCCCACAGTGTGTGATCAAAGTGGAAGCAAGTGGCCTGTGGCGCCATGCGCGCCTCAGACCTGGAAGTGTCGGATAACATACTAGGTACGTGATCCAGTGCAGCTGTGCCACTTTGCCGCGATATATCTAAGTTATACAGTCGGCGAGTGGTTAAAGTGGAAATGTTGCACAGATGGTGCTAAGTATCATAAAAGATTTCTATCATCTTTTGCAGCGTCTAGTGGCCAAATGCTAAATTTTCATTTATAAATCAATAAAAAACATTTATCCTGCACAGGAAATAACCTGAATAACACAGGACAAATGTACATGCACTTTCACTGGGCAAATTCATATGAAAATTATTTATAAGTACACCCTTTAGCTGTGCTAAAGTCATTTATCCAATCAGGATCATCCAATAATTTTATGATTAAGCATTCGTAGAATCAACATAGCATTCTGGAACTTTTTTTGTGTGCATTTTTTGTATAATTAAAGTGGAATTCCACTGAAATACTAAAAAAAACTAAGCCTAAACCTACACCCATCCCCATTCTAAGCCCCCGTACACACGGCCGGACATTCCGATCACAAAATCCATTGGAATTTTACAACGGATTTTGTCCGAAAATGGTGTTGCGTACACACGGTTGGACAAAGTTGTCGGAAAATCCAATCGCTAGGAACGAGGTGACGTTCATTGCGTATGAAGCTAGTAGCCAATAGCTCTGGTCTCGTAATTTAATATGAGCATGTGTGGCACTTTGTCCATCGGAATTCTCTACAAACGATTGGAAAACGTCAGATCGGATTTTGTTGTTGGAAAATCTGAGATCCAGCTCTCAAACTTTTTCCGTCTGAATTTCAGACGGAAAAAGTCCGATAGAGCCCACACCTGATCGGATTTTTTACGACAACATGATCCAATCGGACCTTTTCCGTCGGAATTTCAGACCATGTGTACAGGGCATAAGTTAATGCTATATACCCTGTAAAGGAAGGAAGTCTATACTTACCTATTCTGAGGCCTCTCCACTACAGTCACATGATTGGGTCCCAGTGCCCGGTCTCAGTATAGAGGAGGAACAGCCCAGGTTCTGCAGCCAATGACAGCGATCTCTCCTCTTCACTGAAGCCAGTCGCTGGCGAGATCATGTGACCAGACTGGAGCAGCTTCATATATAAGTAAGAGAAGCTTTCCCTTGCAGGGTATTTAGAATATATTGCACTACTGCACTTTATTCACCTTTACAGGGTGATTGGTATTTATGTATTTATCGAGTATTTACAGCGTATGTTTTTGAATTGCTATATTTTTTTCTTTTTAGTCAAGAGATAGTTATTAATTAATCACACTGCTTTTTTTTGTTTATTTATCTTTATTTGCACATAATTTGCACACTTATTTTTTTTTTGGATGTATGACCACATTTAAAGGGACATCACATCTATTTTCGGTTATAGTTAGAATAGGCTTAGAATGAAGGTGAGAGTAGATTTAGGTTTAGTTAGTATTTGATAATACTTTAATAAAACGTCCTTTATTACTTTAAATGTTTATCCAAAAACAATTAAAAATTATATAGTTAATTTACAAACCTACAGGAGAAATCTGCAGGAGCAGGTTTGAGATAATATTCCAAGTCTACTACTATATTTTAAATAAGATCACATTTTTCTTTTATTATAAATATATATGGGTATATTAGTGCTGCCATACAAGATTGTCACTGTATTACTAGTGTTTTTATTGATATTATAGTAATAAGACAGTTACCTGGACTGTGAGTCACTTATGATTATCACTATATTGCTGAAGAGTATTGAACTTTAATATGTAGATATAACCGGACGAAGCTTTAGTGCTGTTATAAAGTTTGGTCATTTAGTAAAGCTGTTGAGATATTATTTCCACCAGCTCCTGCAGATGTCCCCATAGATGTGTAAAATAATGATTGCATTTTTATTGTTTTTTGGATAAACTTTTATGGTTGCTAATATAGTAAAAATAAAGACTTTATGAATTATACAAAAACAATCTAAAATGGCTGAATAATAATGCCAGGCAGTTACTTAAATCCTAGGTGACTCAACAAAATGATTTCATCAGTTGTGTGCAAGTCCCACTAATACCTTTATTTTCATTCAGTACTTTGCACTTATTTAGTGATTGTGAAGACACCAGCAATGTCTGACACCAGTTTGCAGTGTTTTAGCTCATATGATTATAAACATATCGCCACCCACAAATAATCAGTATAATGCCTAATGACATTCTGCAAAAAAATTCCATGGGGTATAAGTTTATATCACACATTAGATAATCAAGCATTGCAAGTTTGCATCATAGCCATCAGTGCTGTTTGGAAGCTTTCCGATATAATTTTACAATAAAAGCTGCTGAACACAGCCATCATATTACAGTTGTAATATGATATTACAGTATACAGTATTCCTCTTTAACCGCTTGTCAACCAGCCGCCACAGTTTTACTGCAGCAGAATGGAATGGCTGGGCAAAACAATGTTTTGTTACGTCGCTTCGCCTTTTGGTCACTAGGGACGTGCACCGCCGGGTGCCTCGTCTCGTGACAGAGTGAGAACCTGGGATCTGAGATCCCGGTTCTTTTAGGGGAGAGGAGACAGATCGTGTGTTCATACCATGTATGAACACCGATCTCTGTCTCCTCCTAGTCAGTCCCACTCCCCCCACAGTTAGAACACACACTAGGGAACACAATTAACCCCTCGATTGCCCCCTAGTGTTAACCCCTTCCTTGCCAGTGACATTTACACATTAATCAGTGCAATTTTATAGCACTGATCACTGTATAATTGTCAATGGTTTCAAAAATATGTCAAAAGTGTCCAATGTGTGCACCATAATGTTGCAGTCCCGATAAAAATCACAGATTGCTGCCATTACTGGTAAAAAAAATATAATAATAAAAATGCCATAAATCTATCCCCTATTTTGTAGACACTATAACTTTTGCACAAGCCAATCAATATAGGCTTTTTTTTTTTTTTTTTTACCAAAAATATGTAGAAGAATACATATCGGCCTAAACTGAGGAAAATTTTGGGGTTTTTTTTATAAAAAAATGTGGATATTTATTATAGAAAAAAGTAAAAGATATTGTGTTCTTTTTCAAAATTGGCGCTCTTCTTTTGTTTACAGCGCAAAAAAAAACAAAAAAAAAAACACAGAGGTGATCAAATACCACCAAAAGAAAGCTCTATTTATGGGGAAAAAAAGAATGTAAATTCTGTTTGGGTACAGCATTGCACGGCCGTGCAATTGTCAGTTAAAGCGACACAGTGCCGAATCGCAAAAAATGGCCTGGTCATTACATTGAGCATCCAAATCTTCCGGGGCTGAAGCGGTTAATATAGTTTTAAATTTTAGAGGAAAACCCCATGGGTGCAAACCCTAAAACAGTTATCTAGTGATGACGTGTTTGCTCAGAAGCTATAGATTAAGCCTGGAAAATATATTGAGATAACCAGGAGAATGGGAAGCAACGCATGGTATAATGATATTACTGTGTGCTGTATAGCATAGTAAATGTAGCATACGACATATAAACACCAGTAAAGCCTATAATAATATTGTGTGGTTATTCTGAACGAATGCCTGCAGTTTGTTTAGTGGCGATCCCCAGGGAACATGGACTTGAACATAGAAGTAAGCACTTCAACCTCCTTTCCTGTGCCATTGTACATTAATATATGTCTTTTTAGATGTAGAGACATGTCATTATGGATACATATCCCATAGCAAGGGGCACTGTGTAAGTCGCAGTGTGCCTGCTGATTAAATGTAACTACAGTACACACTTGGCTGTTCCTTTTCCCTATAGCACAAGCCCTATTTCACAAAAGAGGATTTGTAGCTAAGCGTAAAGATTTTTTTTTTGTAACCTGTTTTCCAGAAGAACAGGCCTTACAAAATACAGTGAATGATTTCCATATTGTTTTTACACAGTGATATGTACAGTTCCTGGGATTTATTATTCCTGGAATTTGAATAGTAAACTTGGGCACAGCCCATAATGGCACTCATATTATGTCCATTGGTACATTCATCTTTTAGTCCAGTGAACATGTACAATAATGAATCAAAGTGTATGCTGGGTGTTACATTTATATTTGGTAGAACTATTACAGTTACGGTGACACTGACTCTGTTGATGGCATTGTATATCAGTCTATTTCAAAACAATATTAATTGCGGGTCTTCTTAAGCAGTTTATGAATGTGATAGGTAGACATTGTGAAATAATATTTTTTTTTTAAATATCTGTGTCAAATGAATCTTAACCTACAGACCAACGGAATCATAGTAATTAAATGTAATGGGATCATTCAGAATTCAATACACTTTATGGGCAGTCCTGATTATGGATTTGTCTTTATAAAAGATCTGTGGAATGATCTAAAGTTATTTTGGCTACATATGATTACATATTAAAAAGCATAATTTTACAATTTTTTTTAAAGTAATTTTAACCTAAGTGGGTAATGTGTTGAGGTCACAAATTTACACACAATGTCAGCAATGCCCTTAGAGGAAAGTATTGTTGGATTTTCAATACACTCTTAGTGTTTGTTTATTCATGGATTTACAATTTATGGGGATACTGGATTTCTTTAACCCTGAACTGATTCATTATTTTTAGGGGAACCAAGTGCTCCAAAGTTGACAGGCCGTGTTGGAGATGATGGGAACTCGTTTAAAGTTGTCTTGATCAAGCAGGATGATGGTGGCTCCCCTATCCGCCACTACATTGTCCGTTACAGAGCTGTAAGTGTCTTCCAGCAATTGTTTCCAAGTTCTATATGAATTTTGTTTTACGCATGATTAATGGAGTTATTCATCCATATGTTC
Source organism: Lithobates pipiens (assembly GCF_037356315.1). Lineage (NCBI taxonomy): Eukaryota > Metazoa > Chordata > Amphibia > Anura > Ranidae > Lithobates > Lithobates pipiens. The sequence continues at coordinate 201,966,203 of NW_027507788.1, forward strand.
CACACATCTAAATTTGTTATCAAATCTTGTGTCTTGGACGTACTGTAACATTGGGGGATGTTTAGCTCAGTGGCAGATGCCTTTCAGTAAGTTCACAGCGAACAGGAACTTTCGTTTAAGGGCATGGTAGCCCACTTTTATTAAAAAGGAACAACATAAAGTTCATACATGCACTTGGTTGCCCACACAGGGGTTCTTCTGGCAAAAAAAAAAATACACGAAAAATGCCAAGCCACCTGGCTCTCTTCAGCAGCACTGCCACCTAGGCTTTACAATTCAGCCCTCTTGGCCATATAACAGGGTTCCCGCACAACTACTGTACATCTTTTCAGCTTCCTTGCTGCTCAGGCCTTCCACTTCAGGCTCTCATTTGTCTCAGATGCGCACAGCTTTAAAGAGGAAGTAAACCCGACCAAAAAAATTCTAATTTTCTACTGTTGCTATTATACTATACATCAGCCTTCATACTATATATGTAATTCCTAAAAACGAGCGCTCTAGATACCTTTTTTCTCATTTTCAAAAATATCTCCCTTCCGGGTATCGCCCGCGCCATTGCAAAGTCTGGTTTGGACGTCCTTTGCGGACATCATTTCCTCCCTTAGTAAGATTTCCCTCAGGAAATCTCGCGCATGCGCCGTAGCGTCATAACAAATCCAAACCAAGGGATATCTTTACAACGCGAGACTTCTCCTCTGCCGCAATGAGGAGAATGCCTCGTATTAACAAAAGGCAGAGAATAAGGAAGATCAAAGGCGGCAATACAAGATACGCCGCATTCGCACGTCAATACTGCTCAAGCGCGACATCTAAACGGCGTTTTTTTCGAAAAGGACACAAGTAAGTGCACTTTCTCAGGCAGCGATCAGCTGCCTGTGAAAAGTATGATCTACTAAGCAAAACATGTTTAGGAGGGTTTACAACCACTTTAACACACACAGTGTCTCTCTAGGAAGCAGCCCCTCACTGCTCTGATCCTCAGACTTGGGTCTCTGGCTTTCTCTAGTGCACACCTGAACTCTCTGGACTCCTGGAGATCTCCTGTCTCTCTGGGTGGAGCCCAGAACCCTAATCCTGACTCTGCTATAAGCTCAGGACCCACCTGCTCAATCAACCAGCCAGACTCCTGGCTGTTCCAAAAACCCGGTCCCAGGATTGGCAATTCCATCCCACCCATAACGCTATGGAATCTCCGGGCTCCAGGTCCCCAAGTGGATTTTACAAACTTTGGAGGAAACTGATAAAACAGATTCCTCCACATTAAATACCCCTGGAGCCCCTCAACCTGCCTATTTGAGAACCCTGGGCAACAATTACTAGGACAGGGAACTGTACTGTCACAGTACCTACATATAATTAATGACCCTTATCAGATAAAGTCCATATATTATTTTCAATTCAATGAAATATTTTTGTGTTATTGTGCCCATTTCAGAGTTCTTTAATTTTACTTCAGCATTTGTTGATAGTCTCTTTTGTTAAAGGCCACATAGTTTGGGATGTCAGTGCAGTAAAAATGGTGCATATCTTTCTAACAAAAGAACTTTGTTATCAATTGCTTGCATTCTGTCTGTCTGATTATGTTATTTGAATAATTTTGTGAATTCAAACTTAATACGTCTTATGCAGTTGACTTGGATCTTAAATATCCTCCTTGGGTTCTTCTTTAGAAAAATTCCCTGGACTGGAAACCTGAGATTAAGATAGCCTCAGAAAGTGACCACATCACGCTGCGATCTCTAGACTGGAATGCTGAGTATGAAGTTGTTGTGGTAGCCGAGAATCAGCAGGGGAAGTCAAAAGCAGCTAACTTCAATTTTCGAACCACAACAAAGCCCACAGTTATTCCAGGTACATTTTGTATTTTAATGTCCTCATCCCTTCTGCTTAATCATTAACGCAACTGAGCTGCTTATTTCCTAACATGCCTGAACATACCCCTGACCGCTGCTTGCTTACAGCCAACCTTAAACCTGGTCTTGCATGCACAGCTTGCGTTGTGCCTGGACCGTGTGATGATGCTAAGCGTGAATTGCATTATGTTGACTTTGACCATACTTCACCATTAACCACAAAATTAACGGCAGGGGCACTGGTACATGATACAAATGCCAGGTGTTTGGATGCATTCGATTAGATTTACTAAAACTGGAGCAGTCAGAACTGCAGCTGTGTATGGTAGCCAATCAGCTACTAACTTCAGCTTGTTAAATTAAGCTTTGGCAATAAAACCTGGAAAATGATTGCTTTCTGTGCAGAGCTGTACCAGATTTTGCACTACCCAGTTTTAGTAAATCAACCCCACTGTTTTAGATTAAGCAGTTTGATCACTTTTTGTAGTCCTTGTTGATTTCTGTTATGCTACATTGTATATCAACTAATCCTATAGTAGGTTTTGTAATGGACAGTTAAAAATCTGTAATTGGGTAGCTCAAATGACCAGTAAACGTAATGTGTGTGTATGTGTGTAACCTGCATTGTTTTGTATTGTTCTGCCTTGATTGTAGTTTAGTCTGTTTCCTCACGTATTAAGGCTACATTACTTATAAAGGTTTCAGAACGAAAAGCTGTGTTCGTGCTTCATAGCATGTGCACCTCCTCATAATTTTGTATGTCTATATACATATTTAAAAGATATTTGATTGGTATGGGCAAGACAGGTAGTTCATAGTTCAGACTGTTATATAAATGACCCCACTATCTCCAAATTTTACAAGATTAAGATGACAACATTGACTGACTGTATGTAGCAAACATGTCGCTCCACACATAACTTTTTTTTAATGTTTTATTGTTTTTTTTTACATTCTGATAAACTTGCAATGTGTGTGTATGTTCGTAGACATAGTATATATTCATAAATATATATATATATGTATGCAGTCTTTCAACAGCACTCACTGTAAAGCCTTCTGGTGCTCATCAATTTAGGACTGGCCCAATAGTCCAATATTTGCAAAGTCCACAATAAGAATGAGCGTCACTGTACTGTACTTAATTTTACATTACACATATCATGGTATTGTGTGTATCATATTTTATATAGATGTTATAGATAGCATTGATTTAAATGCCTCTTTGAACATCATCTCTTGCTCCGTATGGCTTCATACATGCTTTTAATGCACAAAAACCTTGTAGCAAAAATCTATTTTTTAGAAAACCGATAATATTCTGTAACACCATTGTCAAAAAGACAGTCCATTCAATATTTGTTTGTAAAATAAAGATTTTAAATCAATAGTAAAAAACAAACAAAAAAAATGATGTTTTATACCAGTTTAAAAATGTATTCACAATAAATAAATTGCAGCCAAGGCAACCCAAAACTATTATAGTTTCTTTAAGCTTACTGGGAGTCAGTTGAAGGCATGGAGAGTCTTTATCTGCACTCATCATCAATGGCTATGTCATGTTGAGGAGGAACAGTGGCTAGCAGAATTCTCTATTTTTGTTTTTCTTATTTCGCATATATTTGTTAGATTCCAGATTTTCCACATAAAGGCTTTTTGTTTTTGCAAAAGTGCACTAGGATTATTGTAAAATTGTTTGGTCCTAAATGTTGTTAAACTAGCACTACCGCTAAAAGGCTGACCTATTGTGATGCTTGCAAAACAACTTCTGCATCCTCGTGGAGCTCCATGAATTACAAGCCAAAGCTGTATACACAAATTATTATCTACTGAACAATCTTGTGTTAAGCCCCATGTGGTGTGTCCAGTCCACCATTTAACAGTTCAGTGCCAGAAACTCTAATTGCAAATTAAAGGTTTGGCATCGGACTGGTACTTAGCATCTGAAACATGAAAGACTTTATGGCATTTCCCTGTGCTGCCTTTTTACTAGGAGAATGCTAAAATGCTCCCAGGCATTGATGATCAGACCCACCATCATAGGAGTAAGCTCTCTTTGGTTCAAAACCCTGCACATGTCCCCCATTGCTTCAGCTCTGAGTTCTGCACTGCTGCAACAGGGGAAATAGCAAGCCATGAATGTGCTGGGCTTTAAATCGGAGAGAGAGAATCATATTTGTCCAGGATACAAATGATTGTGTGCATCTCAGTTCATATCATGCATATGCTATGATTACTACTTGTGGTTTACTAAGACCACATAGTTACTCTAGGTCAGGTGTCAGGAACCGTTTTGGCTGAGGAGAGCCATGAATGCCTCATATTTTAAAATGTAATTCTGTGAGAGCCATACAATATGTTTAAAACTAAATACAAGTAATTGTGTGCATTTTATGTAAGACCAACAAGTACAACAAGTCTCTGAATTCTTTTTAATAACGTTGTTATGCTGTTGCTAACCAATGATGAATAAAGTACTTCTTACCATTGATACGACTTCTGGTGCTGCATGGTTTTGCTGATGGCTTTGTAGTCTGGTTGATATGTGGTGAGGTTAAGCTTCATACAGGCGTTGAGACTTCCATCCATAAAAAACGTGATCGTAGGTTGGTCTTAATGTTCTTTACATGTGAGAAAGACTGCTCACGTGCATACGTAGAGCCAAACATTGTCAGTACAGCAATACTCACACACTGCAGTGTGTGGTATGTGACAGGAAGCGCGTTCCAAGTTTTCATAATCAGCTGGTCCGCGGGTTGAAGTTTTTTCAATATCCACATCTCGCGGATTGAGAGGCGAGAGCCAGATGCAGCCATCAAAAGAGCCACATCTGGCTCGCGAGCCATAGGTTCCCGACTCCTGCTCTAGGTAATTGACTTTGCAGGCATTGTAGTGTAAAAAGTTGACTAGTCAGCATTCCTCAGTGCACAAAAGCTCTTTGTGTGTGCATTGCAGGGAATTCCATGCAGATATGAATGAATGCGTATTGAAGTTTAGAGGATTTAAGTGGACTTACTTTTTAGTGATATTGAAATATGTGTGTAATGGTGTTATTGGATTGCACAATGGTAGCTGTTCAATATAGATATAAATTTGAACTTTGGACAGTTTTTTTTTTTTTTTGCTATTGTTAATGTGACGGAGTGGGGAAGGGTTTGATCAGTGTAAATTGGGTATGACTCAGAGGCAGAATCATCGCAGAAATAATATAATATAATGGTATCGCAAGGGAACAAGACAAATCTGTGGGACTTTAATAATGTCCACCAGGAGATCTTATAAAGACAAAAATCAATGCTTTGTTTATTTATATAGGGCAAACCTATTTGATAGTGGAGTTATGTATACATATGTCCAAGGTCCTGAAGAAGCAGCTTCATCCGTGAAACGCGTAGACCTAAAAGTGTTGTGACCGTTTCATATTAGGACGCATGTTTAACTTCAACTTGATGTTTTTATTAGCTGTTTGGGAATGTCTCCCTTCACATTTTTAACGGGAAACCCCAATTGTCTGTTCATTTTTGTTTTTATGTGATCTCCTGGTAGGCATAATCAACATCCCGTAGATTTTGCCTTCATTTGGAACGGTTTGATCATTTGTCCGTTGTTTTTGAGTCACAGTAAAATTTCTCCAAAAGTGAGTTAAAATCCCACATTTAGTAGTTGTCACTGAGACTAGTGTCCCCATTGTGAGATTTTGTCTGACCTCCTGTTCCAGCGACAGTTGTCAATGGCAGGACTTCCCTTTAGTTTCTGTCCTGGTGGCTGGCCTAACAAGGGTTCCCCAATCTTACTGTCTAAGTCCAGATTGGAAAAAGTTTCCATCACTTTTTATCTCAAATATACAGGATTGAGGGGAAACAGACAACAATAAAATACCGACAGAGGACATAACCCTTCTCCACTCTATTCAAACGTAAAAAAATATTTTTGGCTGCAGCTCCACCTTAATGATTTTGAGGATGTTTACACTAAATCTTTATGCATGTGCATGATGTGACAGTAGCGTTCAATGATGGGAACATGCTGTTTTTAAATGTGAAATAGCTGCATTGCTTTGTGCCTCGGTCTTGAAAAGTTATTGCTGTAGCTATGAATATGTATAACTGGATATTTGGGAGAGCTCGGAGAGACATGTTGTAGTATTAATAAAAGCATGTTCTTTTTATAAATGCATTGTACTACTTTCATTTGGCCTCACTTTTGTCTAGAGGCACTCCGGGTGATTTATGCAATTTATTCTGAGCTGAATTGAAGGCACAAGTGTAGAATATAACTGTAGAAAGTTTAGTTCATAAGGAGTCACAAACCAGCAGTCTAGCAGCTCCTGGAGTGTAAGGCTGGCTATCTGGAAACTCAGATATCTACCAGAAGGTCTGAAAAACAAGACATGCAATTTAACAAATCTAGCAGTGCTTGACCGGATCTTTATGGCAGCCTTAATCAGTTCTATGTTAGTAAAGGATCATTTACCACAACCTATATACACTATCACTACTAGTCTGCTTTTGGTGTATGTATTCAAATATTTTTTATTGTTATATGCCAAGTGTTGTTATTTAATTCCATAATATTTTTGGATACAAATTGATTATAGCATATAGAAAGGCTCTTCTATTACATCGTTTTGGAAAATTGAAAGTTGATTGTGCCGTGTATAATGGCCCACTGGGGTCGATTTACTAAGCGCAAAATCTGGTGCCGCTGAGCATGGAAGCCAATCGGCTTCTAACTTCAGCATCGCATAGTAGTCCATTATGTGTCACTTACCTGACACAGGAGCCAGCGAAGTCGCCGCTGTCCCCTGTAGTCCGCCGCATCCATCTTCTTGGTGGGGTCTCGCAGCCCCGCCGCTGTCATTCGGCGAAGCCGCGATGATGTCACTCCCACGCATGCGCACGGGAGCCGACGCGCGCGGCAGCTCCGTCGTTGAGAATGCTGCACTCAGTGCATGCGCCGTAGACAGTGGTGCCTGTTTTTGGGCAAATATCTCCTAAACCATATAGGTTTAGGAGATATTTCTTGAACCTACAGGTAAGCCTTAATCTAGGCTTACCTGTAGGTCAAAGTGATTTGTAAGGGGTTACAAGCACTTTAAACATGCGTATTCATGTTTTGTTTTTTTGCGTACATGCAGGCAAAAATCATTCTACCATTTCTTAGGTTGTGCTGTATGCACATATGAGCAAAATACTGTATAGCAATGCAGATTTTTGTATGCTTTTTTTTACTGATATATATATATATATATATATATATATATATATATATATACACAGCATAAGTTTATGCACCTGTGTATATACAGTAGGCCCATTAAAAACAATGACTATGTGAAACCTGACGAGAAACCCAATTTAATATTATTAACAAACTCTACTACCCTTATCGTGTTAGTAAATCAGAATTTTCTCAAACGACCTACTCATGGTGTGATACATTACACCCTTCCTTACTCCAACATTTATGGGACTGCCCAATGATTCTCTAAATTCTGGGACAAAATCTTAACATATATTGACCAAGTCTGCAAGGCGAGAGTCCCCACTGATCCTCTCATCTGGCTCTTAAGTCAGAAAGACCCGAAGGATCTGACACACTCATCTCCTGCTCATTATCTTCCTCAATGGGCTCACATTTGTCTCCTTGTGGCTCACAGAACAATCTTGCGAGCCTGGAGCCGTCCCTCACCGCCTCTTGTATCTACAGTGAAACAAGCTTTGGCACCCTTATTTGCCCTAGAAAAATTGAATACCATCATCCAAAATGTCAAATCCATTCGCCGATTTATCGCCAGATGGAGACATTACATAAATAATAAACATTTTCTCCAATGGAACTTTCCTCACACATGCAACCTTTTCGCTATATGGATTGGTACTTAAAAGCGGACCTCAACAATTCCCTGGGGAAGCTTAAAGTTAAAGAGGTGACTCTTTCCTATGCCTCTTCCACTATACTCCTCCTGTCTTTTACAGATTCTTCCAACTAATGGAACTCCTCCAGGAGCCTTTATGCCGCGTACACACGACCGGACTTTCCGGCAGACTAGGACTTTTCAGTGGAGTTCCAACGGACTTCTGAACAAACGGACTTGGCCACACGTGAATGGATTAAATCTGTTCGAAAATCCGTTCATTTTTAAAGTGATGACATAAGACGGAACTAAAAAAGGAAGTTCAATAGCCAGTAGCCAATAGCTTCCCTTGCGCTGTATTTGGTCCGACGGACCAGCATACAGACGAATGGTTTTCCCGATAGAAATTGAGTCCATTGGGCAGATTTGAAATATGTTCTATTTCTAGGTCCGTCAGATTTTTAAAATGAAAAACGATCGGATTAGCCCACACACGGATTGCCCGATGGACTGATTCCGTCGGACCTAGTCTGCCGGAAAGTATGGTCGTGTGTACATGGCAGAATTGTATTTAGACATTTAAGGGTACCTTTGTTCTACTCTAATCATCTTCTTTCATTTGTTTATGCTTCCACTCCTAATGGCTTACCAGTAGTGTCCTAGTTGTACTTAATGTACAGTGTTTCTTGGATTGTTTTTTTCTTTCGTTTGGACAAAGTACAGAAAGGTTAGACCCTCTGTCACATTGGAATTGCTGCCTAAGCACCTGCTGGCAAGATTCCCCCTTCAATTTGTCTTGCCACCAAGACAGAAAGTAGTAGAAATCCAAAACTGTAGAACTGTCACCAGTACAAGACGTTCGGGGTAATCTTCCAATAGAGACAGATGTTTCAGCTATTAACCACTGTTTAAATTATGTTTAATGTTTAAATTAGATGGAAACATCACCTCTCTTTGTGGAGATTTCCTCTCATTTCATTTTGCATCTTTAGAACAGGAAGTGAAGGGGAAATTTCCTCTCATTTTCTGTTGCGTCTTTAGAACAGGAAGTGAAGGTAAACCTTCCCAATTGGGCATAGACAGCAAAAAAAACTAAAACTTTTTCACTCCATCCAAATGTTCTATATATTTTCACTTTAACCACTTCAGCTCTGGAAGGTTTTACCCACTCCCTGACCAGGCCTTTTTTGTGATACAGCACTGTTTTGCTCTGATGTAACGGAAACCTGCCTGTGTTACATCAGAGGGGTGCGAAGTCACCCATACGTCACAGGGAACCCCGGGTTTCCCCTTGCGTCAGAGGGGGGCGGGGTCAGGTGACGGGTGGCCCCGCCCTCCATATATAAGAAACGTCAGGCCGCCGCAATCCCTGCAGTGTCTCCTCCATGGAGACAGAAGAAGGATGGATTCGCTGCGCTGGATGATATGAGCCATCGCTGGAGAGATGACCGTCCGTCGCTGGATAGCAAGAGTGGATTACCACCGCTGGAATCTTTTTTTTATTTTTTTTATTTTTAATAAAGGAATTTTTCAAAAGTGTGTTTGTCTTATTTAACTATTTTTTTTTACACTTTCTTTGTGAAATGGTAGGGGTACTTTTGTACCCCCTTACCATTTCAAACAGGGGGGGCGGGATCTGGGGGTCCCCTTGTTAAAGGGGGCTTCCAGATTCTGATAAGCCCCCCACCCGCAGACCTCCACAACCACCGGCCACGGTTGTGGGGATGAGGCCCTTGTCCTCATCAACATGGGGACAAGGTGCTTTGAGGGGTCACAGACCCCCAAAGCATCCTCCCAATGTTGAGGGCATGGGGTCTGGTACGGTTCAGGAGGGAGGGGGGGCGCTCTCTCGCCCCCCCCCCTCTTTTTCTGCGGCCTGCCAGGTTGCGTGCTCGGAAAAGGGGTCTGGTATGGATTTTTAGGGGGACCCCCACGTCATTTTTTTTTTAAATTTGACGCGGGGTTCCCCTTAATATCCATACCAGACCTGAAGGGTCTGGTTATGGATATTTAGGGGGAACCCCACGTCAAATTTTTTCTTAAATTTGAGGCAGGGTTCCTCTTAATATCCATACCAGACCTGAAGGGCCTGGTAATTGAATTTGGGGGACCCCCACGCTTTTTTTTTAATTTATTTATTTATTTATTTTATCAATTACTTTCAATGAGTGTTCTCTGTATTACGGAGCCGACAATTCATAATAGCTGCGAGTGATTTTAAAGGACTTTTTTTCCTGCATAAATGACACTTTGTGCAGGGACAGTTCTAAGCACCAGAAACATGAGCCCCTTCACAGTCATACTATGACAACCCCCCCCCCCCCACCCCTACGAAATTTAAAGGAATATTACACTTTTATTGTTTCGCTTTAATCATTATTAAAATCACTGTTCCCGAAAAAACGGCCGTTTTTAAAACTTTTTTTTGCATTGATCAATGTCCTCTGGGGCAGGACCCGGGTCCCCAAACACTTTTTAGGACAGTAACCTGCAAATTAGTCTTTAAAATTAGCACTTTAGATTTTGAACGTTGGAGTCCCATAGACTTTAACAGGGGTTCTAAAGTATGCTATATACTAGCTCCGTCGAATCTTCTTTATACATTCGACAGACACCATAAGCCTTCAAAGACAGATTTGACCGTAATTCATGTGGATTTTCGGACGAATGCAATTTTTGAACGAAAAACGAAATAAATAAAAACGAATTTCAGGAGTAACTAAATAAATTACGTTTTCGGACGAAAAAGAAATTCCGAAACGAAATATTTTACTCTGCACATGTCTACTATAAACATGTAAAAAAATATGTATTACTTTCTGCTATAAAACATTCTCAATAATAAAGTGCCTTCATCAATTTAGGCCAATTTGTATACTGCTACATATTTTTTGATAAATAAAATAAAAAAATCCCAATGTTTTTACTAGTAATGACAGCAATCAGCAATTTTTAGTGGGACTGCGACATTGTGGTGGACAAATCTGACACGCAGTGATCAGTGCTAGGAAAAAATGCACTGACACTATATAAAGGACACTGGCAGGGAAGGGGTTAACATCAGGGGCAACTCTGTCAAAGGGTTAACTGTGTTTCCTATGTGTGTTTTCTTATTGTGTAGGGGACGGAGGCACTCAAGGAAGAGACACATCTGTGTTCCTGATTAGCAGGAATCACAGATGTCTCTCATCCTGTCTGACAGAAGGACAATCTGCCTTGTTTACATAGGCAGACCATCTTTCTTTCTCTCCAGCGAGCGATCGCGGGTGACCAGCGACCATCACGAGCACAGGATCCGCTGATTGGCTCCCACTGTGTATAATCATAGCAGGAGCATGAATCCGGCGGTGCGCGTATGTGCCCCAAAGCCGCACTTGAGAATCATGTATAGGTACGTGGTTTTACGCTTAAGGGCCGCCCTGCCGCAGCAAATTTAGCAGTTAAAAGGTATTTCCACTTTGGCAGTCAGTTTTGAGAAAACCACACTCTATATGTGTTTTATGTTTTCCTGTTCACACATCATACCAAAAAAAAAAAATATATATAAACAATTTCTTACTTTTTAGATGTTTTTGAGGACAAGGTGTATTGGCTGATTATAAGAATTTCTGAATAGTCTTATCCCCAGACAGAGAGTGAGCTATTCCTCATTAATATACATATCAGGAGGGTGGTTTCAAAAATTGTAACCCTTTGTTAGGACAGACAGTGCTTAAATCTAGTGTTCAACTGATAATGAAGAAATGCATAGTGCAGACAGGGTTAATTACTGTATTTATCAGCGTATAACATGCACAGGCATATAACACGCATGTTAACTTTAAGCCCTTGTACACACGGTCGGACATTCCAACAGAAAATGTCCGATCGGACCGTGTTGTCGGATAATCCGACTGTGTGTGGGTGCCATCGGACTGTTTCCATCGGGATATCCGACCGACAAAGTTTTAGAGCTGGGCTATAAAATTTTCTGACAACATGATCCGATCGGACTTTGTCTGATCATTTGTAGAGAATTCCGATCGGACAAAGTGCCACGCATGCTCAGATCAAATTCCTAGACCAAAGCTATTGGCTACTAGCCTGAACGTAGTCCCATCGTAACGAAATAACACCATCACATTCTGAACGATCGGATTTTCTGACAACTTTGTCCGACCGTGTGTATGCAACACCAGTTTCAGACAAAATCCGTCAGACAAAATCCGACGGATTTTGTTCTCAGAATGTCCGACTGTGTGTGTACAAGGGCTAAGAGGGAAGTTTCAGGAAAAAAAACTTTACACAGCCCGTTTGCATAGTACATGGACCCCATGCATAGTACACGGACCCCCTGCATAGTACACGGACCCCCTGCATAGTACATGGTCCTCCTGCATAATACACAGACACCCTGCATAGTACATGGACCCGCTGCATAATATACGGACCCCCTGCATAGTACATGGTCCCCCTGCATAATACACAGACACCCTGCATAGTACACGGACCCCCTGCATAGTACATGGACCCCCTGCATAGTACATGGACCCCTGCATAATACACAGACCCCCTTCATAGTGCACGGGCCCCCTGTATAATACACGAACCCCCTGCATAGTACACAGACCTGCTGCATAGTACATGGACCCCCTGCATAATACACGCCCCCCTGCATAATACACGGACCCCCTGTGTAGTACATGGACCCCCTGCATAATACACAGACCCCTGCATAGTACACGGACCCCCTGCATTGTACATGGACCCCCTGCATAGTACACGGACCCGCTGTATAGTACATGGTCCCCCTGCATAATACACAGACACCCTGCATATTACATGGACCCCCTGCATAATACATGGACCCCCTGCATAGTGCATGGACCCCCTGCATAATACACAGACCCCCTTCATAGTACATGGACCCCCTGCACAGTACACAGACCTCTGCATAATACACAGACCCCCTTCATAGTGCACGGACCCCCTGCATAATACACGGACCCCCTGCATAGTACACGGACCTGCTGAATAGTAGATGGACCCCCTGCATAATACATGGACAACCTGCATAGAACATGAACCCCCTGCATAATACACGGACCTGCTGCATAGTAGATGGACCCCCTGCATAATACATGGACAACCTGCATAGAACATGAACCTTCTGCATAATACACGGACCCCCTGCATAGTAAACGGACACCCTGCATAGTACACAACCCTCTGTATACCACACAGCCCCCTTTCATTATAAAGACCCTCCACTGCACTCCTAGTGCTGGGACAGCACTGCAAGCATACTCTAAATTTGAGAAAACTTCACACTGTCAGCCCCATTCTCATACACCGATCCTCCCGTGTCACTCTCATTGTAAATCAAAACTTCTAAATACCCCCATTAACACCGCTCTCTCTCGTGGACCCAGTCATGTGACTGCTCATCTCTCTTTCATTGACAGTCAGGTGACCACTCTCCTCCTCCAATCAAGAGCTACACACAAGGAGGAGGCGGAGCAAGAGGAGGAGAGCAGCCACAATGAGCAGTGTTAATTAGGGTATTCAGAGGCTTAGATTTACATAGAGAGTTACACAGGAGGAGCGGTATATGACAAAGGGCTGGCAGTAATGTTTTCTGAAGTTTAGAGTTTACTGACAGCTCTGTCGCACGGCCAGGAGAGGCAGGGCAGCCGGCCTGACACCCTCCCAATAGGTGGCACCCGGGGCGCATGTTATGCTACTGTATGTTAATGGAAATGTAACAAATATAAAATAGGTGTTATCCTAGTTTAGCTGTAAAAAAGAAAAAATATACTTTAAGCTATATGGAGCTAGATGTTGGTACTTCTGCTTGGCTGCACTTGGGTCATTAGTTCACATCCCAACCACAGCACTACCTGCGTGGAGTTTGCATGTTCTCCCTGTGTTTGTGTGGGTTTCCTTCCACACTCCAAAGACATGTTAGTAGGTTATTTGGCCCCTGTCTAAATTGGCCCTAGTATGTGTATGTATGAATGTGAGTTAGGGACCTTAAATTTTAAGCTCTTTGAGGGCAGGGACTGATGTGAATGTACTATATGTATGTAAAGAGAAGCATAAATTGACACTGCTATATATTGTAAGTACCTGTAATAAATACATATAGTTACAGCCATGGCAGGATGAAATATTAATTCATTTTTGAAAACAGAAAATCTTTGTGGCTTAGATATTGACCTTGGCACCCCAGAGGAATATCTGCACCCTGGGCCCCTAACAATATACTGTGTCATATGTATAATGTATAATGCTTATAATTCATTTAAGTGTAGAAGGGTATTGTGTACAGAGTGGTAGTGCATCATACATTGCACAGCTGTACAGATAACCTGCAGACTGGAATTCTTCCATGCATTTAGTCATGTGACACAAGATCACATGACCAAGCACAGGAAATATATGGGGAACCACCTTGGTACCAGCCTGTGACTTCCCTGCATATCTTTGCGAAGGATGATACACTCCAAGCACCTTTCTATGGCATGCTTTTATGCATTTTAATGTAAGTGTTTTTAGTGTTAGTTAGGGGATAAGAGAGAGGTTATTGTGACTGTTTTGACTCCTATGCCTCTATATCCTCTAAACAGAAGTATCATCTCACAGTGGACCAATAATCATACTAAAGTTCTGCTCACGTCCAAGATTTTGGTGTATTTTCTAAAGCATGTGATTAGGCTGTATTCTGTTTTTGTGAATGTCTGCTTTGAGATATGTATCACTGTAGTTTGATTTTAACATCATTAATGCTCATTCGAGCTAAGCCTTCCTGTGCATTAACGTGTGAACATCATGCATGAGCAGGTGGCAAGGACCTTCCAATGGACTTTGATATAAAGGCCTAGTGCAGTAAATATTCTGTGAGCTTTAGTTATGTCATAAATATATAGGTCCCCCTAAGCCCTTGTACACACGGTCGGAGATTCCGACAACCAAATCTGTCGGATTTTGTCCATCGGATTTTGTCCGTCGCATCTTGTCTGAAACTCTTGCATACACACGGTCGGACAAAGTTGTCGAAAAATCCGATCTTTCAGAACGTGATGACGTAATTTCGTTACGATGGGGCTACGTTCAGGCTAGTAGCCAATAGCTTTGATGTGGGAATTTGATCTGAGCATGCGTGGCACTTTGTCCGATCGGAATTCTCTACACATGATCGGAGTATGTCCTATCGCACCAGTTTGTCGGAAAATATTTCCAGCAAGTTGGAAAATTTGGTCCGACGGATATTCCGACGGGAAACAGTCCGATGTATACCACACACAGTCGGATTATCCGACAACACGGTCCGATAGGACACATTCTGACGGATTCTCCGACCGTGTGTACAAGGGCTTACTCTATATATAAATAAATTTCAATGTAATGTATACAAGAAGTTCTGTATGTGCTTTCTGGAAAAAAATCAAATCAGTTATGTAGAAATATTCCCTGCCCATTGAATTTATATTTGAACCTGAGCCCAAAGAATATTTACATAGGTATTTACAAGAGTACTAGTAGCACATATGGTATAACTCCATGATGTTATACTGTGATGTCATGTATATTCATAAACCTCTATAGAGGAAGTACTGGACAAATGCCCTTTATTGCATTTTGGAATATCACTTGGCCATAGTGAGGGAGACTTTCACTTACAGAAGTAACTTATTTTTTTGGGGAGATTACATTTTACATTATTCTTTCATCTAATCGTAAAACCGTGTAGGCTGGGGAGGGGCTCACTTGTCATTTTTGCAGTGGAGTACTTTGTTTTTTGTTCCCCCATCGAAATAGATGGAACAGCATTTACGTACTGGGCAAACATTTGACCTGTTAGTTGTTTTGCAAACTTTTGTAAAATTTGTTAAATTGGCTGCCTTTTTACTGATAGTTCTTGCACTGGTGTCTTGCGCTTAATGTGTGATTAATAGCTCTAATTTGCTGCTAACAGCTTCTGCTTCAGGGCTTGCCTCAGTAACTCTGCATTTTTTTTAACAACTGCCATCTTTTAGTTTCATTTTTTTTTTCTTGTTTGGCTATGCTGATTTTGACCTTTTTTTGCTACATTTTCTTTGTATTTGTGACCTGTTCATTTTCTTATCTGTTTTCTCTCTTCTCTCTTTTTTCTTTTTTTTTTCCTTCCTCTTGATCCCATGATTTCTCCCACCTCCCTCCTCTGTCCCTGAAATCTCCCTTGTCTGTGGTTTATGTCACTTCAACTGCCCCTGGACATCCATTCTTCTACATGCACCAAAATTTCGCCAACAACCACTTTCCCTGGAATCATTACATCAGCAGCCAATACTGGGAGCTGTACTGTGTCATCCACCTCTGCAGCTTTGCTCGCCTTACTAGTGACTGTACTCTTCTCCTAGACTTTTTTTTTTTCTGCTCCTGCAGATGTTTCTCTCTGCTAGAGAGAAATGATCATCAACGCAACCCTACGCCATGTGTCTATTTTTTTTTTTTTTTTTTAGAGGATTTGGGAATATAATGTCTAGTACATACTGCCCTTCCAAAAAGGAAATATTCCTTTAATTAAAGGGGGACCACAGTAAATTGTGAAATATTTGTTGGCCTAGTGGTCAGGGGAAATATGTAAGAAAGTGAAGCAACTTAGAACTTTGGCTTCACCAAATGAAGGACAGTTTTTTTTGGGGGCATTAACTAAGTGTTATTTTGAAACGGGATGAAAAGGGGTATTCCACTTTTACTGAAAAAAAATGTACAATTCTTTTCAACAGCAGGGGCTCTGAATCAGGCTATTACACTTTTATTAGGCAATCTCTGCTCTGGTGGCTTGGAGTGTTCCATTGCTTTCTCCTGTAGGTCCATTGCCAGCTATGTGTCTAAATGTCTGAACTGGTGGAACAGGAAACAATTAGAAAAGAAGGAGAGCACCCACAAAGGTTACCCAGTATTTTTCTCTATCTAGAAATCCAGCTAATGCTGATCACTCTGGGTTCACAAGCTGCATAGATAAGTTCGTAGAATGCCAGAAGTGATGTGGGGGAGACTGAGCTAAGAAATTAAAGGAATGTTTTTGTATTTTTATTGCAAGTGTGAAACCTTTTTCATGTTCCACATGTTTGGCCAAGAGCCCTATTCATACAGTATACAAACAAGTAACTAAACAATAGTAGTATGAATGACACATACAGTATAAGACAATGACGTCACTAGCTCCTATCTCCTTGTGAATTGAACTAGCTCTTTTCTCATAATGTCTGTCAACACTGTACATGGGCAACAAGAACATTTAGTTATGTTTACATTATATACAGTATCAATATGATCCGTAATATTAGAAAAGTATATTTTTATTTTTAAGTTAAGTAATGTGATGTTAAGCCAATTAGGTAATCCTCTAACACTTAGCCCTGGTACACACGGTCGGAGAATCCGTCGGAATGTGTCCTATCGGACCGTGTTGTCGGATAATCCAACTGTGTGTGGTCTCCATCGGACTGTTTCCATCGGAAAATCCATTTGACCCAATTTTCCAACTTGTTGGAAATATTTTCCGACCAACTGGTTCGATCTGACATACTCCGATCCGATCAGAGAATTTTGATCGGACCAAGTGCCATGCATGCTCAGATCAAATTCCTACATCAAAGCTATTGGCTACTAGCCTGAACGTAGTCCCATCATAACGAAATTACGTCATCATGTTCTGAATGATCGGATTTTTCGACAACTTAGTCCGACCGTGTGTATGCAACAGTTTCGGACAAGATCCGACGGGCAAAATCCGACGGACAAGATCCGACGGATTTGGTTGTCAAAATCTCCGACCGTGTGTACAAGGGCTTACAGGTATGTTGCCCTATACTTGAGTGAGAAGATGTAGAGCTACCAAAATGGCTATTATCATTTAATACTTTCTAAGACTGAGCAAATGCTTTCTGCTATCCTCCCTTATATGGAGGCAAAATTATCTTGCTAGGTATAATTTTAATGGAAATATGGTTGTGGAGCCCACATTTGCCTATTGTATTCACTATCCATTCATTATATTAATGTTAGAGCAGTATTTCAGAAGACTTCATCGGCCTATAAAGACAACAACCTTAAGTGAAATCCAGAACCATGGTAAACTGGTTAATTTACTTTAAATATGAAAGTAGATCTAAAATAAGAGCTTCTTTAGTTGGTTGTAGGTAGCCTAACAGTAATATTATGTTCCTAACAATAACATTGTATTAACATTTATAGCACAATGTTTTAATTGGAACTGCTGTCTGTGCTTCATTTAAAAATAATGCTTTTCACTTCCTGCCCCAATGATTGTATGCACAGTGACAGGAAGTGGAGAGAAATCTCCACAGCAGGTAATAAAACCCTAAAAAGTTCCAAACATTCTCCAATCTATCCAAAAAGTTTAGAACCACACTTTAAATAGGCAATGTTCTTTTATTTATTAAGGAACGGAAGAACATTAATACAGGTAATAAAATAAATCTCTGTTATTTTATACACTATTGATTTCAGTTTGCATAGCCTTTGATTGTGAAAAACGTAACAAACTGGTGAATTTCATTATAGAGAAGAGAAACAAGAATATTGCATTAACGGTTTTATGATACAGATTATGCCAATATCTACACCAAGAGGCAGCTGTTTTCTGGGCCATATTAATATTCATTAAGGGTCATCCTATCAGTTTCTTAGAAAAAAGTGGCAGTGAATAGTTAACGTGAGTTGTGACGCAACGTCTCAGGTTTTTAAGAACTCATTTTGAAAGTCCAATGGTTGCAGTCTTCCTCCAGTCTTTCTGGTGGACATCAGGGATTCTCATTGAACTTACTGATTGCAACACTATAAAAAAAAAAATCCACTGGATTTGGACTGGACCTGGAAGTTCCTAAAATGATACATTGGGAGAGTGGGAAGGTAGAGGTAAGTGTTGTTTGTTCATTTTCCACTCAACTCGACTCAAAGCTACAGAGTGAACTTCTTAAAAATTTGATTTATAGGCCATTTTATAACTTCTAATTAAAGTGTATGTTAAATAAAAATAAAAATATGCAGTACATCTCTGCAAAACATACACACTTCCCTTGTTAGTTTTATCCCTTCAAAGACCCAGCAAGTACAAAAAAAAATCTGTTGATCTGCTAGAAATGCATTTTGACGGACAACTGACAAGTTCTACTCAGTTGTATTTTCCTTAAAGTGGTTCTAAAGCCTTAAGGTTTTTTTTTTACCTTAATGAAAAACCTTCTTTTGCAGAGGTTCCCCCCAGCCCCTCTTATACTTACCTAAGCCTGATCTTGATCCAGAAATGTGCATGGGAGCAGTGGCTGTCCCAGGCTTTGTCTCTCCTCACTGGGCAGATTGGTGGCAGCAGAAGCCATTGACTCCTGCTCCTGTCACCCCATACAAAGAAATTCAGGGTGCAGCCTCAGGCTCTAGTAGGATCTTATATGCTGACAACCAATGGAAGTGCAGGGAGGGAAAAAGCTTGTCTCAGCTCCATAAACGTCAATTAGGAAGGAAAAGAAGTCCCAGGAGCCAATACACAAAACCCTTATGTGAAGAGTGGAAGCAGCTATAGCTTCGACTCCGTCCAGGCCACACCCTTGACATGTTTTGCCCTGCCAATGGAGTTTAGTGATGAGGGGTGGTCTGGACAGATTCTAGGTTGAGGCTGCTTCCACTCTTTACATAAGGGTTTTGTGTGATGTCCTGGGACTTCTTTTCCTTCCTCCTGCTCCCGCCAATCAACTCCTATGATGAAAGTAGGGATGGCTTTCTATGGGGGCATTAAATTGGGGGAATGAGCCAAGAGTCCCGGAAGGGGACTGAGAAAGATTGAGGCTGCTTTGTGAAAAACCATTGCACAGATCATGTAAGTATGACATGTTTTTTATTTTAACTATCTTTAACCACTTCCAGACAGTCGCACGCCGATATATGTCCTCACTTTGAAGAGGAATACAAGGGATGTTTACATAATAATAATAAAAGTGACACTTTTTTTTTTTTTTTTTTTTAATGAACAGTGTAAAAATAAAAAAATAAAAGGTAAAATAAATAAGAAAAAATTTGATACATTTTTTAGATGTGCCCCGTCCCGCCGAGCTCGCGCACAGAAGCGACCGCATATGTGAGTAACGCCTTTATATGAAAACGCTGTTCAAACCCCACACATGAGGTATTGCCACGATCAGTAGAGCGAGAGCAATAATTATAGCCCTAGATCTCATCTGTAACTCAAAACATGCAACCTGTAAAAAAAAAATTAAACATCGCCTTTGGAGCTTTTTAATGGTAAAAGTTTGTCGCCATTCTATTTCTCGCAATTTTAAAGCGTGACATGTTGGGTATCAATTTATTCGGCATAACATTATCTTTAACAGCATAAAAACAATTGGGCTAACTTTACTAATGTCTTATTTTTTAATTCATAAAAGTATATTTTTTCCAAAAAAAAGTGCCCTTGTAAGACCTCTGCGCAAATACAGTGTGGCAGAAAGTATTGCAACGACCGCCATTTTATTCTCTAGGGTGTTAGAAAAAAATGTATAATGTTTGGGGGTTCTAAGTAATTTTCTAGCAAAAAAAACTGTTTTTAATTTGTAAACAACAAATCTCAGAAAGAGGCTCAGTCCATAAGTGGGTAAAGAGTAACTCCACTTTTGTTGAGAGCTTTCCTCTCTGGGTGGTCTATGTATGGGAGTGGTTTTATAAACATCAATCAGTCTCTGCACCTGCAGACATGATTTCTCTTTGGGAGGACCTCACCAAAAATTACATTTTTGTTGCATGGGGATGGCAAAAATCTGACTGGTATCTTAAAAACTGATATTTGCAAAAATCAATGAGCCAATCACACAAGCAGAAAATGATGGTTTTAGGGGGCATTCTATACACCAGCTATGTACAGAATGCCTCCAGGTAGCCTTATTGCATTGTACAGTGCTGCAGATTTAAAGGAAAGGAATTTTTAAAAAACATTCAATTACAATATCACGTGAGTCACAATTGTATATGCTATATTATTTTTTTTTTATTTGCAATTTTTTCCCACCACAAAAGTGGAGTTACCCTTTAATATCAATTTAATGACTGGATCCCCCCCACTCCTCATCTACACAATAAAGGGACTTATTGTTCTGTAGTCAAAGAAAAGAACTTGGAGTGCTAATTAGACTCCTTCAGAAGTGTGCACAGACAGCTTTTACATTTCCAGAATGTCTAGCCCTGATATGTGCCAACTGTTGTCTTTTTTTATATTTATTATAGGTATGTAAGAGCAATTTTCAATACTTTTCCTTTTGCTTTGTATTAACAAAAACGAAACTTTAGGATATATACCGAAACCTCCCATAATTAATGTCATACCAGGACATCACCATGTGAGAGTTCTGTAAATGTGTTTTACTTTTTTATTGCTGTTATTTGTTATTATTTTTCCAACGAAAAAAAGATAAAAATATGTTTAAACGATCAATAGATTGGAAGGAGGAGATTTTTTTTTCTTTTACAGAAAAACACTTGAAATATTTCAAAAAGGGAGTGCACTTCTCTGTTGTCCACTTACAAATAGGCAACACAATTCTCTGTTGTCCACTTCCATAATCGAACACAACAAATCTTCTTTAACAAAACAATTCTTCTAAGAACGAATGGTGGTTGAAACATTTTTTTATTCACCTGCAAATGCAAGTTCAGATATGGTTCCATTTGTGCTCTTGTACACATGAAACAAATTCACTCCACTAGTTGCAATTTAAAAATGTCCATTAATACTTGATCAAAAATGATAAATCCAATAGTAGAGGGCTGTTTTTTGGTCTTTCATCATCCCTTGAACAAAATGTACATGTGTATATTAAACACCAGGTTATTTTCAGGGTACCAGAAAGATCTAAGCCCTTGTACACACGGTCGGACATTCCGGCAACCAAATACGTCGGATTTTGTCAGACGGATTTTGTCCAAAACTGTTGCATACACACAGTCGGACAAAGTTGTCAGAAAATCCGATCGTACTTAACGTGATGACGTTATTTCGTTAGGACGAGACTACGTTCAGGCTAGTAGCCAATAGCTTTGGTCTAGGAATTTGATCTGAGCATGCTTGGCACTTTGTCCGTTGGAGTAGGCTACACATGATCGGAGTATGTCCGATCGGAGCATTTTGTCTGAAAATTTTACCGGCAAGTTGGAAAAGTTGGTCCGTCGGATATTCTGCCGGAAACAGTCCGATGGAGACCACACACAGTTGGAATATCCGACAAAATGTTCCGATAGGACACATTCCGTCGGAATGTCCGACCGTGTGTACAAGGGCTTAGACTCTCAACATTATATCCAGATGACTTTTTGAATACAGAGTAAATTTCTTTTTGAAGATGTACCTTTCTGTTACATACACTATTACTGAGAGTATCACTAAGACTATAAAAGTATGACAACATCATGAGGAAAACTTAAAGCCCACCAAACATAATTCGAAAGATGTAAAATTTAGATCATGTTTTTTCTTTTCTTCTAAGAACTTTTGTGGGGCATTCTTTTTTAAGAATAACACTTTTAACAGTAACAAGCATATCTGCATTACTAAACATAATCTTGTAAATTAAAAATAACTGTAAACACACAATATACAAAATAATATTATATATATATATATATATATATATATATATATATTTCAAAAGGGGCAGTGTATTAGCATGTTGGACACCTTTGTTGAGGCTGCTTTGATTTTGCTTCAAGCTCACCATAAAAAAAATGCATTGCTTCCCTTCCATGTCATAGTTAAATCAATTCTCCTGCTTGTCGAAAGGGCCTGACTGTAAGTGATTTTTTAAGAGGAATGAAAGGAGCATGTGTGTACAAATCATTAAAGATGCAAAAGCCATATACTTATATCACAGTTAATTTCACTGGTGGAAAATTTCCTATTAATAAAATTCTAGAAAAAAAAAATGTTGCGTGTTTTTGAGTCTTTTTGGGAAATGGTTAGAGGAGATGGGCGTTACACGTAGAAATGGAATTAGAATAAAGTGCTATCTGAAGGACAAGACTAAGGGGTGGATTCACTGGCAAAATTCATCCAGTAAAACAATAGGTACCTTTGCCCAAGTAAGAGTTGACGGTATTGCCCATCAATCTCTATTAGGATTTCTTCTGTGTATAATATGAGTTCCCTTAGTGAATCTTTTTAGTTTGAGTCTTAACATGATGAATTTTGATAGCACAGTAGTAGCTAATTATTTGGCTTTGGATATTTTTGGGTGAAGCCTGTTAAATAACAGGGTTGTCTTATGTTCATTTTCCAGCATACAGTTTCATCAGTAGGAGAGTGATTGTAGATTTAATTTAATAAAATAGTGCCTCCTCCAATAGGCAGGCAAACTGTTATTCCCCCCCCCCCCCCCCCGGAATAGAAGCAGCAAACATACACTCCCCCTGCTATGCTGATACCAGCCCACATGCCCTTCAGCACTGGGGGGTGTTTTAAGAAAACAGAGGTTCCCCCCAAAACACATAGCCCTCTGTTGACTGGTATCAGCTCTTCAACACCCTTGGTACACAGGAGAGCATGCCGACAAGGGGGAACTTGTGTTCCACCTAGCTCCCCCCTCTTGGCAAATAGGTGCCCCCCTCGTCTCCTTGGAGAACTGGTTTTAGAGATCCCTTGGATCTCTAATCAGTATATTGATTCTTGCTGGTTAATGATAAATTTAAATCACCACACCACACAAAAATATTTTATTATTCTTTCTTTAACTAATATTTACCTTTACAGGTTCCGATGATATCCAAAGATGTCAATCGCTGTCTGATCCAGCAATTGCAGGTCAGACCTAGTGGAAGCATGGTTCCCTTATTTATTACTGCTCAAACAGTGTTTGAGTACTTAAGAAGTTCCCACCACTGGCATGGTTTAAAGTGCCCAGGGAACTTGGTGAGGGGGTTCCACTAATATAATTGTCCGCACTTGGCCTTAGACCAAATATAGTTAGTGATGTCATTTGACTTTTTTGTGTAATATCATTGCCCATATTTGGACTTTCTCATTAAAGAACAGATGTTGGACAAATCCTGTTTGATGGAATTTTCACATAGAGGTAACTTATTTGATGTTATTTTTGACAGATACATCTTGTTTGAAAATAGATGAAAATTGCTATGATACATACAGGGAAAGTAGAAAATTGAATCTTAATAAAAAATGAATAAACAGGTGTATATTGGGTAAATGATTTTATAAATATTGATACATATACCCTTAGAAATGATCCTATTTGCCAATTGTACTCTTATCATTCTATATTTAATGTATATAGTTGTTTAAAACACCTCTCTGTGTGCCTATAGTGCACTTTTTTAGGGTTAGGTTGCAAGGCTCTTCATTTATATTAGAACTTTGGCAAGAAACACCACCTGTACTGAATGACAGAGATTACCAATGTATATGTAAAAATGATCAATAATGATATCAGTAATGCTTGGATATAGATATATATTTTCATTTAGTTGTCAGTGTTGGTTCTTTTAATGTATCTGTTTTTTTTTTTTTTTTTTGCTTGGGGTTGAGTATCTGTTTGCCTTGACTCTATTCTGTATACAAACAAGAATACCCAATATAACTACCTTGTGGTGATATTTATTTTCAAGAAACATACCACATTTTAGGAACCATATTGTGATTGGGTTTCAGCTGTACATCAGCAGGGTTAGTGGGAATTTGTATGTGCCATCACAAAACATGTATGTAGAAAATGTATCTCTAGACAGGGGAGGAGAACCAGATTCTACAACAGGGACAGACTGGGGGTAAGGTGTGTTTGCCATTTCTTTTACCTCTCTAATCTCCCAGAAGTCAGTGCTGATTACACACAGTAATATCCCAATAACTGGAAGACAGAAGTTGTATGCTACTTGAAAAATAGGAAATAAAATAAATACTCATTACATTGCATCAATGTTCTAAATATTCTATAACTTCTATGTAGTATAGGTATGTATACATTGTTGCTACTAATCGTCCAGGACCGTTCTGCCAGTGTTGTGGTTATGTTACATTATGTGGGTCAGTGTACTCTGAAGGAAGCCAAACGCAGGAGGCTTTCAGGACAGGTGGCCTACATTTGAGATGCTTCTTTATTGCTTTGTGACTACCGTTCAGACTCAACAGTACAAGACACGCTGCATTGACCGAAATGTTAAACAAACCAGGCAAGTGTAACAATGTACACAAGTGAGCATTGCTGTATGAGATGCAAGTCAAAATCCCCCATGTTATTTCAAAATGATAAAAAAAAATCATGTCAGAACAAATAAATGTTGCTATACAATAAATTTAAGTTCAAAACTCTTAAGAAGAAAAAAATGTAAAATACATCATAAAAAGCAAAATGGTTCACAACAAGGCAGTAGTAAAGAGTGCAAGATACAAAGGTTACAGTGCCTTGCGAAAGTATTCGGCCCCCTTGAACTTTTCAACCTTTTGCCACATTTCAGGCTTCAAACATAAAGATATAACATTTTAATTTTTTGTGAAGAATCACCAACAAGTGGGACACAATTGTGAAGTGGAACGAAATCTATTGGATTTTTGAAACTTTTTTAACTAATAAAAAAATGAAAAGTGGGGCGTGCAAAATTATTCGGCCCCCTTGCGTTAATACTTTGTAGAGCCACCTTTTGCTGTGATTACATCTGCAAGTCGCTTGGGGCATGTCTCTATCAGTTTTGCACATCGAGAGACTGAAATTCTTGCCCATTCTTCCTTGCAAAACAGCTTGAGCTCAGTGAGGTTGGATGGAGAGCGTTTGTGAACAGCAGTTTTCAGCTCTTTCCACAGATTCTCGATTGGATTTAGGTCTGGACTTTGACTTGGCCATTCTAACACCTGGATATTTTTATTTGGGAACCATTCTTTTGTAGATTTTGCTGTATGTTTGGGATCATTGTCTTGTTGGAAGATAAATCTCCTTCCCAGTTTCAGGTCTTTTGCAGACTCCAACAGGTTTTCATCCATAATGGTCCTGTATTTGGCTGCATCAATCTTCCCCTCAATTTTAACCATCTTCCCTGTCCCTGCTGGAGAAAAGCAGGCCCAAACCATGATGCTGCCACCACCATGTTTGACAGTGGGGATGGTGTGTTGAGGGTGATGAGCTGTGTTGCTTTTACGCCAAACATATCGTTTTGCATTGACAAAAAATGGCTTTCTTCTTGCCACTCTTCCATAAAGGCCAGATTTGTGCAGTGTACGACTGATTGTTGTCCTATGGACAGACTCTCCCACCTCAGCTGTAGTTCTCTGCAGTTCATCCAGAGTGATCATGGGCCTCTTGGCTGCATCTCTGATCAGTCTTCTCCTTGTCTGAGCTGAAAGTTTAGAGGGACGGCCAGGTCTTGGTAGATTTGCAGTGGTCTGATACTCCTTCCATTTCAAAATGATCGCTTGCACAGTGCTCCTTGGGATGTTTAAAGCTTGGGAAATCTTTTTGTATCCAAATCTGGCTTTAAATTTCTCCACAACAGTATTACGGACCTGCCTGGTGTGTTCCTTGGTCTTCATGATGCTCTCTGCGCTTTCAACAGAACCCTGAGACTATCACAGAGCAGGTGCATTTATACAGAGACTTAATTACACACAGGTGGATTCTATTTATCACCATCAGTCATTTAGGACAACATTGGATCATTCAGAGATCCTCGCTGAACTTCTGGAGTGAGTTTGCTGCACTGAAAGTAAAGGGGCCGAATAATTTTGCACGCACCACTTTTCAGTTTTTTATTTGCTAAAAAAGTTTAAATTATCCAATAGATTTCGTTCCACTTCACAATTGTGTCCCACTTGTTGGTGATTCTTCACAAAAAATAAAAATTGTATATCTTTATGTTTGAAGCCTGAAATGTGGCAAAAGGTTGAAAAGTTCAAGGGGGCCGAATACTTTCGCAAGGCACTGTAAATAATGCCGGGTGACATGCAGCCTCTTCAGGTGCTAGAGTAAAGTCAAATCCTAAAAAAGCTGCATACTATTCTAGTTGATTGCATAGGAGTTTTTTAGTAGTGATGGGCTCACTGTGTTCGGATTGTACCCGCAGGAAGCCATCACTGCACATCGCCAATAGGCAGCGTGTGTATGTACATCTGCGGGTCAGGAAATGCCTCAGTGCTTATGATTGGTGGTGTGCAGTGATGGCTTCCTGGTGGGTACAATCCGAACACAGTGGGTCCATCCCTATTTTTCAGTAGTTGGTTTAGAATTGACATTGTGTAGTGCCTGCTTTTCGGTAGGACTTTTACTTTTTTAACATCTTTTATTTTGCATATTTTACGACTTTTAATTTTTATATTGTTGACAACTATGAAAAGGCAAGCTTACACGGCATTACTACACGCTCTAGGAGGATATGTTGAACAGATAGTTTTTACCCTTGGTGGGCAGTTACTTCTATATATAAAAAGTTTCACAATTCGTGTATTTAAAGATAAATAAAGTCACTCTAGTAGCGCTCCACCTCTCTCATTCCAACTGCCTTCCGCCACCATAAAGTGAGCAAAATGTTTCTGAAGTATCAAATGTCCATATAACAAATGTTAACATCCACCGCTGGTTAGTGACACCAAAGACTAAAGTGCATCAAGTGGACACCGCTTCCCTTTGAAACCACACTAAACAAAAATAATTGGCATAAATAGCAGAATTCTTCCAACCACACCTTTTGCTCCATCAGTGGCTGGTAATCTCTGCCATAGCAAACACCCTTTACTGCAACTCAATAGGTTTGTTCTTTCCCTATTGCGTTGTAATGAATGGTGTTTGCTGTGTAGGCCAATTCTCTCCTTTTTATTTGCCGCATGTTTCCCATTTGCTTTGTAGCTAGGAAAGGCTAGGCTAAATTTTATTTACCGGTTTATTTAGAAATTTTGTTAAAGGAGGGTATCTGAAATGGATTGTACATTCTATTTGTTAAAACAGAAGAGAGAGGCGCCTTTAAGTACAGAATTAGTAGCTGTTTATTTCCCCAAACAAGATTAAAAACACTTACGAAATCTGGTGAATTAAAAAGCGTGTAGTCATTGATAATGCAAATGGTCCGACAGGAGTCCCCGGCATGTAAAGAATCTCACAATTGTGTCCTGTGCTGTACCAAAAACATAGAGCTACCGGTAAGCTGTTGAATGGGTACACACACTGAGTTCATTAAGGAGAGGAGATACCAGAAGTGATGTCAACAGTGAGAGACGGAAGCCAGCATGAACAGGATGTAGTCATCAGTAAAGGATGCCTAAGGGGCTAGAGGCGCCTCTCTCTTCTGTCTTATTTTGTTTCAGAGTTTGCTCCTCTTTTCTGAGTGCAGCCCTCAGTGTTGGATATATATCATTAGACCCTTGCCTCTCTAGAGATACTGTCTGCTTGGTCCTCATGCTCAGAGCGCCCTTATACACTGTACCTTCATTCTATCTGTTGCATTCATAATTGTTTGCATTTATAGTTGTAAGCAGAAAATGCTATTTGCTCTGTCATATCCAAATTATTATTGTATTCTACTTTTGATTTTGAAAATATAAATATATATTTTGGTATTCTTCTATCAGGTCAGTATTTAAAAGAGAAGTATGGCCAAAGCTTTTTTGGCTATACCTCTCTTGTGAGTCACAGGAGTGCACTTATTTGTATGCTCCTGTGGCTTGGAATCAGCCTACGATGGGCTAAAGTCTGATTTGACAGAGTTGCTCCAAGCTCTGGAAGGGTCCTCACCATATTGTTGGGATGCACCCAGATGCCTGATCAGCAGTTGGCTCAGCCTTCCAGCGCACCACTGAGACTCTTAGCCCTTGTACACACGGTCATAGATTCCGACGGAATGTGTCCGATCAGACCGTTTTGTCGGATATTCCGACTGTGTGGGGTCTACATCGGACTGTTTCCGTCGGAGTATATTAGCTATTGGCTACTAGCCTGAACGTAGTCCCATCGTAAGGAAATAACGTCATCACGTCGGATTTTCCGACAACTTTGTCCGACCGTGTGTATACAACAGTTTCGGACAAAATCCGACGGACAAAATCCGATGGATTTGGTTGTCGGAATCTCCGACCGTGTGTACAAGGGCTAAGTCAGCCAGTCCAGTGCTCCAGTTAAAGCTGGAAAGGCAGAACAGAGAGAATTGAGAAACAATCACTGCTGTCTGCTCGGAGCAGACTGAGAACTGAATGATCAGTGGTCATGTAGGTGTTTAGTTCACTGGCTTAGAGGTAGCAGGGGACAGCTGGAGCAATCACACCAATGTTAGAACATGGGGATGAGTATGTGTTTGTTTTTTTTCCATTCCCAAACTTATTCTTTACTAGGTAGGAGGAATTTTTTTGCATTCATTCGCCTACAAAAAAAGATGTAGCAAAGAAGCCCTATCATATGAGATCAGTTGCCAGTATTACAGAATAGATGCACCAGCATTACAAGTGGATAGGTGTAGATAATTGTGCCCTATGTTGTATTGAAGTTCTTGCATTTTGCAAATGTTATCCATTTGTACAATACACAATCTAATTCTGTTACCTTAGATAATGTTAAACCCTCTCAGTGACAGGTACTGAACCCTGGAATGAAATGATTATGTTTCTTATTTATCATGTAGCATAGTACAGAAAAAGTAATTCACTATGTATTTTAATTTGCAGGAAAAAAAAACACTGTATTTTCTGACGTATAAGACTACCTTTTACACTTAAAAAAAATGCCCAAAAATCGGGGGTCGTCTTATACGATGGGTATACAGGTATACAATGCTGCCCGATGGATGTCAGCCCCCAAATGTCTGCTAATACTGTATGTGGCTTCAGCTACAAATAGTATACGCCGTTGAGCCAATCCCGGCGAGCGATGTATTCTATTAATGAATACAGAGCCTGCTTGGATTGGAGTAACAACCTCTGCCAATCCGAGCAGGCTACATAGAGTAGCCTGCTCAGATTGGCTTAGAGAGAGAGAGGCAAGGGCTGATGATGCTACAGCCTCTGCCAATCCAAGCAGGCGTTGTATTTATTAAAATAATACACCGCTCACCATACTTCCCTGGGTAAATCCATTCACTAATCTACTACCATACATCCTGCTATTTGCCTTTGAGGTCCCAGGCACCCAAGAGGGACAGGTAAATCTGGGACATATGACAGGGGGGTTATTAAATGCATTTTGGTGGACAATTCCCATAGAATGTAACCCAAAAGTGGTATAGGTTTGGTTAGTGAAAAATTCTACTTTCCAGAGTTGTGGCATTCAATAGATCTCTGTTTGTGTTATTATTGTTTGATTTACTTTGTGACATATCACAGCATGGCGGATGAGTAGTTGGCATTCTTGCTTTGTGTTTTTTAATGGTTCTAATGTTTTTTTTAAATGGTGTTGCCTCAGAAGGGGGGTAGTCTTATACCGCGAGTATTGCCCAAAACCTATGTTTTCACTTGAAAAATAGGGGGTCGTCTTATACGCCCAGTCGCCTTATACGCCGGCAAATACGGTAAACCTGCATTTCTGAAAGAATGATTATCTTTATTATAACCATGATTTTCCACAACTAATGTTTTCTCTTTTCTTTTCCTACAGCTACTACAAGCACCAGCACTGGACTGAGTATGGGCGCCATTGCGGGTATCCTCATTGTCGTCTTTGTTCTTCTCTTGGTGGCTGTTGATGTGACCTGCTACTTCCTGAACAAATGTGGTCTGTTTATGTGTATTGCTGTCAATTTCTGTGGGAAAGCTGGACCAGGAGCCAAGGGCAAGGACATTGAAGAAGGAAAGGCAGCTTTTTCGTAAGTAATGAGGGAGAACCAATAGAAAACTATTTTAAAGTATTATGCATTTTTTAAATTTGGTATAGTCCTTATAGTCATTTTCCTATATCCATTTTAAAGTAGATACGTAAAGTAAGCTGAAAAACGGGTGTAAAATAGCCACTAGGAGAGAAATGGGGGGGGGATGGGAAGTAAAGGGAAGAGGGAGAGTGCCAATATATGAAATGTATTTGTTTAAAAAAGAGATTATTTAAGATGTTTAGTTGAATATGTTAAAAAGATGTGTCTTTTCTTTTTTCTTTTTGTAAAATGTTGGATGAGTTGTACGTAATGTAAAATGAAATAAAAATAATTTATTAAATGAAAAAAAAAAAAAGATACTTAAAGTATACTCAAATCAAAAAGTTCTAGGCTAACTAACACTACCTCAGTGGGTCCAGGATCATAAAGCTTGCTAACAGACTGATTTTATTTTCAGAGCACACGGATTTCCACAAAACTTAAAGTGGTTGTAAACCCTTACAAACCACTTTGACCTACAGGTAAGCCTAGATTAAGGCTTACCTGTAGGTCCAAGAAATATCTCCCAAACCTACACGGTTTAAGAGATATTTACCCAGAGACAGCCCCCACTGTCTACGGCGCATGCACCATAGACAGCGGCGTGCAGGCGCACTGGGTAGGCCGCAGATCGCGGCGATATGCCGCGAGTGTCGGCTCCCATGCGCATTAGCGGGAGTGACGTCATCGCGGCTCCGGCAAATCACAGCGCCGGAGCAGTGAGACCCGGAAGTCGCTCCGGGATACATGGGAGCGGCGAAGAGGAAGACGGAGGACCGCTTTGGGGACTTCGATCTCAGGTAAGTTATTGATAATGAGCTAGTATGCTATGCATACTAGCTCATTATGCCTTTGCCTTACAGGGTGTGTGTTTTTTTTTTTTGCCTTTACTTCCTCTTTAAGTACCCTATTATGGTATATCTACCATGACTTTCATGGTGAACCAACTTCCCCTTACAATTTTCAATTTGCCAGTGAGGATGCCTACTGTGTGATGACCAATAGAAAAGCAGACTTAATAGTTTTAAAGTTGAAATGTTTGTATGGATAAATATAAAATTTAAATCTTGTAGACCTACAGGAGTGAATAATAAAACTTTAACATATGGTTCATCCACAGGAAAGATGAGTCTAAAGAGCCCATTGTTGAAGTGCGAACAGAAGAGGACAGGACACCAAACCATGATGGAAGCAACCAGACAGAACCCAATGAGACCACTCCATTAACAGAGCCTGAGTATGTGTGATCATTTACAGTATAATGTGTATATATTTTTTTGAATTGGAAACAACATTACAGTTAAAGGGAGAGGGACAGACTAATCTGAAGACTACGCTAATTGATTGCTTATGAGTTTTTTTTAGTAGTTGCCTCAGACTGGTTAGGTCTGCTCCTGACACCCTCTCAGTTCAGGCTAAGATGATAATCTGCTATCAAGTGGGTCACTTTAATCATTTAATACTAAAAGTCCTGTCTA
Organism: Lithobates pipiens; assembly: GCF_037356315.1. Taxonomy (NCBI): domain Eukaryota; kingdom Metazoa; phylum Chordata; class Amphibia; order Anura; family Ranidae; genus Lithobates; species Lithobates pipiens. Next base: position 201,998,236 of record NW_027507788.1, read on the forward strand.
AGAGAACGTGTCACAAGGTTTCTACTATTACCTTTATGGGCCACACATTTTTTCTGTGCACTTTGTTGATCTGGTTTCACATTGACTATTGGGAGCCTAACTTTAGGGCTAGACCCCACTCAAATACCATGCACTTCTGGTGAGTAAACCTAGTGGCCATTAATGACATTCATATAGCTCAGGAAGTAAGTGTGTGAGCCCTATTAGAGAAATCTAGATAATCAGGTTCTTTATAACAAAGTGTTAGTAAAGCCTCTGTCACACTATATGTGAATAAAAAATGCAGGAAAAAAACTCGAATGACACCAACATTGTTGTGTGAACACAACACATAGAAAAGCATTGTTTTCTATGTGCCCTTGCAGAAACATTGATGTTGCATATTTCTCCACAGATAAAAAATGCACACAACACCAGCATTGTGGTGTGAATAGGGCATATAGAGAACAGTTGTTTTCTGTGTGTCCTTGCAAAGACCTGTGTTAGAAAAACATACATTTCTGCACATGGTGTAGGCAATTCATCACAAAGGTGTTTTATCAGATTGAGGTTAGGACTCTGTTCCTCCACCCCAAACACACTCATCCATGTCTTTATGGAGCTTGCTTTGTACACTGGTACACAGTCATGTTGGAACAGGAAGGGGCCATCCCAAAACTGTTCCCACAAATTTGGGAGCATAAAATTGTCCAAAATGTCTTGGTATGCCGACGCCTTAAGAGTTCCCTTCACTGGAACCAAGGAGCCAAGCCCAACCCCTGAAAAACAACCCCACACCATATTCCCCCCCTCTACCGAATGATTTAGACCAGTGCACAAAGCAAGGTCCATAAAGACAGGGATGAGTGAGTTTGGGGTGGAGTCCTGACTTTAACCCATTAGAACACCTTTGGGATAAATTAGAGTGGAGACTGTGAGCCAGATCTTCTCATCCAACATCAGTCCCTGACCTCACAAATACGCTTCTAGAAGAATGGTCAAACATTCCCATAGACATCCTCCTAAACCTCATGGACAGCCTTCTCAGAAGAGCTGAAGCTGTTTTAGCTGAAAAATATGAGCCATCTCAATATTGAACCCTACAAACTAAGACCGGAATACCATTAAAGTTCATGTGCGTGTAAAGGCAGGTGTCCCAATACTTTTGGTAATATAGTGTATATTATTCTAAACAGGTGGCAGAATGCATATCTATTGCAAAATACATAGAAAAATAATATACCAGGGTTCAACAATATGGCGATGCAGTGACATTATAAATGATTTTGTAAATATAAGATTTGATCATTACATTGCTAGGACTTTGCATGCTTGCAGGAGCCGCTGTTTACAGCACAGCAGCGGCACGGGTGGCCGTTCCTTCAGAACGCATTCGCCAGTGATGCCATTGAGAGCATGTAATGTCTTATGAATGTTTAGGAGATATTTACACTACCTATAGGTAAGCCTTATTATAGGCTTACCTATGGGTAAAAGCAAAAGATAGAAGTTTACTTCCACTTTAACCGCTTACTGGAAATGAAGCCATTAAGTGTTTAAGTCTCTCAGTAGCAATGGATTATAATTGCCCACAAGGGTTAATCTTTAGAGGTCAATTTATCATTGTTTCCACTCAAAATTCACACAACTTTTACCCATGTTTTACATAAGATTCAATTAGAAAAACTGGGGTCTCTTTGGGTGTAAACACTGATAGACCCAAGACTAAGCCCTTGTACACACAGTCGGACATTCCAACAACCAAATCCGTCGAATTTTGTCCATCGGATTTTGTCCGAAACTGTTGCATACACACGGCCGGACAAAGTTGTTGGAAAATCCGATTTTTCAGAATGTGATGACATTATTTCATTACGATGGGACTACGTTCAGGCTAGTAGCCAATAGCTTTGATGTAGGAATTTGATCTGAGCATCCGTGGCACTTTGTCCGATCGGAATTCTCTACACATAATCGGAGTATGTCCGATCGGAGCATTTTGTCGGAAAATTTTACCAACAAGTTGGAAAACTTGGTCCGTCGGATACTCAGACGGAAACAGTCCGATGGAGACCACACACTGTCGGAATATCCGACAAAACGGTCTGATCGGACACATTCCGTTGGAACCTCCGACCGTGTGTACAAGGGCTAAGACAGAGTGAAATTGTTTCTATAACATGTTTGTCATACTTAAATTTTGAACAAAAAATGCCAGATTTAATGTTTAAAAGCACAACATTGTGCTCCTATTTAACCCGTATACCATAAACGATTTCATTTAAGAGATCATCTCTTTGTGAAATTAGATTAACAGGCCTTACAAACATATGCGGGATAGAAGACATCTACACTGCTTTACTAACCCTAAAAAAATCTATACATTTCTTTTTTCCACCTTTTCTTTGTCCAGCATGGTTATTAACAACTGTGTACCTGTCTTAATCCAGTAAATGGTCTAACGTTACCCTTCCTGTAAACAAATGTGCGTGTGTGTATTACTTTGTTGCTGTCACTCGTTTCCTTCATTGTCTGTTCTCTCTTTCTCTCTCTTTCTCTCTCTCTCTCTTCCCTCTCTCTTTCTTTGCCCTATGCTTCTTGCAGGCATCCAGCTGACACCACAGCTACTGTTGAGGATATGCTGCCATCTGTTACCACCGTCACAACTAACTCTGACACTATTACTGAAACCTTTGCAACTGCACAAAACAGTCCCACGAGTGAGACCACCACTCTCACATCTAGCACAGCCCCACCACCCACATCTGCTCCTGACTCAAACTCAGTTCAGTCCAGTCAGGCAACGCCTTCTAAAACAGAGGCACCCTTACCTCCAGCTGCAGCTTCTCCAAAAGTGGCTCCTTTAGTAGATCTCAGTGATACCCCATCTACTAACAACCCATCTACTACTGTAGCCAGTCCAGGGGGAGTCCTAAACCCTACCGCTGCAACCACTGTAGCCGAGCCTCCAAAAGCAGTAACCAGACCTTCAGCTCCGGTTCCACCAAGTACCACTAGTCCCCCAGCCACTCCTGAAAAAGGGAAGCAGGAACCATCAGGTACCAAAAGTCCAGAAAAAGAAGCAGCACAGACCAACACAGTGAAAAGTCCAACGGAGGCTACTAAGAATGAGGCAGCTTCTGTCAGCAACACAAATCCCTCCCAGGGTGAGGACTTTCAAATTGATGGGGGGACCTTCAAGACTCCAGAAATTGACCTTGCAAAGGATGTTTTTGCAGCTCTTGGAACTTCTTCTTCTGCCGCTGTGGCTAGTGGGAAAGCTCCTGAGCTGGCTTCTTCCACTGCAGACACCACTGTACCGCCTGCTTCATCAAAGACCGAGTATGGCATCTCTTAATCCTGTGTGTTGGTTGTGTCGTGTTTTGTCACTTGTTAGTATTGTGAAGTGTTTTAATTTGTGGTTGTCTTGTGTAAAGGTACCCATAGACAAAAGTTATCTAATCTGGCTGATAATCATTGCTTTGGGACAATTATATTCATAGTTAGTAAGGTTGAATAAAGACACCAGTCCATCCAGTTCAACCTGAGTGAGTGTCTACAATTGTCCCTATCCCTGTGCATTGCACACTCACATCGGTCCCTACCCTCAAGGAGCCCACAATCCAAGGTCCCCATTCATATACTAGGGCCAATTTTGGACAGAAGACAATTAACCTACCTGCATGTCTTTGGATTGTGGGAGGAAACCCACGCATGCACAGGGAGAACATGCAAACTCCAGGCAAGTAGTGTCATGGTTGGGATTTGAACCAGCGACCCTTCTTACTGCTAGGTGAGAGTGCTAACCACTACACCACTGTGCTGCCCAAATATGCAAATATATATGCCTATGGACTCACAAGATCTGTGCAGGCATCCCTAAGCAGACAGATCTCAGGGGAAGAATTGATTTCTGTTATTTATTTTCTTGGGGGAATGCCACAAAGGATATCCGCACAGAGCATACACATGCACATTTGGCTTGTTGGATTGTGTGGCAATATTTTCTTCTAGACAATATGTCATTGGATACCTTAACACCATTTGTTTGTACTTTACTCAGATACTATATATACCTTGCAAGTTCCACCACTTGTGTGACAAAAACCCACCATTGTTGTTACAATAATTTGAAATGATTTTGGTTGAACTGTTTAATGAATACTTTTAGTGATTTTTAACATAGATCTTAGTTGCAGTTTTTAGGACATGTTTTCCAAGTGCAAATGTCAAAAATTGGCTTAATGTGAATATATGACCAGGCTAATGACAAATGCCAATATTTACATATTTTTAACAAGCAGTCAAATGAGCTTTAAAAGTAAAAAAAAAAAGTGGCTGAGTAGCTGGCAGTGACTCTGTAGTACATTTTAACCACTTGACCTCTGGAAAATGTACCCCACTTCCTGACTAGGCCATTTTTTTGCGATACATCAAAATGTATATAATTTTTTTTAACAAATAGAGCTTTCTTTTGGTGGTATTTGATCACCTCTATGCCTTTTATTTGTTGTGCAAAAAACAAAACAAAAAAAGGCCGACAATTTTGAAATATATATATATATATATATATATATATATATATATATATATATATAATATATTTAATATATACATATTATTTTATTTATATATTTTATATAATATATATATATATATATATATATATATATATATATATATATATATATATATATATATACTTTCTGCTCTAAAACATATCCAATAAACAAATTTAAAAAATAGAATTTCTTCATAAATTTAGGAACAATATGCTACATTTCTTTAAAAAAAAAAATCACAATAAGCATATATTGATTGGTTTGCGTGAATGTTATAGCATCTACAAACTATGGTATCTATTTCTTTTATACTAGTAATGGTGATGATCAGCGACTTATAGTAGGACTGCAACATTGGGTAGAAAATCAGACACTAAATGACACTTTTGACACTTTAAGGGAACCGGTGACTCTAATACAGTGATCAGTGCGAAAAATATGCACTGTGACAGTACTAATGCCATTGGCTGGGAAGGGGTTAAACATCTAGAGCAATCAAAGGGTTAACTGTGTGCCTAAACAGTGTTTTTGTGACATATGTGTGCTGCCTTTACTAAGTAATGTGATGGATTTTATTCCTTGCTTTGCAGAAACATAAAATCCATCCTTTCCCCCTGTCAGAATGGAACTCTGCCTTGTTTACAAAGACAGATCCCTGTTCTGTGTGTTTTATTGACGATTGGCAGGTGTCTGGCAAACATCCAGTGCCCGGCATTCACAGATCAGCTTCTGCTGTGGATGATCACAGCAAAAACAGTCCGATGGCAGTGTGTGCACGCCCCCTGCAGGCGGAAGTGCAGAATCACAAATATATATGTGATCCTGCAGAGGAGGGCCACCCTGTAGCAGTAAATCTGCTTTAGGGTGGTCTGAAACTGGTTAAAATTTTAAGTAAATCCCCACCTGAGAGCAGATACCAGACTTCACATAATTACTGTAGACTGGCTTTCCCTGACTTCATGGATACATTGTTGTTATTCCCATTTGCAATGAGATCAACTCGGTGGCCAAAAAGGGCATTCTTATTGGGCAGAAAGATGTCAGCTGTAAAGTCAATAAAAATCAAGCTACAGTAATAAAAGGAATCTCAGTTATGGGGGGCACAGAAAAGGTTTCCCTGGTCAATAAAGTAATAATGGCCATCGTTTATAGTATACTGTTAGGCAGGATCTTTACAAAATTAAAATGAAGCACTGGTTCACTTTAAGCCTCATTAAAAGCTATCAATAGCTAGTCAACATTGTCAGACAAAACAAATGAATACAAAAATAACATTAATCTAGAACTTTTTTTTTTCTGGTCATCATTTTGCCCCTTGTGATGAACACAAAATCACATATTATCAGGTGAAAGAGTACTGTAATTATGGCCACAAACACTTCTTTGACTTGAACTTATATTAGAGACATGAAAAAAGAGTTATTTACACAAGCCAGCTGCATCTTACAAAAAAAGGTAACTGAGAGTCTTAGCCCTTGTACACGCGGTCGGACATTCCGACAACAAAATCCGTCAGATTTTGTCCAACGGATTTTGTCCGAAACTTGTGTTGCATAAACACGGTTGGACAAAGTTGTCGGAAAATCCAATCGTACGTAACGTGACGACATTATTTCATTACGACGGGACTACGTTCACGCTAGTAGCCAATAGCTTTGGTCTAGGAATTTGATCTGAGCATGCGTGGCACTTTGTCCGATCGGAATGCTCTACACACAATCGGACAACGTCCAATCGGATCATGTTGTCGTAAAGTTTTATAGCCCAGCTCTTAAACTTTGTCTGTCGGATATTCCGACGGAAACAGTCCGATGGAGCCCACACACAGTCGGATTATCCGACAACGCGGTCCGATTGGACATTTTCCGTCGGAATGTCCGACCGCGTATACAAGGGCTAAAAGATGTCCTTTTTTCTTACAAAACAGGAAACCAAGCCCTCTCCAGGGGCTTAGACACATGTTCTCTGTTGGGGTAAAGCTTTCACTCATGGTCAAAGAACTCTCATTAACCCAAATCATATCTGAGATACCATAAATCTCAAAATATAACTTAAGGGTAACAACTTTTTTGACATGAACTTATATTTGAGACATGAAGAAAGAGTTATTTAGACAAGCCAACTGCATCTTATAAGAAAATGGTAACTGAGAGTCCCCTTTTCTTACAGAACAGGAAACCAAGCCCTCTCCAAGGGGCTTAGACACATGTTCGTTGTCAATGGGGAGAATTATTATTCAGGTACAGCCAGTGGTTGGCCATCTCTACCTTTTTTCCCCCCTAAGAATATTTATCAGATTAAAATTAGGTAATCATTGCCATGCCAGTGATTAGATGAGTAGTTTCTAGTGGGAACCTAGTTTCTCATTATTATATGATGGAACTATATCTAGCAGAAAGCGGCAGGTGATATACTCCAAAGCAGAGCTGGGCAAGTCATTTTCTTCTTATTGAGCCCCTGCTTGATCAAGCAATCTGATGACCCAAAATTGTTTTTTGTTTAGCTTTGCTGTGAAGCAACTGTATATTACTAGTACCATTCTCCTCAGCATGTTAAAGTGGAAGTAAACCCATCGATTTAAACAGTTAAAAAAAAAAGGCATGCCGGGAATGCTAACTGTACATTGGCTGCGCTCTCAGCCAAACTATCAAACCATCCAATGGCTGGTGTCATAACGAATCACATGTGCAGCACCATAGCAGTTGAAGATTAAACAGGCAAAGATGGCAGCTTCCTTGGCTGAAAACGATAGGGGAGTTTACTTCCACTTTAAGTATGATAAATACGTGTTTCAAGTGGTGGCAGTGTGGGCAGCAAGAAATGGGCTTGCACTGGGGCCTGGGCATGATTTGATTACTAGCTTTTTATAGAACATACCATTAAAGCCTATGTGCAGCCAAAATCAAAAACAGAAAAATCAGCACAACGGACATGACTTCCAGTCAGTAGGATGTGTCCCTTGGGCTGATTATTCTGCTGTTAGTAGTGATCTTCCTCCATCCTGTTCCTCCTGTCCCTGACTATGCACGCCCTTTACATTCAGCTCTGCTATTCATAGATGCTGTACTACAGCTTCTATGAATGGGACAGAATTCAAGAATGGAGGACAGGTGAATGATTGATAGCTCCTTCCCCTGGTAGATCCTCTTCCAATCATAGAAGCTGTAGTCATTTTTCTGTTTTTGATTTTGGCTGCACTTAGGCTTTAAAATAACCTAGTTCATTGACCTACAGCCGTGGGCAAAAGTTTTGAGAATGACACAAATATACATTTTCACAAAGTCTGCTGCTTCAGTGTTTTTAGATCTGTTTGTCAGATGTTACTATGGTATACTGAAGTATAATTACAAGCATTCCATAAGTGCCAAAGGCTTTTATTGACAATTACATTAAGTTAAGAGTCAATATTTGCAGTGTTGTCCCTTCTTTTTCTAGACCTCTGCAATTCGACCTGCCATGCTGTCAATCTACTTCTGGGCCACATCCTGACTGATGGCAGCCCATTCTTGCATAATAAATGGTTGGAGTTTGTCCAAATTTGTGGGGTTTTTTTTGTTCACCTGCCTCTTGAGAATTAACCACAAGTTCTCAATGGGATTAAGGCCTGGGGAGTTTCCTGGCCATGGACCAAAATTTTTGTTCCCCAAGCCACTTAGTTATCATGTTTGCCTTATGGCAAGGTGCTCCATTATGCTGGAAAAGCCATTGTTCGTCACCAAACTGTTCTTGGATGATTGGGAGAAGTTGCTCTCGGTGGATGTTTTTGTACCATTATTTATTCATTGCTGTGTTTTTAGGCAAAATTGTAAGTGAGCCCACTCCCTTGGTGGAGAAGCAACCCCACACATGCATGATCTCAGGGTACTTTACTGTTGGCATGACACAGGACTATTGGTAGCGCTCACCTTTTCTTCTCTGGACAAGTTTTTTTTCCAGATGATCCAAAAATGCCCCAAAAATTACTTTACTGTACTCCAGTCCTCAGCAGTCCGATCCCTGTACCTTTTGCAGAATAGCAGTCTGGCACTGATGTTTTTTCCTGGAGATAAGTGGCTTCTTTGCTGTCCTTCCTGACACCAGACCATCTTCCAAAAGTCTTCTCCTCACTGTGCGTGTAGATGCACTCACACCTGCCTGCCTCCATTCCTAATCACGCTCCGCAATGGTGGTGCCCCAATCCCACAGCTGAATCAACTGTAGGAGACAATGCTGGCACTTACTGGACTTTCTTGGGTACCCTGAAGTCTTCACAAATGCAGTGCAAATATTTTTTGGGGGGATTAAGTTATTTTTCATGGCAAAGAGGGAATTTGCAATTAATTACAATTAATCTGATTACTCTTCATAACATTCTGTAGTATATGCAAATTGCCATTATAAAAACTGAGGCAGCAGACTTTGTGAAAATTTATATTTGTGTCATTCTCAAAACTTTTGGCTAGGGCTGTATATATGTAACTATGGGACAGCATTTCAAGTTCTTACTGGCTGTTAACAGGTTCATGGTTTACAAACATCCAGGCAGCACCACAACTATGTTAACTAAAAAACATCTTAGTTTAATGAGGAAGTAAACCCTGATGAGATTACTTCCTCTTTCATTCCCTGCAAAGGCAAAGCATAATGGACTACTATGCATCGCATAGTAATCCATTATGTGTCCCTTACCTGACACAGGAGCCAGCGATGTCACCGCTGTCCCCTGTAGTCTGGCGCATCAATCTTCTCGGTGGGGTCTCGCAGCTCCGCCACTGTCATTTGGCGAAGCCGTGATGACGTCACTCCCACGCATGCGCATGGGAGCCGACACGCGCGGCATCTTCGTCATTGACGATGCCGCGCTCAGTGCGCCTGCGCGCCGTAGACAGCGGTGCCTGCATTCGGGCAAATATCTCCTAAACCGTATAGGTTTAGGAGATATTTCTTGGACCTACAGGTAAGCCTTAATCTAGGCTTACCTGTAGGTCAAAGTGGTTTGTAAGGGTTTACAACCACTTTAAGCTTTTATTTTGTAAACCTGAGAAGAAAGTACTGGTAATCGCCACCAAAGACAAGCTGTTAGAAACATATTGTTTAGGTAAACTTTAGAAAATGAAATATATGTTAAAAGTACTTTGCAAGAGATTGTAATGAGGGATACTGTAGCTGTGCCTAAGCCCAATCTTACTCACCTCCCAAACCAGATTATTATTAAACCAAGCATCTCATCATTGTTATGGGTTAGTATCTAGTAGAAGTTAATCACATTCAACTTGACTAGTTTTGTAATGTTGAAGGTGTTGCTCAGCTTATCCAAGTCTCTTCTCAGTTATGATCAGTACCAGAAACAACAGGGACACCAGAAAGACGTCTCTATTGGAAGACGTCCTTACATTTCCTGTTTTGGTAGCAACAAGGGTTAAAAGAGGGGGCAGTCTTCCCACTGGAGACACAGACAGCAATAAAAAAAAAATGGTTTTTGCATGCTTAGTACATTATTCGAAAACGCAAAAAAAGAATACTGCAAAAAATTTCATTTTGGACAGTATGGGAAAGGGTTAGAACTTCTGTGTCAGATTTATATTGCTCTTTCTGTAGGTATTGGAGAGATCTACCCTCTCCTATGTGGTCACTGGAAATAAGAGCAACCTTTCTAACCTTAATAGAACATAAAGTTGTATTAAACCCAAAAGCAAATATTTATTAATTGGCATTTTACCAATTGCTATATGTGATGGCTGCATTAGGTTTCTTTTTCAGGCTTTCATTCCCCAGTTATTGACCAGTACGTCTGTGTTTTTCAAAAGAACAGGGGTGAGACAAACCATTTACCACTGACATGAGTGCTTATCATGATCTACTTTTATTTATGCAAAAACTTTATCCCAGCAGGAAAAACTTTATCCCAGCAGGAAAAACTTTATCCCAGCAGGAAAAACTTTATCCCAGCAGGAAAAACTTTATCCCAGCAGTTGTAATTGCTTATAAATTGTGAGCTGGAGTTCAGCTTTAATTTGTAAGTCTATTCAAATCTGCTAGTCCATATAACACTCCCCTCCCCCCATATTGACAATGCTGCTGCCTAAAGTTGCCCTGTGATCACTAGGGATGAGCCAGATGTTCGAGTTGAATGACTCAAACATCGGGTGTTCGGATGTTCGGCTAATCCCAAACCTTATGGGGCGTTCGCGGCAAATTCAAGCAACGTGGAATGCCCAATAATGCACTGCGATATCACTGTGCATTGATGTCTGATAAATGGCCAAAGCATTCACCTGACCTGCACCTACCAATCACAGCATGCTCTGCTCTGAGAGCCATAATTGGCCAAAGGCAGAGTGCCTTTAGCCTAAAATGACTCAGGGGGCTAAGTCCTAAGTCCATGCCCCACACTATATAAGGCTGCTTACACAGTGGCCGTATATATTGTATTTATGATTGAGAGAAGTTAGCTAGAGGCAGGTTAGTTAGTGGCGTGCAGGGAGTTTAGTATATATATATATATATATATATATATATATATATATATATATATATATATACAGTGTAGTCAGTGTAGTGTAGACTATATATACAGTGCAGGCAGTGTACAGTATATAATACAGTTAATACAGTGTATAGAAGTGGTTAAGGGGAACCATGGGTCCCCCCCCCCCGCAGTCCACACCAGACCCCTTAGGTCTGGTATAGATTTTAAGGGGAACTCCACACCAAAAAAAAAAAAAACAGAGTGGGGTCCCCCCAAAATCCATACTGGGCCCTTTGGGTCTGGCATAGATTTTAAGGGGAACTCCACGCCAAAAGTTAAAAAAAATTGGCGTGGGGTCCGCCCAAAATCCATACCAGACCCTCAAAGCACCTTGTCCCCATGTTGATGGAAACAATGGCCTCGTCTCCACAACCCTGGCCTGGTGGCTGTGGGGGTCTGCAGGCAAGGGGCTTATCAGAATCTGGAAGCCCCCAGATCCAGCCCCCCCATCTGAATGGGTAAGGGTACATTGTGCCACTACCAATTCTCCAAAAAAAGTGTCAAAAAGTAAAAACCACAATACACAGTTTTTTTAAATTCCTTTATGAAAAAAGAAAAAGGAAAAAGGGTCCCGCAATGTCATCCATCTTCAATCACAGCGCAAATGAACCCGATAAATAGTTAAAAAAAAAAGAAAATACTCCTCCTCTGGTGAAGGCGTCCCAGCGATTGCTGTCTTTTTGTTGTGACAGCTGTTATATATGCAAGGGCGGGACCACCCAGTGACATAACCAAGTAATCTTGCCCCTTCTGACATCGTGTGCCATCAGAGGGGGGCGAGGTCATCTGGTTACATCAGCGGGTGGCCCCTCTCTTGCCTATATAATAGTTGTCACAGTAAAAAGACAGCAGGCAGTGGGACGTCTCCCATGGAGGCAGAGTATTTTCGTTTTTTTTTTTTCTACTTTTTGTGTCCATCAGCACCGGGATTGAAGATGGATGGACATCATGGAACACTTTTTTTTATTTTTACTTTTAATAAAGGACTTGTCAAAAACGGTGTATTATGATTTTTACTTTTTGACACTTTTTTCAATGTACCCCTACCCATAGGGGCGGTGGGATACGGGGACCCCCTTTTAAAATTATGCTTCCAGATTCTGATAAGCCCCCCACCCACAGACCCCCACAACCAATGGCCAGGGTTGTGGGGATGAGGCCCTTTTCCCCATCAATATGGGGACAAGGTGCTTTGGGGGGGACCCCAAAGCACCCTCCTCATGTTGAGGGCAAGTGGCCTGGTATGGTTCAGGAGGTGGGGGGGGCGCTCGCTTAAACCTGCCCTTTCCTGGCCTGCCAGGTTGCTTGCTCAGATAAGGGTCTGGTATGGACTTTGGGGGGGACCCCACACCATTTTTTATTTTCTTTTTTACATTTTGGCGTGGACTTCCCCGAAGGGCCTGGTATGGACTGAGGGGGGGGGGGGAAACCACACCAATTCCTTCCTCGATTTTTTATCTTCATTGCCAGGAGCCAGCAATATATTACAGCTGCTAGTAGTTTTAAATTACATTTTTTACCTTTAGAAATGTAATTTTGCTGAGGCACAGTAAAACACATGAGACAGAGGCACCACTTTACAGGCAGACTGGGGAAATCATACTACCTCTTTAGTCACCAGGATAAGGGGTAAGGCAACATCTCACAAACAAGGACACAGAGGGCAATAAAACCTTGAGTTAGTTTGTAAACATTCCAGTTGTGACCTAAGCACAGGGCTATGTTTTGGCTAGCAAATAATACAGTATAGCTGTAACTCAAGGCTGGTCTATTTTAGTAAAGAAAGAATGAATGAAGCTCATTCAGCAATTTTTAGGGGACATAATGCATCTTCCTAAAGCCTGGAAAACAGTAAGCCCCTGTACACACGGTCGGAGATTTCCACAACCAAATCCGTAGGATTTTGCCCGTCGGATTTTGTCCGTCGGATCTTGTCCGAAACTGTTGCATACACACGGTCGGACAAAGTTGGCGAAAAAATCCGATCTTTCAGAACGTGATGACGTAATTTCATTACGATGGGACTACATTCAGGCTAGTAGCCAATAGCTTTGATGTAGGAATTTGATCTGAGCATGCGTGGCACTTGGTCCGATCAAAATTCTCTACACATGATCCGAGTATGGCCGATCGGCCCAGTTGGTCGGGAAATATTTCCAACATGTTGGAAAATTGGGTCCGACGGATATTCCGACGGAATCAGTCCGATGCATACCACACACAGTCGGATTATCCAACGACACGGTCCGATAGGACACATTCCGACGGATTCTCCGACCGTGTGTACAAGGGCTAACAGATTCTTGTGTGCAACCCGGATGGCTCCACTCAGTGCTGCTGTACTAACCATGCAAGGTTAATTCAGCAATCCCCCCCACTGAGCTGTTGCGTTCTGACAGGGGGACGACCCTGCAAGCCAATTTCATAATCTGCTAGTATGCATCGATGGCTACATGAGTGTCCAGGGGAGCGATGATGTCATGCCCACGCATGCGTTCAGGAGCCACTGTTCCTGGGACACAGGCTCTGACGGTCGGGCACTGTAAGCCAGAGTTCATATGCCGATGATGTTATTGGCTGCATGCACTCTTAATATCTCCTAAACTGTGTTTAGGAGAAACAAGTTCAGGAGATATTCACAGCACCTACAGGAAAGCCTTATTATAGGCTTGCCTGTAGGTATAAGCTGTGTAAAGCCCCATATACAATATCAGATTTTCTGCTGATTTTTGTCTTCAAATTTACCAAAACCATGTAGTGCAAGGGCCTGCCTGATTGCATACAAATTGAACCTTCTAAGGTTTGACCTCATATTATATGATTTTGCTAAATCTGAAGGAAAAAATCAGCAGATCTGAAAATCTGATAGTGTGTATGAGGCTTCACAGAGTTTACAACCACTTTAAGTACAAAGTACATTCTGTTTTTCTGATCAGAATTGTTTAGAATTGTGGCTTATGATCAAAATTCAGGAGTGAAACTGTTTTGGTTTGCAATTGGGTTCTAGCTTGTGTGTTGAGAATATAAAATTGGAAAAAGTTGGTTGCTAAGACCATCAATGAGAATTCTTTGTTTAGGCAGTTTCCATTATATAATATTTTATCAATGTTGCTTGTTTTTACTGAAAGGCCGGTTTCTAACAAAGTAGCCAGAACTAGCTGTTGTTAACCACAAAGTCTTTTTTCTATTTTGTACAATATTTCTTCTGGAGTGGATACTATTATGAAATGAATGAGAATACGATTGCAGTCCAAGCAATCAATGCCCACCTATAAAAGAATAAAACATCAACTCTTAACCTCTGTGTACCTTTATCTTTCATTTGCTGAGAAGACTGAAAGAAGTAGAGAGCTTTTGAAACTTTTCTAACTTTAACCGTTTGCCATCCACCCTACAGCAGTTTGTTTTGCTGCTACAGGGTGGCAGCTGTACGCTGGATTGGGTATATAGTATATGCGCAATCTCGCACTTCCGGATAGGGCGTGCGCATTCACGCCACTGGCGGCTGTGATTATACACATCCATTGGCGGGTGCTGGGTACTCGATGTCCTCCGGCATCTGACAATCGTCAAGCAGAGACACAGAACTGTGATCAAGTCTAAACAAGGCAGATCACCGTTCTGACGGGTATGGGGGGTGGAGTTCGTGTCCCTGCACAAACTACATCTCTTCCCCTAGTAAAAGCACAGTTCGCATAAACACTGGTAAGGTACATAGTTAACCTTTTGATTGCCCCTGATGTTAAGCCCTTCCCAGCCAGTGTCAATAGTACAGTGACACTGCATATGTTTAGCACCGATCACCATGTTAGTGTCACTGGTGCCCAAAAAGTGTCAAAAGTGTCAGTTAGTGTCAGAATGCCCATCGCAATATCGCAGTCCCACTAAAAGTTGCTGATTGCCACCATTACTAGTAAAGAATAAGAAAATAAATAAAAAATAAATAAACTTTTGCGGAAACCAATCAATATACGCTTATTGGAATTTTTTTTACCAAAAATATGTACTAGAATACATATCGACCTAAATTTATAAAGACATTTGATTTTTTTCAATTTTTTTTAATTGGATATGTTTTATAGCAGACAGTAAATACATTTTTTTTTAATTGTCTGTCTTTTTTTGTCTACAGTGCAAAAAGAAAAAATGCAGGTGATTAAATATCACCAAAAGAAAGCTCTATTTGTGGGGAAAAAAAAGGACATATATTATATGTGGGTACAGTGTCGCAATTGTCAGTTAAAGTAATGCCGAGCAGTATCGCATAAAAAGGCCTAAGGAAGGGGTTAAATCTTCTGTAGGTTAAGTGATTAAATGCTGGTATGTAACCACACCTGGCTGATTACATTTGATTTTAAACTTTTGTATAGGGAAACTAGTAAGTCAAGCCTAAAGCCTGGTACACACTACAGTTGTTTTTTTTTTGCATGAAAAGAAATTGACAGCTCCAGTCGGGAGCCGCTGTACTAAGCATGCTAGGTTAGTCCAGTGATCTCTCCCACTGAGCTGTTGTGTTCTGATGGGGGACGGCTCCCCCGCCAGAATACTCCAATCAGCCCACTTTGCCATTAACTCAGAGCCCTGAGCCCTCGGTTGACTGCTAGTTTTCCAGCATGCACGTCTGACTGAAGCTGGCCAGCCGACTGGTTTCTGTCAGACAGACTGACATAGAAATGGCCGGAATGTTGGCGAGTATTTTTTTGCACCGGTAAATGTCTCCCAACATTCTGCCCGTATACGGGCTTAATGTTTAACCTCCCTGGCGGTATGATTATTTCAGATTTTTGATGCTCAAAGCGGTACAATGTTTTGCATGGAAATTTGGCATTTTATATTGAAGGCCTGTAATTCTAAGCCCTTGTACACAGGGTTGGACATTCCGACAACAAAATCCGTTGGATTTTGTCCGATGGATTTTGTCCGAAACTTGTGTTGCATACACACGGTCGGACAAAGTTGTCGGAAAATCCGATCGTATGTAACGTGACAACGCTATTTCGTTACGACGGGACTACGTTCAGGCTAGTAGCCAATAGCTTTGGTCTAGGAATTTGATCTGAACATGCGTGGCACTTTGTCCGATCGGAATTCTCTACACACAATCAGACAAAGTCCGATCGGATCATGTTGTCGGAAAGTTTTATAGCCCAGCTCTAAAACTTTGTCCGTCGGATATTCCGACGGAAACAGTCCGATGGAGCCCACACACAGTCGGATTATCCGACAACACGGTTCCGATCGGACATTTCCCGTCGGAATGTCCGACTGTGTGTACAAGGGCTTAGGAATAACACACTTAAGTCTGTCCAAACGAGACTCTAGTAGACCCCCCGGTATGATAAAGTTTGAAACACAAAATCATAAATTATTATATAATAAATAACTATAAAGTATTATAACAAATAATAATATAATAATAATAATTATTATGCAATAATGTAATCAAATCAAAAACACTGAAGTTTTCTCAGTTGCAGAATTGTCGCTGTCATTACTTTCAGTGTTTGATGACGAATTTCCCCACAAATCACTATCGGTCAATTCTGCAAGTGATTTATTATCGCTGTTTTCTAGCTGGTCTAAAACCGCTTTTGATGTAAAGGGACGGTTTTGGTTGCTATGGACAATCTCCAGTTTCCAGGCAGGAAGAACAGTATATATAATATAAAACTGCATGCAGGGCACTGGACAAACCACTAGGGACAAAAGGCATGTGAAATAATTGGATACAGTAATGTAATCTGTAAGATTACAGTGTACTGTATGTATTGTGTGTTTTTAACTTTTTGAATTTGGCGCCGTGCTCTGCCCTCGTGCATCGCAACACTCGCAGGGAACAGAGCTCGGCACTGTGATAGATACGGCAGTGGACACGGCTCACACGCAGAGCGGGAAGACATCACAGGATCCTGGGGACAAGGTAAGTAACTTTGCCTGGATCCTGCAATGCGATCCCGAGTGGGGCTCGGGGTTACCGCTTTTGATACTGACAATTCACCCCGAGCCACATTCGGGAATACCACTAGGGAGGTTAACTTATATTTTAAAGGTAAACCCACACAGACTAAAAAAACATCTACCCAAGAACAATAAAGGAGAAACATCTGCCTATCTATGTACAGTGATGCAGGGTACGGCATTTACATCAAATCTATCCTGATGAAGTGTTGTTTGTGCTGCCTTCCAACATTTGTACTTCCCTCAAAGGAAGTATTGACTCCATTGCACAAGTTGAGAAATATCTGTGCCATAACTACCATTGCAGATGTTGAAACCCAAGTGTCTTAATAAGGTGGTTAAACTGGGATGAGTCCAGTTTTTTGGCCACCCTGTACCCAGATTATATACACAATTTAAATAGTTTCTAACATTAGTATTGAAATAGTGAAAAAAATTGCGTTGTCCACATCAATTATATTCTTTCTTAGCCCTTGTACACACGGTCTGAGAATCCGTCGGAATGTATCCTATCGGACCGCGTTGTCGGATAATCCGACTGTGTGTGGTATGCATCGGACTGATTCCGTCGGAATATCCGTCGGACCCAATTTTCCAACATGTTGGAAATATTTCCCGACCAACTGGGCCGATCGGCCATACTCGGATCATGTGTAGAGAATTTTGATCGGACCAAGTGCCACGCATGCTCAGATCAAATTCCTACATCAAAGCTATTGGCTACTAGCCTGAATGTAGTCCCATCATAACGAAATTACATCATCACGTTCTGAAAGATCGGATTTTTCGCCAACTTTGTCCGACCGTGTGTATGCAACAGTGTGTACAGGGGCTTAAAGATTTCTATGACAGACTACAGAATCCCAGAAATAATCGAATAAATTGGTTTTCCTATTGAAGCTTTGATCAAGAGGCTCGGGCCACATTCACAATCATTCTGACCAATGACAAAAGTTTCTAGTGCTATCAGTGTTGTTCCAGATCTAACCGTAATGAGCTTTTAGGTTGTCTTTTTAATTTTCTGTGCATATCACATTCATTTTAAGAGAAATATTCAACCATGCAAGCTGAAAATATATATGTATTCGCTGAAATAATATTGGTTTTCTTTATGTATTTATCATCTTGTAAATGCTTGATATCATCCACTGTTCTCATACTCTCTCATTATTGTGTATTTCTAGGAAGGCCCCTGTAGAAGAGAACTCTAAGCCAGAAGAATCAGACACTAAGAGCACCCCAGCAGAAGTGAAAACAGTCCCCAATGAAGCCACTCAAACAAACGCGAACGAGAGTAAAGCATGACTTAACCTCGGGGGGTGGGAACGTGTTAAATGGGAAGGGTTAAGTGGATACTAAAAAATAATGTCTGAAGAGCCTCATGCTAGCCATTTAAAGAGTGGGGTACATACACACAAACACTTCATCATTCCTCTCCAATCTTGGCCTTTGTTGTTATTATTATTTTTGTTTTGTTGCGTTTTTTTTTTTTTTTTTCAATAAAACCTGTATGTTTTTGTGAGATTGTAGAAACGATTCACCTCTTGTGTATATGCTTTTTATGAACAAAGTCAAGTGGTAAAGTGTTGATATGAGATATTCCATGCAATGCCCCCCCCCAAAAAAAAAAAAGGATTCCCCTTTTATTTATCATGTGGGAAAGGAGAGGTGTAGACAGTTAAGACCATTGCTTATAACTATTCGTTAACTCGAGACATCCAGGCAGAATCTAAATGTTCTCAAAAACAATACACTAAGCAAAATGTCAGTTAATGTTTTGCCCCGAACTTTTGAGCTGTAGAAACTCGTTTTACTTTGCATGGCTGGCAGTGTGAGGATTTGATTGATACATCTGACCACTGTACAGGCAAATAAATGTTGGAAAAGAGAGAAAGAAATCTGTATGTGTCTTATAAGTGAACAGTCTGCTTTATTAGGTAATTGGTAAATACAGGATATGAATGAAAACACGTTTGATGGCCTTATTGTCTGTTGTTTATTCACTTTGTTGCTCTTTCTGTAACGGCTATCATAAATGCACTCAATCTTGTACCAAGTCAACACAATATGGGTTTTGTCCGACAGAAAGCATTTTTTTGTTTTATATTGGAATTACAACTTTAATGCAGGAGATTTCTGTAGCAGCTACTATTAAGATCATCTCATGGGCAAACTGGAACAAGAGACACAATGAAAAATACTTTTTATGGTAAATTTAGTCTAAACAGGTGTTGTTGATGTGACTGGTGCACTCTGAGGCATGTGGCTACATTGCCTTTTCTCAGGCCAGCCAAAGTGATGAACAATTGAATATAAAATGAATGTTGTTCTGAGCTTATGAAAACCACTTTACGTTCCATGTAGCTAGATTGAACACTGGATCTGGAAAAAAAAAAACATAGCCTGGCAATATCACATTGAAGTTCACACTTTACTATTAAATATCGAAGAAAATTTGAAATATGTGATTCTTGATACCGCTATCATATATATAACCCAACCAGTGTTTAGAAATCCTTTCAACTTTTTGTCTTACTACATTGTATGAATGTCTCTTATAATAAACCTCAAGCCTTTTTTATGGGCTGTAATATGTCACAGCTAGTGATGGCCGAACGGTTCGCCCGGCGGTCGTTTCGCGGCGAATTTCCGACTTTCGCCGTCCGCGGGTTCGAACGCCTTTTTCCGTCGTTCGCCCCGGCGGACTTACGTGTTTAATGTATACAAGAACTTTAACCTTTCGTGACACGTTTATCATGTGTTACAGGACAACCAATTGAGACATGACAGCTCATGGACACTTGGACATTCCCCCTAACCTATAAATACACCCGATCCGGTGGCCATTTTACATTCTTTCTTCTGTCACTGTAGGGAAAGGATCCTGTGTGGAGTAGGGACAGAGAAAACGCTAGCTATTTGGTACACAAAAGTTCTTTTCAGGACTGGTATAGGTGTTAGGTCAGCAGCCTGAGTTTCTTTTGTCAGTTTAGATAAAGGGACAGAGCGCTGTATGCTGCTATTTTAGGGACAGCTCAGCCAGATTAGTCTTTCTTCATCATCATCATCATCATCATCATTAGCTGTTACTATCAGGTCCACAAAAGAGCTGTTCCAGCTAATCGTTCCAGCCTACTCTTTTTTGCCAATTTGTATAGGGACAGGCAGGAAGCAGTGTGTCAGGCAGTGAGGATAATTTTAAAGACTTGCTGTTACTATTAGTTCCACAAAGGTTCTTTTCAGGACTGGTATCAGTGGTACGGTAATAGGCTTGTACACGTATAATATTCTTTCTTCCAAATATAGAAAGAATATTATACTTGACTGCTGCCCTTCTGCTGCAGTCTGCTAATCATTCACAACTCACTTGTTCCACAAAGCTCTTTATCAGGACTGGTAACTTGGTCTGTCTAGGGTGCTACGGTACATAGGCTTGGGTGCGGTACAGTCTGCTGTTCTGTAAGGACCGCTATCGGTCCACAATACATAGGGTTGCCGTGCACTACTGCTGACCGCTGCCCTATACTGCAGCAGTCCTTCAGCGGTATAGGGACTGACGCACAGTCTGCTAAACACTAATACACAACCTGCTTGGTCCACAAAAGTTCTTATAAGGACTGGTAACTTGGTATAGGGTGCTACGGTACATAGGCCTGAGTGCAGTACAGTCTGCTGTTCTGTAAGGACCGCTATCGGTCCACAATACATAGGGTTGCCGTGCACTACTGCTGACCGCTGCCCTATACTGCAGCAGTCCTTCATTGGTATAGGGACTGACGTACAGTCTGCTAATCACTAACACACAACCTGCTTGGTCCACAAAAGTTCTTATAAGGACTGGTAACTTGGTATAGGGTGCTACGGTACATAGGCCTGAGTGCAGTACAGTCTGCTGTTCTGTAAGGACCGCTATCGGTCCACAATACATAGGGTTGCCGTGCACTACTGCTGACCGCTGCCCTATACTGCAGCAGTCCTTCATTGGTATAGGGACTGACGTACAGTCTGCTAATCACTAACACACAACCTGCTTGGTCCACAAAAGTTCTTATAAGGACTGGTAACTTGGTATAGGGTGCTACGGTACATAGGCCTGAGTGCGTTACAGTCTGCTGTTCTGTAAGGACCGCTATCGGTCCACAATACATAGGGTTGCCGTGCACTACTGCTGACCGCTGCCCTATACTGCAGCAGTCCTTCAGCGGTATAGGGACTGACGCACAGTCTGCTAAACACTAACACACAACCTGCTTGGTCCACAAAAGTTTTTATAAGGACTGGTAACTTGGTATAGGGTGCTACGGTACATAGGCCTGAGTGCAGTACAGTCTGCTGTTCTGTAAGGACCGCTATCGGTCCACAATACATAGGGTTGCCGTGCACTACTGCTGACCGCTGCCCTATACTGCAGCAGTCCTTCATTGGTATAGGGACTGACGTACAGTCTGCTAATCACTAACACACAACCTGCTTGGTCCACAAAAGTTCTTATAAGGACTGGTAACTTGGTATAGGGTGCTACGGTACATAGGCCTGAGTGCGTTACAGTCTGCTGTTCTGTAAGGACCGCTATCGGTCCACAATACATAGGGTTGCCGTGCACTACTGCTGACCGCTGCCCTATACTGCAGCAGTCCTTCATTGGTATAGGGACTGACGTACAGTCTGCTAATCACTAACACACAACCTGCTTGGTCCACAAAAGTTCTTATAAGGACTGGTAACTTGGTATAGGGTGCTACGGTACATAGGCCTGAGTGCGTTACAGTCTGCTGTTCTGTAAGGACCGCTATCGGTCCACAATACATAGGGTTGCCGTGCACTACTGCTGACCGCTGCCCTATACTGCAGCAGTCCTTCATTGGTATAGGGACTGACGTACAGTCTGCTAATCACTAACACACAACCTGCTTGGTCCACAAAAGTTCTTATAAGGACTGGTAACTTGGTATAGGGTGCTACGGTACATAGGCCTGAGTGCGTTACAGTCTGCTGTTCTGTAAGGACCGCTATCGGTCCACAATACATAGGGTTGCCGTGCACTACTGCTGACCGCTGCCCTATACTGCAGCAGTCCTTCAGCGGTATAGGGACTGACGCACAGTCTGCTAAACACTAACACACAACCTGCTTGGTCCACAAAAGTTTTTATAAGGACTGGTAACTTGGTATAGGGTGCTACGGTACATAGGCCTGAGTGCGTTACAGTCTGCTGTTCTGTAAGGACCGCTATCGGTCCACAATACATAGGGTTGCCGTGCACTACTGCTGACCGCTGCCCTATACTGCAGCAGTCCTTCATTGGTATAGGGACTGACGTACAGTCTGCTAATCACTAACACACAACCTGCTTGGTCCACAAAAGTTCTTATAAGGACTGGTAACTTGGTATAGGGTGCTACGGTACATAGGCCTGAGTGCGTTACAGTCTGCTGTTCTGTAAGGACCGCTATCGGTCCACAATACATAGGGTTGCCGTGCACTACTGCTGACCGCTGCCCTATACTGCAGCAGTCCTTCAGCGGTATAGGGACTGACGCACAGTCTGCTAAACACTAACACACAACCTGCTTGGTCCACAAAAGTTTTTATAAGGACTGGTAACTTGGTATAGGGTGCTACGGTACATAGGCCTGAGTGCAGTACAGTCTGCTGTTCTGTAAGGACCGCTATCGGTCCACAATACATAGGGTTGCCGTGCACTACTGCTGACCGCTGCCCTATACTGCAGCAGTCCTTCATTGGTATAGGGACTGACGTACAGTCTGCTAATCACTAACACACAACCTGCTTGGTCCACAAAAGTTCTTATAAGGACTGGTAACTTGGTATAGGGTGCTACGGTACATAGGCTTGAGTGCGGTACAGTCTGCTGTTCTGTAAGGACCGCTATCGGTCCACAATAGATAGGGTTGACGTGCACCACTGCTGACCGCTGCCCTATACTGCAGCAGTCCTTCAGCGGTATAGGGACTGACGTACAGTCTGCTAAACACTAATACACAACCTGCTTGGTCCACAAAAGTTCTTATAAGGACTGGTAACTTGGTATAGGGTGCTACGGTACATAGGCTTGAGTGCGGTACAGTCTGCTGTTCTGTAAGGACCGCTATAGGTCCACAATAGATAGGGTTGACGTGCACCACTGCTGACCGCTCACCTATACTGCAGCAGTCCTTCAGCGGTATAGGGACTAAGAGTTTTGTCACAGGGTCATTTAAAAAATGACATGCAGAGGAAGAGGCAGGCCCTTCCGCAGGGGTGGTAGGGGTAGGGCAGGAGCAACAGGCTTGAGCCAAAGTGGGAAGTTGCAGAAGGTGCGTTCAATTACTTTAAAGGATGCACCAGACTTGGTTGAGTGGCTCGCTCAGCCTTACTCTTCTGCACCCTCCTCATCCTCTCGATCTGCACCCTCTTCTTCACTCTCTGCTATGTGCACCCCCAAAGACACTACCACCAACAACACGACCACCACCACCACCACCACATACCTTCCGCTTGAGTCACTGGAATTATTTTCCGATCCATATCAAGAGGACATTTCTGATGCGCAGCCACTCTTGGTATTGGATCAGGAAGAGGAGGTAGCAACAAGCGCTACTCAGCAGTCTGACGCCAGTACCCAGATCAGCCCAAGGAGGAGGTTGGTCCCCGGTGTTGCTGCCTACTCTACTTATAGCGGTGGGGAAGGTGACGTTGATGATGACGTGTCTAGTGATGTCACGTGGGTGCCCACAAGAGAGGAAGAGGAGGGGAGTTCAGAGGGAGATATGGACCAGCAGATAGGGAGGAGAAGCAGCAATGACTTACATTGCACAGCAGGGACAAAGCAGACTGCAAATGTATCAGGAGCGAGTCATCGACCATGTACGGTCACATCTGGCGCTCCCAGGACACCGGCACATGGCTCCGCAGTGTGGGCTTTTTTTAACGTGTCCGCTGCTGACAATAGCGTTGCCATCTGCAATCTTTGCAGTCAACGCGTTAGTCGCGGTAAGCCCAATACTCACCTAGGGACGACCGCCTTAAGAAGGCACATGAGCAGCCATCACCGAGCCCAGTGGGAGCAACGGAACACACAAAGCCACACTGCAGGCTCTCACCGTCCAGCCTCGTCTTCTACTTCTCCTTCTCCTCTCTCCTCACAATTGTCCTCCACTCCACCTTCCATCACGCCAAGCTCACATTTTTCTGCAAAAAGGCAGGCTTCCGTGGGCCTAATGTTTGAGCGTAAAAAAATGATGACGCCGGATAACCCTCTTGCCCAACGGTTGGCGGCTGGCTTGTCAGAACTCATAGCCCGCCAACTACTGCCATATAAACTGGTGGACTCGGAGGCCTTTCGCAAATTTGTGGCCATTGGAACACCACAATGGAAGGTCCCAGGAAGGAAGTATTTCTCAGAGAAGGGCATCCCAGAGCTATATGGCCATGTTCAGCGGCAAGTGAATGTATCTCTGGCACACAGTGTCGGTGCCAAGATACATCTGACCACAGACACGTGGTCTAGCAAACACGGGCAGGGAAGGTATATCAGTTTTACTGCCCACTGGGTGAACCTTCTGACGGCCGTCAAGCATGTAACCCGTGGCACCCGTGTAGATTTGGTTTTACCGCCACGGATTGCATGCAGGCCTGACTCTTCTTCTCCTCCTCCTACTCCATCCTCCTCCCTCTCCTCCTCAGCTGCCTCCTCCTTTTCCGCTGCTAGCGTCTCTTCCACTGCACCGCCCAAGCTCCCCAGAACCTATTCCACATGCCAGGTGAGACGTTGCCATGCCGTGCTGCGTCTGTTGTGCCTGGAAGCAAAGAGCCACACTGGCCCGGCACTCCTTTCAGCTTTGCGTTCACAGGCAGATGAGTGGCTAACACCGCTCAATTTGACAGTTGGTAAAGTGGTGTGTGACAACGGTGCCAATCTGCTTAGCGCATTGAAACAGGGCAAAATCACGCACGTGCCGTGCATGGCACACGTCTTAAACTTGGTCGTGCAGCGATTCCTTGTCAAATACCCTGGGGTCCAGGACATCTTGCGGCAGGCAAGGAAAATCTCGGCCCATTTCAGAAGATCTTACACGGCCATGGCTCGCCTTGCTGACATTCAGCGGCGACACCATCTGCCGGTCAGACGTCTTATTTGCGATTGCCCGACGCGATGGAACTCAACCTTCTATATGCTTGATAGGCTGCTCCAGCAGAAACGTGCAGTTAACGTCTACCTGTATGAACTCTGCGAAAGAAACGGTTCTGGGGAGCTGGGTTTTTTTTCACCGCGCCAGTGGCTGCTCATGCGCGACACATGCAGACTTCTGCGGCCATTTGAGGAGATCACCAAACTGGTCAGTCGCAGCCATGGCGCCATCAGTGACATGGTACCTTATGCCTTCTTTCTGGAGCGTGCATTGCGTCGTGTCATTGATCAGGCTGTGGAGGAGCAGGAGCGGGAAGATGAGGAAGTCGCAATGCTGGATGAATTCCCAGGGGGGGCTACTCTATCTGAGACAAGTCAACAACAGGAGTCTGATGAGGAGTCAGAGGAGGATGGTGCCGGGGCGGATGAGCAGGAGCAAGAAGAGCATGCTTTAAACCTTTCTGGGATCCCTGTTGTGCGAGGATGGGGAGAGGAGAATGAAGAGGACGACATTATCCTGGATGATGAGCAGGAGCCAGGCCACCACACCGCTTCCACTTTAGTGCAAATGGGGGCCTTCATGCTCCAGTGTTTTAATAGGGACCCCCGTATAAAAAGCATGAGGGTCAAGGACCAGTACTGGGTGGCAACGTACTTAGACCCCCGGTACAAACACAAAATGGCGGAAATGTTACCGCCGTCGCAGAGGGCTGTCAGAATGCAGCACTTCCAGGCCTTGCTTCGAGAAATGCTGCATTCTGCTTTTGCGTGCGCTGGCAGAGGAGCAATTCCCACTCCCAGAGAAGGATTTGCGGGTACCAATCCAACAGCGCCTGCAAGAAGAGGCCGGTTTGAAGATGTGTTGGTGACTTCGGATATGAGGTCATTCTTTCAGCCGACCCATCGACAGGTGTCATCCGGATCCAGCATCAGGGAACGCCTAGACCGTCAGGTGTCCGACTACATTGGGTTAACGGCCGATGTGGACGCTCTGAGGAGTGATGAACCCCTAGACTACTGGGTGGGCAGGCTTGACCTCTGGCCAGAGCTTGCCCAATTTGCAATCGAACTGTTGGCTTGCCCCTCATCCAGTGTCCTGTCCGAAAGGACGTTCAGCGCAGCAGGGGGGATTGTGACCGATAAGCGTACTCGCCTAGCTCACCACAGTGTTAACTACCTCACATTTCTAAAAATGAATGAGGCATGGATCTCGGAGGAATTCAACACATGTGATCAGTAGACCATGTATATGTCTATAAACAATTTTTGGAATCAAGCACACAGACCTTCTTAATTCATTTGGCTCACTTCCCTGACCCAAAAAAGCACACCGTACTATATGCCCCTACCCTCCTCTTTGAAGAGGTTGAGCGGTGTCATATTTCTACTGGGGCTGCTTATTATGAGGGGTTCCCACCATCCCTGTGCTGTGCTGACTTCCTCCTGGGTGTTCTTATTATGAGGGGCTCCCACCATCCCTGTGCTGTGCTGACTTCCTCCTGGGGGTTCTTATTATGAGGGGATCACACCATCCCTGTGCTGTGCTGACTTCCTCCTGGGGCTGCTTACGGTGCTGCTGTCAGCGCTGTATGTCACGGAGCTGCTGTCAGCGCTGTATGTCACGGAGCTGCTGTCAGCGCTGTATGTCACGGAGCTGCTGTCAGCGCTGTATGTCACGGAGCTGCTGTCAGCGCTGTATGTCACGGAGCTGCTGTCAGCACTGTATGTCACGGAGCTGCTGTCAGCGCTGTATGTCACGGAGCTGCTGTCAGCGCTGTATGTCACGGAGCTGCTGTCAGCGCTGTATGTCACGGAGCTGCTGTCAGCGCTGTATGTCACGGTGCTGCTGTCAGCGCTGTATGTCACGGAGCTGCTGTCAGCGCTGTATGTCACGGAGCTGCTGTCAGTGCTGTATGTCACGGAGCTGCTGTCAGCGCTGTATGTCACGGAGCTGCTGTCAGCGCTGTATGTCACGGAGCTGCTGTCAGCGCTGTATGTCACGGTGCTGCTGTCAGCGCTGTATGTCACGGAGCTGCTGTCAGCGCTGTATGTCACGGAGCTGCTGTCAGCGCTGTATGTCACGGAGCTGCTGTCAGCGCTGTATGTCACGGAGCTGCTGTCAGCGCTGTATGTCACGGAGCTGCTGTCAGCGCTGTATGTCACGGTGCTGATGTCAGTGCTCTGTATTACGGTGCTGCTGTCAGTGCTCTGTATCTCCTGCACCCTCTTGTTTGCCTACCCTGGTCCCTGACCTTCCCTCTCCTCCATTGCCTTCATTAGCTCCATAGTCCTGAATTGTCAGAACAATTTCCCAAATAAAAAAAAAATGCTTGTAGTTATCGATCCCAAATTCACCTCATACATGTATTATGCTATTGTCCAGGTGGTGGGACTACGTGCTACCCCCTAATAATTACCCCGTGGCCGCAAATTCGACCTAAAGGTTTGCGAAATTCGCCTCCCATTGAAGTCAATGGAGCCCGCGGCGAACGGTCGTTTTCGCGAACGTTTGTGTCCGTTCGCGTTTCGCGTTCGCGAAACGTCCCGTCGGAAGTTCGTCCATCACTAGTCACAGCACACCCAGAACATCTCAGTAACCCCAATCTTGTCTAATCTTGTAGACGGCCTCTTGCATAAATGTGTGCATAGGAAGAACAGTTTTCTATTTTCCATAGCAACCAGTAGGACATTGTTACGTATTGTAATTTTTTTTCAAAAGACTATGATTTGGCTTTAATGGGTTATAAAAACTGTTCTTGAATAACAAACTTTCATGTATGAGGCACATAGTCTTTGTAGATACACATTAGCTTTTGGTGTTGCTAAGTATGTCACAGATTCTTTACGTAGATAACGATGGCAAATGTACAATTTCCATAGACATTATAGAACACTTGATGAACCCCCTCATTAATAGTATATCTAAATGAAAGAAATGTCTACAATCAAAATAGAATACCCTATCTACCACGGTTTGCACCTCTTTAATATGTCCACAAAACCCTTCTCACGTAAAGTTGATATGTTTTAAAGCTGGTCACTTTCTTGTTGTTGACCTAAGAGCCTGGCCTACAAAAGAACAAGGCACTAGCGTCTTCACTGGCATTGCGATGTCACTGACTTATATGATACTCAAGCCTTAGCGTTGTTCCTCACAAACTGATAACCTGCATTTTTGTAAATATTAGTTCACCTTAAAAATGCCTGTTTCAGTCGTTAAATTATGGGCCCCTTGATTTCTCTAAGGCGTGAAATGGAGATCAGCTTTTACATTTTTAATTTTTTTTGCAGGCACTGGCTTGCAGGAAACCTAAACATATTCTATGAATGTGGGCCACACTGGTTACACCTAAATTACTATCTTGACACTGCACCGCTTCCAGATGAGGATCTATATATTTTTGTTTCCTTATGTAGGATGCCAAATGTATATTTTTTGCTTTTTCTTTATATTTCAATTTGCAGTATTGACATGCATTGTTGTTCTATATATATATATATATATATATATATATATATGTATATATATATATATATATATATATATGTGTGTGTGTGCGTGTGTGTATGTATTTTTTCTTCCATGTTTATCCCAATTGTTTTTCTCATTCATGTGCTTTTTTTCCACAATGATTTGTGCAACTGCATTTCTCAAAAGACACAGAATATCTACATATTATATATTGGATAACTAGCATGCGTGCTTTGTAATGAGATGTTTTGAGGGGGAAAACAAATGTTTACAATTGACTGGTCCTGTTTCATTTCACAAGTGTGTTGCTAATATGATTTCACAGTTAAATGCTAAGCATCATTAACTCACCCTTCATATTCTAAGGATTTATTGCTGCAACATCCCTTAAGTATAGTTTAGATCACCACGGACGCACATTAGTGGGGCACATGAATGTTGTACATCCCCCCACCCCTTAATGAATAAAGATAGCTGCGTGCTTCATTAACAAATTACAAGCAGTGTACTGAAGCCGGAATGTGTACCACAGAGATAAAGACCTTAATGTTCTCACTATGAAGGGTATTCTTACGCTAGAATAACAACAGGTGGACTTTAGGAGGACTACACGGGTAACTGTTACTGTTCATATTAGTCAAATGCTTGCTTTCATTTTCATGCATGGAATATTCTGATTCATTGCCATAGACAATTCCGACCTGAGATTATGGGCCTCCTAATCATTGGTGTCTAAAATATGAGCTGTTTTACTGCCTACTGCAACCAGCCACATTCTCCTTATTCTTCTCTATAGTACAGTATTTGAGAATGCAAAAGAGAAGGCTATGCCCGCAATTTTATTTTTTTTCTTCAGCCACTTTTAGTCAAGAGGCCTGAATTAAAAATCTTCTCTAATGCTTTCTATATATACATCGATTTTTAAAATTTGGTCACGCTATTTTTAATACATTTGGGAATATTGCATTTCAACGTGTGCTTACTGTATTTTTTTGTCTCAATTCAATCCAATGTATGGTCATAACTATGATCAAGACTACAATCATTATAAATAAATGTTATTTCCATAAATAATAAACTGTTAAACTAAACATGGCAAAACCCCATCAAAAACCAATCAAACATTTTATGATCTATAAGCTCACATTATTTCTCTTTGACTTTGAAAAAAGAAAATCACAACTAAAGGTCATCAAAAATGCCCACACAAGGTTTATTTTTTTTTATAAATTAAGAAAAATCTGATAAAACTGCATTTTTTTTAAACAAGTAAATTGTAGTATAATAAAATAACCCTTTCTTTAATCTGGTATTCTCATCTGAGCTCCTGGTTCCCAGACCTCCCTTGCCCCCGCAGTAGAGGAACACGTGTAGTGACTTGTATCATGCATCTATTTTTCAAAGCATGTAAAGCCACACTATTGATCAAGTAAAGCTTATTTGGCTGGGAGCATTAGAGATGCTGTTTTTCACAGCATACTGTAAATAATTAGAGGTGTTCTTTACTTCAATGGGTAACATTATCTTTTCTACCCAGGTACACGCAGAATACTCATAAACGTCCACAAAATGTGTGTGCCTAAAATATCAATTTATACCAATTATGGATTAGGCTCTTTAAAAATCAATATTTAATATCTTGATAGTGATAGGTGCCTGCCATACCATATACAGGGCATTATATTGTAGAACGTTTTAATCCTAGATTACAGACCTCTTGTCAAGACACTAGTGATAGCAGAAAGCCTTTGCTAAGTTTATAGAGTATGTCAGCCAAAACTGTTCTATATAAAGAAAAAACAATGCTGCAATTAGGTGCAGCCCTATAAATATAATTTTACCATAAACCTTTTTTTTTTTTAAAGAAGTCTTGACAATTGTGTATAGATTCTATGCTTGCGTTGAGTGAAGACAATTATTGTTAGATCTATAAGGTTTACCTGTGTAGGGATGCCTTTGCATATTAAAGGGTGTGAGTGAACTGGTTGGGAATATTTAGAATGTTCTACTTAGGATAATGATAATTCACTAGTTTTTTCTAAGCAAAATGAATACTATATGTATTAGCCATAATGAAGAAATGCCAAACTCCTTCAATTTGATGCAAGCCCTCAGCTATAGTCCTATACACTTCAAGAAATTAGTTTTATTTTCTTATTTACATTCATTTTGCCAGGATGCAGAAAACTTCTCAAAAACAACTTTTCACGGCATTCAAACAATTTGAGTATATTAGATTGATACTATGTGCATTTGTTTGCTTCATTCTTTTTGATCAAGAAAAATAAAAATAAAATAGGAAATAAGAAAATCAACAATTTGTATTAAAATAATAAAAAAAAAAAATGCAATGTCCCTTTCTCTAATTGCTGTCAGCTTGTGCACAGTAAATGTGTGAATATTAGTGTGAAATGTGTTTTTGTCATAGTATCATAATTAAAAAAAGCTTCAAAAAATATAGTTATGGTGGTGGAATAATATTTGATGGGAATTACAATTCAGAAGAGTTTTACAGACTCAGACCCCAGCAAATCCTTCATTCTGGTCCTTAGATTATGTGAAAATGGCAAAGTTCTGCTATGGTGTGTTTCCATTCCTTTAACAGTGAATGAGCATTTGTTTAAATGGTTTTTTAACCTTTTTTTATTTTGTTTTGTATTTTTTGCATCTGGACAGTGAGCATTGCTAATTAAATTCAAACTGTGAAAAAATGGTCTTGTCACGTTGCTAAATTTAACCTTTTTGTTTTTTTGCATTTTCTTTAATGTTAATAGGGATGGAAATGGAGGGATTTGCCTAATAGTTAATGCCAAGTGAGGAATATCAATTATACCATATATGTTCTACGTGTTACTGAATTAGAAATGAATCCATATGAATTGCTCTTTTTTTTTGGATGGTCAGTTACTTTTAGTTATATTTTTTGTCATTTTAACACACGCTATTACCATATCATACTTGTCCAAATGAAAAACTAGGATGCATTGGCCATGATTTATCAAGTTGCAGTAACACTTAGGAAGTTCTTTAAAGTGCTTAAAGTGATTATAAAGTGTCATTTTTTTTCTATAAAAATAACAAACATGTCATACTTACCTGCTCTGTTGCAGTGGATTTGCACAGAGCAGCTCAGATCCTCCTCTTCTCAGGTCCCTCTTCTATGCTTCTGGCCCCTCCCTCCTGTTAAGTGCCCCCACAGCAAGCAGCTTGCTATAGGGGCACCCGAGCTGAGCTGCAGCTCCTTGTATCCATTCAGACACAGAGCTATGGTTTGGCCCCACCCCCTCTCTCTCCTGATTGGCTAGCTGACTTTGATTGACATCAGCGGCAGCCAATGGCACTGCTGCTGTGTCTCAGCCAATCAAGAGGGAGAGTCCCAGATGGCTGAGATACTCGTGGACATCGCTGGAAAAAGATGGGGCCCCGGTATTAAGGGGCTGAGGGGGGCTGCTGCACACAGAAGCCTTTTTTATCGTAATGCATAGATTGCATTAAGATAAAAAACCTTCTGACTTTACAACCCATTTAAGAAATACTAAACAGAACTCTGGAAGCTCTGCTAATGAAAAACAAAAAACAAAACAAATAGAAGGCAAGGGACTAGTCACCACTATTGAATTTGATTTCAATGAAGTTTATCTCCATGCCTTGCTGTACACTGTTTCATTGTGTAGAGGTTGCCATCTTGGTAGAGGCAGGATTTTGCATTCTCATGTTAGAGCCTCCAGCTAGGAAATGAGTGAGCAGTCTCACTTTAAATCTTCTACAAGCAGCAATGAGAGACAGATGTTCCCTAGATCTCCCACTGTGGATATACAGATATGAGGCTGTAGGCATAGGAGTAGCTAGGAGTACGCTAGATATGAGGTACATGTTCTGTGGCATTGCTTATGCAAAATTAACATCTTTTGCTATCCCCCAACAGAAAACTTTCACTTTTTGAGTTTAGAATCACTTTAGGAGTTCTCCTTGATTAAATAGAGAACTTAAGTTGCACTCTTGAGCTGAAACACACCACACATATCTGACCATCTGTAAGCATGCCACATGTTTTTGGACAAGGCCTTGCTCTTTCAAGATCCAAAAATTAAGAATTCTGCGAGTTATGTAAAATTGCAACCTAAGCACAGTGCTAGAAGGCATTTTGTAAAAAAAATATTCACTTCCCACTACTAAAGACTTAACGAAAGCTTAAGACACAAAATCGCACCCTTTGTAGTCACGTCAGAGTTACACTCTGAACCACTGCCACCTTGTGAGTTTCTGTTTAGTTCACACAAAGACTACTACCATTATGTATAAGCAGTGACTGCAGTTTAAACCTGAGGATTAAAAGTCTTTACCCTTAAGAATGGTCCCCTTATAGTGCAAGGGTAAACTGCTTGTTTTGCTTAGCAGATGATAATGACTATGGAGATGAAGTTGCTTCCAAAGATTTCCTCCTCTTCATGCAATGGATATCTCAAAGCCTCTTCCCGTTGCTGCCCAATTGGTCACAGTTCTCTGACATCATCCTGTACAATTGTAGGGCCAGTAATCCTGGATTGTATGGGAGGATGCCAAGGGTCTGCCCACAGCTAACAGCAGAAGAGAGTGCTAGATGCTGGGGAAGCAAGGAATAAAGTAAGTATATCAGCTTATTTATCCTCCCCTAGGCAAAACGAGAAGTTAACTCTTGCAAGGGGGTGAAGTTTTTCAGTTCTTGAGTTCAGCTTTAAGAAGATCCTTGCATTTTTTTAAATGTTCTTTTTACAACAGCTTACATCTGATTTTTTTCAAATTTGATTTACCTTTTTCTTTTTCTTTTTTTTTTTTTTTTGCTAAGGCATAGTAAATGGCAGCTAACCTGCTTTAGGTCTTTTCTAGGCTGTATAGCATGCTGGGATATATACTCTAGTTTTACAACAGTTAAGCCAGATACTATCTCCTCCTAACATAATGAAAGAATAAAATGCTTGTAAATGAAGCAAAAGCTTGCTTACATAAACAGAACAAAATGTCATTGTTAATAACTCTAGTATAACAGTTTAGAAAATGACTTATAACTACTGTGCCCTAAGTCATGTTTTGTTGATGCACTGGGTGGATTTGTGACACCATTTTATTTTAGGGACCTACACTTCCTTCTTATGTCTAGTAATATAACCATGTAATAAGTATGTGTTTATTATTGCATTATTATGTTTAGACACTGCATATTTATCAGCTAATAGGCGAGAGCAAGCTCACACTGCATCCTTCAGACAGTTAAGTGTTCTTTTGTTAAAATGTGACATACAACTGTACATTCATTTTTTTTTGTTGGGTGTTAAGTTCATGGATGAACTATTATGTACAGGACACATGAATGAGGCCTGAGTTTCCAGGTGGGCCTTCTGTATTATGCTGTTCAAATGCCTCCATTCACATCCCTACCCTACATTCCCTACTTCTGGGGCCTTCTCTCTTGTTACAAAACTTTTTACCAAGTGAATCATTGACTACCAACTTTATTCCCATTCTCACTGCTGTAAATACTGAGTACTAATGGAGAACTTTGCATTCTGTCAAAATACTTGTGTTCAATAAAAGTTACAAAAAACTGGCACTGTTTTAAGATCCCTTTGTGTGTTGTGAAGTGCAACTTCCAAGCTGTAAAATGAATGTGTCTTTATTATGTCATTTTAGAAGCACTGTGCTTACATAACTAATACTTTTTATATTGTATAATAGAATGTAAAGAGCAACAGTGTCTAGCCTAGCCTTGCTATGTAATAATGTCCTACTGCTGACCATTCTTCACTGCTATATCATCTGGGGTCTCCTAATTCTTGTAGTAAAACACCTACTTGTAATCTTTTTTACTACTGTATAATCTGCAGTCTATTACTCTTTAACAAAATCTTGATAGAAATTGTCATGTGTCAGGACAGTTTTGCATCAGTGAGAACAGGGACAGCCTCAGCGAGCTACTGACCAATTTTATAAGGCATACCCCAAGCATGGTATTTAAAAGATTTCTGTAGTTTCAATGTTGTCCTTGACGTTGCACAAAGACTATCTCCCCAGTATACTGTATTTTTTCATATTTCTTGTGTACTGGTACATATTCCCTATGACAGTAACTAGATTTACATGTTTCTTTTTTTTTTTTTTACAACTGTTTCTTATATTTAAGATTTAATATCTCAAAGATATGATGTGGGTTGAATGAGAGTTCTTTGACCAAGAGTGAAAGTTTACAGGAAACTCAAAACTCTTGGTAAATCAAACCTTGACAGAGTCTCCCATCCCTACAACAGTCACTTAAACAAATAGCGGGGTGGATCCCTTCAGGGGAACACAGACAGCAATAAAAACCTAGTAGCAACAAATCCATCCAGCACCTGTCCCTTATCCATTTAAAATGGTTATGCCATAATATAGCTCAAATAAATAAAATTGTATCACGTAACCAAAAAAGCTCACAGTTTTAATGAGGTTATATTGTAGTAATAATATGCAAAAGGGCAAGGAAATGCATAGTACAATGATGGTTTGGAGCTGTGCCAGAATCCATTTCTCAAGATGGCAAACAACATGAGCTGCACCTAATAACACTCAACCCATCTGTGCACACATTATCTCCTCCTGATCCATGTGCCCCTCGGGATACCCTCCATAGATATGTATACTTTTCACATCATAGTAAGTCAGACATATAGCAAAAAGGTAAAGTGACTTTATACCCCTCAATTATGATGTGAACCGTATCACAATACTCTGATGGTGGCATACTGAAGACCAAGCTCACTCTGCACTTCAAAGATCGAAAGACTTAATTTGGCTCTGCCCATTTACACAATTTGCCTAGAGAATGATACAACTTCCACTTAGCATGGCCCTCATCATCACCTGAACCAGGTTTAAGCCCACACAGGTCGGATGTCGGGAGACATCAGCTGGTTTTAAAAAAATGTCCTTCATTTGCCCGGTGTGTATGTCGGTTTGTTCAACAGAAGCCGGCTGTTTGGAAAGCCAGCAGCCAACAAAATCTCAATCAGCGCTCTCAGCCAATGGCAGAGAGCACTAATCGTAATGTTCTGGTGGCTGAGTGGGGGAGATCGCTGTACTAAATTCACATTAATATAAAAGGGGACTTCTGCGCCATTATACAACCAAACAAAATGTATGGAAATGCTGCCAAATCTAAAGTGATCATCACTCACATGAAACTAAAAAGCTGAATACATCCAAATGTATATGACTTAGCGCATAACCTGCCTGGTCCAATGATCACCAAATTAATTAAATAAATTACTGAAAATAATAATAATAGAGGCTAATAAAGTGCTAGAACAATAAAGTGCATTAACAACAGTGCATATAATAATCAAATACAATATCTGTTTGTATAAAGTGCACTCCTAGTGAAGACACTGTGATGCATTCAATATGCAATCAACATAGTCCAGTGATATAGAGTGTTCTTAAATAGTGATGGACGAACTTCCAACGGGACGTTTCGCGAACGCGGCCAAAAGTTTGTGAACCTCAAAGTTTGCGGTGGGCCCTATTGACTTTAATGGAAGGCGAACCTTAAAAACCTACAGGTCATATTTTCAGCCACAAAATACTTACTAGCTGTGCACACATAGTCCCACCACATGGACACTGACATAACAAAAGTATGAAGTGAATCTGGGATCGACAACGACAAGCATTCTTTTTTTATCTGTGAAATTTTGACAATTCAAGAGCGCATGAAGGCCATGGAGGAGAGGCAAGGTCAGGACAGGCTATGAAGGGGGTGCAGGAGATGACCAGTGCCCCAGTCAGGGCAGCGCAGTCCTGTGCCAGTGTCCCAGTGTGCCAACCTGTACTTGAGCCCCTCCCTCTGCCCAGGCCTTACCCCCACCTATGCAGGGCTCCACTGCGGTATTCTGGAGGTGCCAGTCCAGTGCTGATCCTCAGCCATGGTGCTGGCACTGTCTGCTGATCGGCTTCTCCGCTGCTATCTCCCTTACTGACACCAGCACTGAGATAGAAGATTTACACCAGCACCGCGATAGAGACTGAGCACTGACACCAGCACCGAGATAGAGAGCACTGACACCAGCACCGTGATAGAGAGCACTGACACCAGCACTGAGATAGAGAGCACTGACACCAGCACCGAGATAGAGAGCACTGACACCAGCACCGTGATAGAGAGCAGTGACACCAGCCCCGAGATAGAGAGCACTGACACCAGCACCATGATAGAGAGCACTGAGACCACACCAGCACCGAGATAGAGGGCACTGACACCAGCACCGTGATAGAGAGCAGTGACACCAGCCCCGAGATAGAGAGCACTGACACCAGCACCATGATAGAGAGCACTGAGACCACACCAGCACCGAGATAGAGGGCACTGACACTACATCAGCACCATGATACAGAGCACTGACACCACACCAGCACTGAGATAGAGAGCACTGACCCCACACCAGCACCGTGATAGAGAGCACTGACACCAGTATCGAGATAGAGAGAGAGCACTGACACCAGCACCGAGATGGAGAGCACTGACAGCAGCACTGATACCAGCAACTCGCTGCGGGACCCAAAAATATGACACCGCTCAACCTCTTCAAACAGGAGGGTATGGGCATATAGTACGGTGTGCTTTTTTTGTACAAGGAAGTGAGCCAAAGGTAGAAAAAAGGTCTGTGTGCTCTATTAAATAAATTGTTTTTAGAATTATGCATATACATGGTCTACTGGTCCATGTGTTGAAGTCCTCCGAGATCCATGCCTCATTCGTTTTTATAAATGTCAGGTAGTCAACACTCTCGTGAGCTAGGCGAGTGCGCTTATCAGTCACGATCCCCCCTGCTGCGCTGAACGTCCTTTCGGACAGGACACTGGACGAGGGGCAAGCCAACAGTTCCATTGCAAATTGGGCAAGCTCTGGCCAGAGGTCAAGCCTGCCCACCCAGTAGTCCAGGGGTTCATCACTCCTCAGAGCATCCACATTGGCCATTAACCCGATGTAGTTGGACACCTGTCGGTCTAGGCGTTCCCTGATGCTGGATCCGGATGAGACCTGTCGATGGGTCAGCTGAAAGAATAACCTCATATCAGAAGTCACCAACACATCTTCAAACCACCCTCTTCTTGCAGGCGCTGTTGGATTGGTACCCGCAACTCTTTCTCTGGGAGTGGGAATTCCTCCTCTGCCAGCGCACGCAAAAGCAGAATGCAGCATTTCTCGAAGCAAGGCCTGGAAGTGCTCCATTCTGAAACCCCTCTGTGACAGCGGTAACATTTCTGCCATTTTGTGTTTGTACCAGGGATCTAAGTACGTTTCCACCCAGTACTGGTCCTTGACCCTTATTCTTTTTGTACGGGGGTCCCTGTTAAAACACTGGAGCATGAAGGCCCCCATTTGCACTAAACTGGAAGCGGTGTGGTGGCCTGGCTCCTGCTCATCATCCAGGATAATGTCGTCCTCCTCATTCTCCTCTCCCCATCCACGCACAACAACAGGGATCCCAGAAAGGTTTAAAGCATGCTCTTCTTGCTCCTCCTCATCCGGCCCGGCACCATCCTCCTCTGACTCCTCTTCAGACTCCTGTTGTTGACTTGTCTCAGATAGAGTAGCCCCCCCGGGAATTCATCCAGCATTGCGACTTCCTCATCTTCCTGTTCCTCCACAGCTTGATCAATGACATGACGCAATGGACGCTCCATAAAGAAGGCATGTCACTGATGGCGCCATGGCTGCGACTGACCAGTTTGGTGATCTCCTCAAATGGCCGCAAAAATCTGCATGCGTCACGCATGAGTAGCCACTGGCGCGGTGAAAAAAACGAAGCTCCCCAGATCCTTTTCTGCCGCAGAGTTCGTACAGGTAGTCGTTAACTGCACGTTTCTGCTGGAGCAGCCTATCAAGCATATAGAAGGTTGAGTTCCATCACGTCGGGCAATCGCAAATAAGACATCTGACCGGCAGATTGTGTCACCGCTGAATGTCAGCAAGGAGAGCCATGACCATGTAAGATCTGAAATGGGCCGAGATTTTCCTTGCCTGCTGCAAGATGTCCCGGACCCCAGGGTATTGGACAACGAATTGCTGCACGACCAAGTTTAAGATGTGTGCCATGCATGACACGTGTGTAATTTTGCCCTGTCTCAATGCGCTAAGCAGATTGGCACCATTGTCACACACCACTTTACCAACTGTCAAATTGAGTGGTGTTAGCCACTGATCTGCCTGTGAACGCAAAGCTGAAAGGAGTGCAGGGCCAGTGTGGCTCTTGGCTTCCAGGCACAACAGACGCAGCACAGCATGGCAACGTCTCACCTGGCATATGGAATAGGTTCTGGGGAACTTGGGCGGCGCAGCGGAAGAGACACTAGCAGCGGAAAAGGAGGAGTCAGCTGAGGAGGAGAGGGAGGAGGATGGAGTAGGAGGAGGAGGAGGGGAAGAAGAGCCAGGCCTGCATGCAATCCGTGGCGGTAAGACCAAATCTACATGGGAGCCACGGGTTACATGCTTGACGGCCGTCAGAAGGTTCACCCAGTGGGCAGTAAAAGTTATATACCTTCCCTGCTAGACCACATGTCTGTGGTCAGATGTATATTGACACCAATACTGTGTGCCAGAGATACATTCACTTGCCACTGAAAATGGCCATATAGCTCTGGGATGCCCTTCTGTGAGAAATACTTCCTTCCTGGGACCTTCCATTGTGGTGTTCCAATGGCTACAAATTTTCAAAAGGCATCCGAGTTCACCAGTTTATATGGCAGTAGTTGGCGGACTATCAGTTCTGACAAGCCAGCCGTCAACCGTTGGGCAAGAGGGTTATCCGGCGTCATCATTTTTTTACGCTCGAACATTTGGCCCACGGAAGCCTGCCTTTTTCCAGAAAAGCATGATGGAAGGGGGAGTGGAGGACAACAATTGTGAGGAGAGAGGAGAAGGAGAAGTAGAAGACTAGGCTGGATGGTGAGAGCCTGGAGTGTGGCTTTGTGGGTTCCGTTGCTCCCACTAGGCTTGGTGATGGCAGCTCATGTGCCCTCTTAAGGCGGTCGTCATTAGGTGAGTGTTGGGCTTACCGCGACTTATGCATTAACTGCAAAGGCTGCAGATAGCAACACTATTGTCAGCAGCGGACACTTTAAAAAAAGCCCACACTACGAAGCCATGTGCTGGCATCCTGGGAGCACCAGATGTGACCGTACATGGTTGATGCCTCGCTACTGATACATTAGCAGTCTGCTTTGTCCCTCCTGTGCAATCTAAGTTCTACCTGCTTCTCTTCCCTATCTGCTGGTCCATATCTCCTCTTCCTCTCTTGTGGGCACACGCGTGACATCACTAGACACGTCATTATTGATGTCACCTTCCCCACCGCTATAATTAGAGATCTCGGAGTAGGCAGCAACACTGGGGACCAACCTCCTCCTTGGGCTGATCTGGGTACTGTCGTCAGACTGCTGAGTGGCGGTTGTTGCTACCTCCTCTTCCTGATCCAATGCCAACAGTGGCTGCACATCGGCAATGTCTTGATATGGATCGGAAAATAATTCCTGTGACTCAAGCGGAAGGTATATGGTGGTGGTGGTGTTGGTGGTAGTGTCTTTGGGGGTGCACACAGCAGAGAGTGAAGAAGAGGGTGCAGATCGAGAGGATGAGGAGGCTGCAGAAGAGTAAGACTGAGTGAGCCACTCAACCAAGTCTGGTGTGTCCTTTGACGTAATCTCGCGCGGCTTCTGCAATTTGCCACTTTGGCCCAAGTCTGTTGCTCCTGCCCTACCCCTACCACCCCTGCGGAAGGGCCTGCCTCTTCCTCTGCCTGTGATTTTTTAAATGACCCTGTGACAAAAGTGTCTAGAGAAGTGCAGTATGTATGTGGAAGAAGGTATATAACACCCCGCTTCAATCTGTCGTTTTTGGGGGCCACTGGTCTATCACACCAGTTATAATACTTTTTTGATTTGCGTTTGTCACTCTTTGTAGTATCGCTGCGGTGCCGATCAGCAGTCACAATGCTGCACAGTGGAAATGCACTATACTATGCTTTCTATATGACCAAGTTTTTTTATGCATATATTACACCACTATATACTGCACAACAAATAGTACACCGATACCAGTCCTTAAAAGGACCTTTGTGGACCTAATAGTATCTAGCTTGTAGCTAGTGAATTGCAGACTGTCCTGGCTCCAAAAACCAAACTGTCCCTCCCTACACTGAGAAACGACAGCTGCAGAATCGGTCAGCAGCACTGCATGCAGTGCACTATAATATGCTTTCTGTATTTGAAAGAAAGTATATTATACGTGTACAACCCTATATACTGTACACCTATACCAGTCCTTAAAAGGACCTTTGTGGACCTAGTAGCAAGTGATTTGCAGACTGTCCCTGCTCAGAACACCAAACTGTCCCTCAGTCCCTACACGAAAAAAGCTGCAGAATTGGGCAGCACAGCAGTGCACCATAATATACTTTGGATATTTGAAAGAAAGTATATTATACGTGTACAACACTATATACTGTACACCTATAAAAGGACCTTTGTGGACGTAGTAGCAAGTGATTTGCAGACTGTCCCTGCTCAGAACACCAAACTGTCCCTCAGTCCCTACACTGATAAAAGACAGCTGCAGAATCGGTCAGCAGTCAAGTATAATATACTTTGTATATTTGAAAGAAAGTATATTATACGTGTAAAACTCTATATACTGTACACCTATACCAGTCCTTAAAAGGACCCTTGTGGACCTAGTAGCTAGTGATTTGCAGACTGTCCCTAAGTCCCTACACTGATAAAAGACAGCTGCAGAATCAGTCAGCACTCAACTCAGTAGTCAAGTATAATAGGCTTTCTATATTTGAAAAAAAGTATATTATACATGTACAACCCTATATACTGTACACCTATACCAGTCCTTAAAAGAACCTTTGTGGACCTAATAGTAATGTGTTAGCATAATAGTAATAGCTAGTGATTAAACTGACTGTCCCTGCTCCACACAGCGTCCTGTCCCTACACTGACAAAATACAGCTGTAGAATCGGTCAGCAGTGCACTCAGCAATCACCAGCACAGCAGTCAGCAGCAGTGCACTGAACCCTATATACTGTACAACACCTATACCACTCCTCAAAAGGACTTTTGTGGACCTAATAGCTAGTGATTTGTGTCACTACAGTCTCTCCCAGCTCCACACAGCATCCTGTCCCTACACTGACATAAGACAGAATGTAAAATGGCTGCCAGATCAGGTCTATTTATAATGTAGGGGGAATGTTCAATTGTCCATGTGCTGAAATGTCTCAATTGGCTGTCCTGTACCCCATGATGGATGTGTCATCATGGGTCAAAGTTCTTTCACAATGTAAACGTATATGTCCGCCGCACGAACAGCGCCAGAAGTCCGCCAGTTTGGCGAATTGCGAACACGTAAGATTCGCCGCAAACCTACCGCTGGGCGAACCGCAAGGCCATCTCTATTCTTAAAGTGCACTCACTGTGGAAATAATGTGCTACCAGCTGTGCAAAAGACAAATAAAGTGCAACAAAATGTCCAAAGTCCAAAAAGCTGTGTCCATTCACTCCCAATTCCTGTTATTAAAGTGGTTTGTGAATCCTATAAAGTGCCTTTACCTCATGGGCTTGTAAAAAACGCTCTTATAGAAATCTTTTCCCCACGTCCGTGATTGTAGGTCAATCTAGCAATACAGGTTAAGTTGGGAAACGAATGGTCACTAAGGCCGCGTACACACGGGCGGACTGTCTGCCCAACTTAGTCCGCTGAACAGTGTTTCAGCGGACAATCCGCTCGTGTGTGGGCTTCAGCGGACTTTTTCAGCGGACAGTCTGACGAACAAAGTCTTACGGAATTTCCGTAAGACAGTCCGTTCAAACTTGGTTTTGTCCGTCCAAACTTGGTTTCAGCGGACAGTCCGCTCGTGTGTAGGCAAGTTGGACGGACTAAGTATGGCGCATGCTCAGAAAGGGTTTACACGGCCGAAGGTTGCATTGCAGTGTATAGGAAGTCGTTTTTCTAGTCCCGTCGTACGTGCTGTACACGTCATCACGCACGCTTTCAGCGGACTGTCTGCTCATCGTGTATGGTCAAGTCCGTTCATGCAAATTTTGAACGGACTGTCTGTCGGATTGTCTGCCGAACTTACATTCATATTGGATCAATTGAAATGCCGGTTTTTATCTTGCATTATGTGAGTAGCATTTTATAAATAATTAAATAAAAACCTTTATACTGGATCACACTATGTCTGCCCCACTTTACTTTTTGTGAGGAACTCCATGGATATTTAAACCGGACCCGCCATATACAGCGACACAGGGGCTCACACTGTGAAGGCACGTTAACCCCATAAGGGGATGGGGAGCTGGTGAGTGCGGATTACTGCTTTACACTACAAACGCACCGGTTGTTATCCAGGAATTCTGAAGC
Organism: Lithobates pipiens; assembly: GCF_037356315.1. Classification (NCBI taxonomy): domain Eukaryota; kingdom Metazoa; phylum Chordata; class Amphibia; order Anura; family Ranidae; genus Lithobates; species Lithobates pipiens. Next base: position 202,041,285 of record NW_027507788.1, read on the forward strand.
ACATTGTCACTTTCGTCTAAAAATACATTTATAATTGTTTTTTCTGATTTTTATTTTATTTTTTATTTATTTTTTCGATTTTTTATTTATATTTTCATTTATTTATTTATTTATTTTTCCCTTATTTATTGGTTTAATGAAACCTTTTTTTGCTTATAACATCCTGCTGTTGGACTTGTAATATATATTTTTTCTGCACGTCTCCACGTAGCGACTTTACAATCGCATGAAGAGTACTATTATGTTTTTGATCATTTAATTTTTTGGTTTTTAATTTTTTGGTTTTTGCATTTTTGTGTTTTTGGTTTTTGGCATTTATAATTTTAGAGCACTATGCACTTTTTATTAAGCACTTTATATTAATATTATGCACATTTAGCACTTTATTTGAATATTGCATTAGGCATGAAATCATTTTACCCAATTTGCAGGTTATCACGCATACAGTTCTGTTATTTTCTATTTGTCACTATTACGTATATATTTTTATTATCAGTTTTTTATTTTTATTCCCATTGTTTATACCTTTTTTCACAACTAATATTTTTCACAATTAATAATTTGATATACACATTTGCGATTTGCACAAATTAGTAGTAGGTGTGCGCCGTTGACTACCCCCTTTGATATACATTTATACTATTCACCCTTTAAGGGTGATTACAAAGGTAGTGGCAGCCCCTGTTCTTACCACTAGGGTACTTATTTATTCTTTCATTTATTTATTTATTTATTCTGTGGGTATCATAAAAAAAAATTTTAAATTCTTTTAAAATAATTTCTTATTCACTTTACTCACTTTACACTCCACTGTGTTTTGGAATTTTACACTTTATATATATTTTAACATATCTAGGGTCCATAGCGCACCTTTACCCCTTTGATTTTTTTCTAAACTCAGAGTGTAACGGTGTTCCACACCACTTCTAATGTTACTTCCGGTCCGCGGCATCCATTTCCGGTTGGTCGTAACGACTTCTGGTATGTGATGTTTTCTTCCGGTTTTGCGTCCTACGCATTATGTCACGGCACACACCTTGTGACTTCATCAGGGAACCGGATTTGATGTTACACACATCCTTTTATATGCTGTATACAGGAAATTTTAAATTCATATGATTAATACAGTGGCTCCAACAAGAGCCGACAGTTTTATAATTGATCAATAAAAAAAAAAATTGTAGTGTGTACCAGGCTTTATTGATTTAAGTGTCACAACAAAGGAGGCTTTGATCAGGCAAAATATGGCACATATGATAGACAGTGCTAATGCTCATTAGGGAAAAGATACAAACAGTGAAATTACCATATGGAAAGGACGCAACAATAATATAAGGCAAAAACAACAAAGCACAAAATTATCTGGGACAGGGTGAACCACCTGTAATGGAAGACCCAAACAGTTAATGATCAGAAATGAATGGTAATTATAAACACTATGGTATTTTTTAAATGTACTGGAATTCTGTACCAGTACCCCTTTGGTAATATTACTCTCTCTCTCTCTCTCTCTCTCTCTCTCTCTCTCTATATATATATATATATATATATATATATATATATATATATATATATACTGTATATTCTAGTCCGGCTTGCACACATCATTGCCTCTGGTTAAAGGAGTGCATGCTGTCTATATGTCTATGTTCTCCATCATTATTGCAGGGTACTACAAGTAGGATAAGACTTTAACATGTTTTCATATAGGATCTTTCATGCCAATATCCTTGCGCAACTACTTGACTGTGTGTACCCTGGTAAATGAATGGGACAAATATGATTGGGTGATCTTTATGAATGTCACTTAATAACAGTAAGGAAAAAAAGTAATTTAAAACTGCTCTTGGCTGTAATGTATTGTCAGATCCCAGCAATATAGATAAAAATCATTGAAAAAGAAATGTCATGTGCCCCCCCTCCCCCCAGTCCATTACCAGGCCCTTTGGGTCTGGATATAAAGGGGAACCCGCACCGAAATGAAAAAAACAATTGCGTGAAGGTCCCCCCACAACCCATACCAGACCTGAAGGGCTGGATATTAAGGGGAACCCTGCGCTACAATAAAACAATTGATGTAGGGCCCCCCAAAATCCATACTAGAGCCCTATTTGAGCAAGCAACCTGGCAGGCTGCAGGAAAAGGGGGGCGAGAGAGTGCCCCCCTCCTTAACTGTACCAGGCCACATCCCCGCAACATTAGGAGGATGCTTTGGGGGCCCCCCAAAATATGTTGATGGGGACAAGGGCCTCATCCCCACAACCCTTGCCCAGTGGTCGTGGGAGTCTGTGGGCGGGGGGCTTATCGGAATCTGGAAGCCCCCTTTAAAAAGGGGACCCCCAGATCACGCCCCATATGTGAATGGGTATTGGGTACATTGTACCCCTACACATTCACCAAAAAAAGTTTCAAAATGTTAAAAATGACAGTGAACAATTTGGGACAAGTCCTTTATTAAAAAAAACTGTAAAAACTCCGCCCCCATGGGAGGCTCCCACTGACTTAAGCCTCTTCGCAATGACAGCTGTTATATAGCTGAGGGCGGGGACACCCGGTGGCATAAATGACTGACCACGTAACGTCAGAAGGGCGTGGGGTCACCAGTTTATGTTATATAACAGCTGTCATCGCAAGGAGGCCTCAGTCAATGGGAGTCTCCCATGGAGGCGGGGTTTTCTCAGTTTTTTAATCTAATCACCAGGCGCTGTGATCAAAGATGAATGGACATCGCGCGACAGTTTTTTTTTTAAATAAAGGACTTTTTTTCAAATTGTCTACTGTCATTTTTAACATGTTGACACTTTTTATGTAGAATATGTAGGGGTACAATGTACCCAATACCCATTCACATGGGGGGGACAGGATCTGGGGGTCCCTTTGTTAAAGGGGACTTCCAGGTTCTGATAAGCCCCCTCGCCCGCAGACCCCCACAACCACCAAGGGTATGAATATATCCATGGCCACCACTGCCACCTCCTATTCAGGTGCCCGACCCTTTTCGGGGACCTGAATTACAGCGGCAGAGGTGTTTTTGAAGCACCTTATTAGAGCCATAGGATCTTATAGATCTCAAAAAAGGTGACCTGCGAGCACCATGCTGGGCACTCGCAGGTCACTCAGTTAAGTTAGAAAAGCAAATGAATATTCGCTTTCCTAACACTGAACCGCCTCTCTGCCAATCAGGTGCTCGGGTCTGCTACACGTCACCTGATTGGCTGAAACGACAGGTGCTATTATTGTTTCAAATTTCTCTTTATTTATTTATATTATAAAACATACATTCAAAATTTTCCATTCAATTTTCACATCATTATAAAACATTCCCCATACACAAAAAAAAAAAAAAAAAATGATCAATACTATTCCATTCAATCCCCCTCCCTTACATAAATTCCCACACTTTTCCTGAGGTACTCAATTCCTCCCATTTCTTCCAATAGTCCGACATCGGTTTTTCTACATATCCCTCTTGTCTAATCTGTTTCTCCATGAAGCACACCTCGCTCATCTCATAATTCCACTCTACTATTGTTGGAGCTACTTCCCTTTTCCATTTCCGTGCTATTACGGTTTTAGCTATTGTAGTTATTTGGTACAAAAATTCCATCTCTTTTCGTTTTAGTTTTCCAGATGTATGGGAGAATAATATTGTCTTTATATCAAGATTTATTCTTATACCTGTCAGTTCCTGATATATTTTTATTATCTTACCCCAAAATATTTTTATCTTCCAGCAACTGTACCAAATATGTTCTAAAGTACCCTTCTCCTTCCTACATCTCCAACATAATTCAGAGTTCCGTTTATTTATTTTATTCATAATCACTGAGCTTCTATACCATCTTAATAGAATTTTATCATTTTTTTCTTGATATTTAATAGCTAAGGGTGTTTTATATATTCCTTCAAATACCTCTCCCCACTCTTTCTCTGTCAACTCCTGCCCTATTTCTTCCTCCCATTTTTTTATTCCTGCTATTTTTTTAATATCCCCACCAGGAAGTAATAGATTATATATCTTAGCTAATTTCTTATTTGCTTTATCCTTATTCATTGCTATTTGTTCAAATATGGTTGGAGGTCTATTAATCATTGTCTTTATTGGGTCAATAAATGCCCTCAGCTGTAAGTACTGAAACCATTTATTTTTATACTCTTGCCCCAATTCCTGAAACGTTGGAATATTTCCATCATTTAGGATTTGTATTATCCGCTCATGTTCTTCCATATTCCATTTCAAAAATGTATTATCCTTTACAGCTGGACTAAATTCGGGATTACCAAATAAAGGGGTCATAGGGCCTATTAAGGATGATAGTTGCTTTTTCTTTATCATATCATCCCAGATTTTTAAAGTTGTTTTTACAAAGATAGGCATTTCCTTCCTCTCTGGTCTTGACTTAGGTTTTATCCATGGCTGGTGTTTTATTTTAGCCCCTAATATGTCTTCCTCCAATTTTATCCATTGCTTGTCTTTTTCATTATGCTGCCAATCGATTATTCTCATTAAAGAGGCAGCTTGTGAATATTTAAAAAAGTTAGGCAATGCTAATCCACCATTATTTTTCGTTCTAATTAATACCTCCCTACCTACTCTAGGGGTCTTATGTGCCCATACAAAGCCTTCTACCATTTCTTTCAGATCTTTCATAATTTTTTTTGATGGTATAATGGGTACCGTTTGAAAGATATACAGCATAATTGGCAAAATCTCCATCTTTACAATATTTATTCTCCCAAACCATGAGTGGGTTATTTTATCATATTTGCCTAGAAGTTTCTTTACCTTCTGAACTGCCAAGTTGTAATTCATATCTTGCAAGAGTTTTAAATCTCTTGGAATATATACTCCCAAATATTTTATCGCATCTTGCTTCCATTTAAATGGAAAATTCTTTTGTACAACAGTTTGAACTTTCTCTTCTAATGTAATATTCATTAATTCAGATTTATCGTAATTTACTTTAAAATTACTAATTTCACCAAATCTCTCAAGTTCTTTTATTAAATTTGGTATAGTACAGGTGCTATTATTGGATGCCTATCAGGTGTCTAATCATAGGAGAGGAACGGGAGAAGACATCAAGGACATAGATGGAGCATGGAGGAGCATGGAGGACACCGCTCTCTGCCCGCCGCCATCACCCGCTGCCCCACCGAGACAGCGGGTGGGGGAGCACAGTGGCAGAATTCAATAGGCACAGTGGGAGCAATTGATGGGCACAGTTGGAGCATTTGATGTCACAGTGGGAGCATTTGATGGGCACAGTGGGAGCATTTGATGGCACAGTGGGAGCATTTGATGGCACAGTGGGAGCATTTGATGGAACAGTAGCAGCATTTGATGGGCACAGTGGGCGCATTTGATGGCACAGTGGCAGCGTTTGATGTGCACAATGGCAGTGTTTGATGGGCACAGTGGCTGTCTTTCATGGCAAGTGGTTACGTTTGATGGCATAGTGGCTGGGTTTCATGGGCACAGTGAGGCTGCAATTGATGGGGTTTTTTTTCAGAATTTTTCAGTTTGTTTGTGCCCCCCAAAAATTTTGAGCACCAGCCGCCACTGATTCACACTTGCATAACCAGCTGGAAGCTTTGGGTGTTCCTGTCCACTTTTGCGCGCTCCTACTCTCCATGATTTATATATATAAAAGAAAATGCATCAGAAATAGTTGGAGCATGGGCCGGGGGGTAGCATCAGCCACCTCTGGCATTGGCACTGTGCTCATTGCTGTCACTGTTCTGCACCTCTTGCTTCTTCTGCAGGCTTCTGTGTTTACAACAAATGACAGTTCACCTTTCCTGGGCTTACATAGAGCATTCCCTGGCCTGTACCATTACAGCACAGCCCAGTCTGTGGCAGCTGCTCCTCCTATGCTGAGGGCTGGTTGAGTAGCTGTTGACTCTTCCACAGCAGCCCCTCTATGCTACTTTATGTTAAGAAGGAGGTAGGAGGTTCATGGAAAAGCTCTGTACTGGGATGAAGGAGAGATCTGTGTGGGATGGATAGAAAAAGAGCTTTGTACTTGGGAAAGTTGAGGGAAGAACTCTATTGGAGGTAGCAGGTAGAGCCCTGCACTGAGAAGGGAGTTTAGGGGGAAAGGCCATATTTTGGTTGAACACTGACTTGTGTGTTATCCATTCCTGAGCCATATACCCTGCACAATACCCACTCCTGAACTCTGCATCCTCTCATACCTGTGTCATACCTATCCCTAAACTCTACAACCTATGTGCTATGCACTCCTGAGCCCTCAAGCCCGCTCAAGCTCTACACAATTCACATTACAGAGAACAGGGCCATGCATGACATACAGCTGTGCCCAGTGCCCTGTACAGTTCGCACTTCTGAGCCCTGTGGCTTACATAACATGCACTCCTCAGACTGACACCACAGACACAGGAACACGGATGCAGCACCATTTTTGTTTTTTTTTGTTCCTTTAAATGTTACCATTGACTCAGGGACAAGTTTTTTTGCCACTGGTAGCCCCATATTATAGTTTAATTTTAAACTCAAGTTTGCTGCATTCAACTACAATCATTGGTACTATTTCAGTGCATGCCACAAACATTATATACATTCCAGCACATGCTGCTATTGGCCCTGTCACCTTCTCCATTGAGGGGCTGCTACAGTTTCCAGTCTTCACCCTGGGCAGTGAATGATCTTGTGCCAGCACTGGTGGGAGCCCTTCACAAACTAGATATATCAAACAATGTCATGCAATATTTACAATCATATTTGCTATACATTTTAGTCTTTTATAAGTATTTGTGTCTATTCATTATCCAACGGTCACCTTAAAAACCGACAAATGATCTTATTTAAACTTTATATGAAAGATTTAAAAATGTCCTCTTCTTACAGCATAAAGACCGGAATGCAGTTAAACAAACATTGGAAACTGTTATAGGTCCTTAGAGCCCTCAAATGTCCCCAGCAGAGAGATGCAGACAGTTTATATAAAAGGTAACAAACTGCAGCTTACGAGACTTACAAACATGCATTTTACAAATGTCAATTAATTACCCAGCTAAACTCGTTCTGCATTGACAGCTAATGATAACCAAAATAAATTATTCAATGTCAGTATGTTGAAGATACACCCTGTTAAATTAGATAGAATCCCTGTGACAGAAATATATGAACTCATTACCTCGCACCTTAATTAAAATCATATCTTATACCATTTTATGGAGGACTATAAAGTTTCAATTTAAACCCTTATCAAATTAAGACCATGCTTGACATAATGTTACATTCCTGCAGTTCATTCCACAAGGTTGTCAGTTAATAATGGATACATTACAAGTTAACAAAACTTTCTGAAAGTTTTATTTATAGGATCACATTTGCAAAGGCTATGATCAGCAGATTTGCTTCATTATGACAATCCGTACACCTGTGCGGAGGCCCTTCTTCAGCCACCCAGGATGCACAGGTGTTCTGTGCATGGGGGGTGCAGGCAGCCTGCTAAAATTAATGATAGCCTGCTGCACAGACCTCCATGTGCATCCCAGAGTGCATATTGGTGCGTATATGATATACACAAATCAGAACACATTCCATCAGCATTTTGACCCATACATCGGACCCACACTAAATTTTAGGCTTGTGCAATTCGTTTCGTAACGAATCAAAATTCGGCCAAATTTTACATCTTTCGGACATTCGGATGCATCCGAATGTCCGAATAAACAAATAACGAATAACAACGAATACGAAAAAAATATAACGAATGAATTCGAATGAATTCAGTAATTCTTTAAAGATCTAATGAAACAAAAGGTCAGCTCAAAGTAAATCTTATAGTCCAATCAGCTAATAAATTTTGTGCCGGAGGATGGATTACTGGCAAAGTGCATTCCTGAGAACTGAGTTAGAAGGGTGTTGTATTGTATCTGAGCCGAGGAGAAGAGACGTTGTCATTGTTTGTGTTAAAAGATTCAATAAACAAACGACTTTCCAAACTACGAATCATTATCACGAATGTATATACATACATAAATAGCAAATTTCTACGAATACGAACGAATGAATTCGACACTCTACGAATAATAAGGAATTATCCGAAAACTTATTAATGTAATATAACGAATATAACAAAACGAAATGATGTATTTTACGAATGACAACGAACCGAAACTAAATGAAATTTTCAGTTGTTCACAAGTCTACTAAATTTGTCCTTTGGTACTCAAAGTCAAATGTTGATCCAGCCTGGATTGTTTAAAGGTCAGGATCCGTACAACAGAGTATTTCCTGGGATTACATTTCTTAGCAGCAGGCAAAGTAAGCCTTTAAAGTACGACGGCAGACTTTAACTGAGTATATGAATGTAGGAGTCACAAATCATTCATCTTGATCCAGCAGAGTAGACATAAAAGGGGTCTTTAGAGGAGGAAATTTTCAATAGTCTAAAGTGGAACTAGGCAAATGGGACTGCCTCGAAGAGTGACGCTGTAAGCCTAGAGAGCATTCTGTAGCTATCAAGCACAGTAAATAAGTATTTGAGTGTCAATGCAGGACCCAGTGAACATGTCACATTGCAGGCAATATTTGCCCCTCCCTCCCCCCTCCGCAGGCAAGCGCCCTAGGTCGATTTAAGGATTCACCAGAGACAACAAAGCCCTGCCCCTGTAAAGTGCTCTGCTGTTAACAAACCAGTACACAGTAGTTATCCGGGGGAACACCATAAGCAGAGTTTAGTGCTAAAAGGTAACATTAAAAAATACTCACTGATTCTCAGTTTAGAGGCTTCCAGTATTGGCCTCCAAGGTGGTGTAGAGGATCAGCTGATCTAAATAGTGGCATAACCAGTCCCAGCTCAGCAGCGTAATGAAGAATCTCAACTGAAGAAAAAGTAGTCTTGATAACAGTAGCAATGTCTACAAAAAAATGGTTTTTTTTTATCTGAAGAGAAAAAAACATCAGTCCTCCAAGGACACAGCAAAAACAGAAGCATCATGTGAGGTGGTGTCAGGGATGGCTTAGCCCTTCCTTCTCTGGGTTGGCTGATCAGCTGTCAGCTAATTGCCAGCTCTCATCTCTCTCCATAGTCACCCAGCTGTTCCTGATCCTGCTCATCTAACCTGCCTACTTAAAGCTGTCCAGCTCACTTCATCACTGCCTTTGCCTTGGTCACATCACAAAAAACCTTCTCTTGCGTTCCTGTTTAACCACTTGAGATCCGCGCTATAGTCAATTGACGGCTACAGCGCGGATCTCCTTTTCCGGGACTACGTCTATTGACGTCGTCCCGTGTACGAGTGGCCTGCGCACGCCCTGTGATCGGCGAGTCCATGAGACTCGCCTGATCACCGATCCGTGCAAGGGGTCGATCCCGACCCCTTATCACGTGATCAGCTGTCAGCCAATGACAGCTGATCAGGTGACATAACGGAGCCGGCAATTGGCTAGTATTCCTCCTCGCGCTGACAGCGCGATGAGAAAAAAAGCCGATCACCGGCGGCCGTGATCGGGACATCAGTCCCGATCACGGCCAGCAATGCAAGCGCCCACCTGCCCCCTGCCAGTGCCCACCTGCCCCCTGCAGTGCCACCCTAATAAAAAGTAAGTGCCCCCCGTCAGTGCCACCCAGCAGTGCCCATAGTGCCACCCAGCAGTGCCCACAGTGCCACCCAGCAGTGCCCACAGTGCCACCCAGCAGTGCCACCCACAGTGCCACCCACAGTGCCCACAATCTGCCTCAAAGGTGCTGCACCCCAGTGCCGCCCATCAGTGCCCAGCAGTGCCGCCCATCAGTGCCCAGCAGTGCCGCCCAGCAGTGCCCAGCAGTGCCACCTATAAGAGCCACCTATCAGTGCCACCTATCAGTGCCCATCAGTCCCATCTATCAGTGGTACCTATCAGTGCCCATCCGTGCCACCCATCCGTGCCACCCATCCGTGCCACCCATCCGTGCCATCTTATCTGTGCCCATCTTTGCCCATCAGTGCCGCCTTATCTGTGCCCATCGGTGCCGCCTTATCTGTGCCTATTAGTGCCGCCTTAACTATGCCTATCAGTGCCCACCAGTGCAGCCTATCAGTGCCCACCAATGCAGCCTATCAGTGCCCACCAATGCAGCCCATCAGTGCCCACCAATGCAGCCTATCAGTGCCGCCTAATCAGCGCACTTCAATGAAGGAGAAAAATGACCCGTTTGCAAAATTTTATAACAAACTATTAAAACATGATTTTTTTTTTTTGCATCTTTTTTTGTTTGTTTAGCAAAAAATAAAACTCCGAGCTGTAACTAAATACCACCAAAAGAAAGCTCTATTTGTGGGAAAAAAATGATAAAAATTTCATTTGGGTACAGTGTTGTATGCCCGCGCAATTGTCATTCAAAGTGCATCAGCGCTGAAAGCTGAAAATTGGTCTGGGCAGGAGGGGGGTTTAAGTGCCCAGTAAGCAAGTGGTTAACCACTTTCAGACCGGACCATTTTGCTGGTCAATGACCAGAGGTATTTTTACAATTTGGCACTGCGCTGCTTTAACTGGTAATTGCGCGGTCATGCAATGTTGTACCCAAACAAAATTTGCGTCCTTTTCTTCCCACAAATAGAGCTTTCTTTTGATGGTATTTGATTGCCTCTGCGATTTTTATTTTTTGCGATATAAACGTAAAAAGACCGCAAATTTTGAAAAAAAATGATATTTTCTACTTTTTGTTATTAGAAAAATCCAATAAACTCAATTTTAGTCATACATTTAGGCCAAAATGTATTCAGCCACATGTCTTTGGTAAAAAAAAGTCAATAACTGTATATTTATTGGTTTGCGCAAAAGTTGTCACATCTACAAACTAAGGTACGTTTTCTGGAATTTACGCAGCTTTTAGTTTACGACTGCCTATCTCATTTCTTGAGGTGCTAAAATGGCAGGGCAGTACAAAACCCCCCCAAATGACCCCATTTTGGAAAGTAGACCCCCTAAGGAAATTGATAAGTGGCATGTTGAGCCCATTGAATATTTTATTTTTTTGCCTCAAGCGATTGAATAATGACAAAAAAATATATATATTTTTTTTTTACACAAAGTTGTCACTAAATGATATATTGCTCACACATGCTATGGGCATATGTGAAATGACACCCCAAAATAAATTCTGCTGCTTCTCCTGAGTACGGGGATACCACATATGTAGGACTTTTGGGAGCCTAGCCGCGTACGGGGCCCCGAAAACCAAGCACCGCCTTCAGGCTTTCTAAGGGCGTAAATTTTTGATTTCACTTCTCACTACCTATTACAGTTTTGAAGGCCATAAAATGCCAAGATGGCACAAAACCCCCACAAATGACCCCATTTTAGAAAGTAGACATCCCAAGCTATTTGCTGAGAGGCATTTTGAGTCCATGGAATATTTTATATTTTGCCACAAGTTGCGGGAAAATTACAAACTTTAATTTTTTTAAATTTTTTTTTCACAAAGTTGTCACTAAATGATATATTGCTCACACATGCCATGGGCATATGTGAAATGACACCCCAAAATAAATTCTTCTGCTTCTCATGAGTACGGGGATACCACATGTGTGGGATTTTTTGGGAGCCTAGCCGCGTACGGGGCCCCGAAAGCCAAGAACCGCCTTCAGGTTTTCTAAGGGCGTAAATATTTGACTTCACTCCTCACTACCTATTACAGTTTTGAAGGCCATAAAATGCAAAGATGGCACAAAACCCCCACAAATGACCCCATTTTAGAAAGTAGACACCCCAAGCTATTTGCTGAGAGGCATGTTGAGTCCATGGAATATTTTATATTTTGCCACAAGTTGCGGGAAAATTACAAACTTTTTTTTTTTATTTATTTTTTTCACAAAGTTGTCACTAAATGATATATTGCTCACGCATGCCATGGGCATATGTGAAATGACACCCCAAAATAAATTCTGCTGCTTCTCCTGAGTACGGGGATACCACATATGTGGGACTTTTTGGGAGCCTAGCCGCGTACGGGGCCCCGAAAACCAAGCACCGCCTTCAGGCTTTCTAAGGGCGTTACAGTTTTGAAGGCCATAAAATGCCAAGATGGCACAAACCCCCCCCAAATGACCCCATTTTGGAAAGTAGACACCCCTAAATTTAGGGGTACACTAGTGAGACTAGGTAATAAATGGCGGGTGCCCTGAAACTATAAAAAAATAACTAACCAACCAGCGTCACCTGTAACAGTTATATGGTGATCACTGGTGAAAGGGTTAACTAGGGGGCAATCAGGGGGCTTTATGCGGTAGTATATATTGGGGTCCCTGGCGTTATAAAAAGTTGGCGGCGAACCTAAATACCTACCTGCCTAACTAGCGTCACCTGTGACACTAATACAGCGAGCAGAAAAATGATCGCTTATTAGGCTGGGTTCACACTGGAGCGATGCGGGAACGCCACGAATCCGCGGCGGGTTCCCGCATCGCATGCCTCCCGGCGGCAGTTCACACTGCCCTATGCGAACTGCTGGGAGTGTCAGTGAAATGTTAATGACACCCCCATATCAGTTCGCATATCGCAGTGCGATCTGCAAACTCGGATCGCATGGTGTGAACACCCATGCGATCCGATTCTGCTGCGGACCAAAAAAAGGGTCCCGTGCGAATTTGCGGCGGGTGCGCGAATTCAGCCATACTATCTGTATGGCTGAACTCGAATCGCACAGAGATCGGATGTGATTTGCACTGCAGTGCGGTGCGAATCACATTCGTTCTCATAAACCGCTGCATTGTGAACCCAGCCTTAGTGACACTGGCGACGGGGGGTGATCACGGGGTTAAACCTTTATTGGGGGGGTTAGGGGGGTACATTAGAACTAAAGGGGGCTAACCCTAACTGCCCTAACAGTTATTACAGTCACAAATGACACCAATGCAAAAAAAAAATGCAATTGGTGTCACTGTGACTGGGGGGGGCAGGGGTAATTGGGGGGGTGATCGGGGGGTGAAGGGGGGGGTGTGAGTGTGCCTGGCATGTTCTACTGTGTAGTGTCGTGTTGGTGCAACTCACCGATCCTCTCTCCTCGGTGCCGGAACGAAAACTACCGACACGGAGGAGAGATTACATCACTTCCTCTCCTGTATTTACATTACAGGAGAGGAATGATGTCACGGAGCATTTCTATTCGTCGGGAGCGATCGCGAGGGGGTGGCCATGAATGAATGGCCGCCCCCTCATCCCGGATCGCTCCCGAACGAATACCGACCGCCGCAGGCACCGGGGGGGGGCCCGATCGGGCCCCCCACCCGCGGGAAGGCAGGGACGTATATATATGCCCATATGCCTGCCCGTGCCATTCTGTCGACGTATATCGTCGTGCGGCGGTCGGCAAGTGGTTAAAGACTTACTTGCAGACATCCCTTCTGGCTCCTTATCCTGCTTGCTGTTCCTTCATTTGGATCCCTGACTTCTGGCCTGGCTGACTACCCGATCTGGTTACTAGACTCTGGCTATGCTTTGACTATGCTTACTCTATTTACCTTTTTATTTTTTATTAATAAACAGGTGTCATTTAATTGTACTTCTGTCTCGGTCTGGTTCATGGTTTCTGACAAGTGGGAGGAATTAAACTTCATCAGCCAGTGGCTTTCTTTTTTGCCAGTGTCCATATCCCTGTAAAAACAGGAATTTACCCAACATTTCTGAATTCTCTGGTTCATGTGTCCCTTAATGAACAATTAAGAAAGGCATTTTAACAACATACAGTAGACATTACTTTTACCTACCAATTATGTATTTCTGTACAGTCGGTCTTTTCGTTTACAAAAATCTCCCATTCTACACAGCCAGGCAGATCACACATTATTTCCAGATTCAGCAAGTCAACAATTGTCACTTCTGGTATTCTTGGTTTCCAATATATTAAGCTATAAGAAGCACGCGTTTGCATTAATTAGCACAGTCTGGCAAAGTATGGATCAGGTGAGTCTTGTCTGACTGAAGAATAAAGTGCAAAAAAAATCTTTAAAAGCAGACTCTTATGTGAGTTTTCAGTAATCTCAGCAAGCTTTGAAAGGATAATTTCAAACTCATCATCAAAGCATCAATTCATTAAGTTAAATATAGATTTGAATACAAGACTACGAAAGGGATCATTAAGTAAATAATAATTAAATAGGGATTTCTAGAAGAAAAACTTGAAATCTTCTGTTTGATACTCAAGGTTAGAAAATATATTGCCCCCATACCTTCATTTTGAAGCCTCTAGTTTTCACAATGCAAATAATTATGTTTTTTTTTTAATTGAAAGTAGGCTTGAACAGTACAGACGCATATTAGCAGGAGCACAGATTAGATTACAGGGTAATCATCCAAAAATCTAAAATGGACCTCAGATGGCATACATGATACTTACAAACATGGTTCTTCAAGCATATATGAGTTGATTTACTAAAGGCATGTAGACTTTGCAAGTGCATTTGCTCAATAGCTTAGTAAATAAGGGGAAGCTCCGCTGATTTCCATCATCCAATGTGCATGTGCAAGAAAAAACTGGACTAGGACAGCCAGTGTCTGCAGGTCCTGGACTTGAAAAGAGGGTGTGTGGAGGCCCTGGAATAGGACAGCAGCTACAGTGCCTTGCAAAAGTATTCCCCCTTCTTGGCATTTTCCATGTTTTGTTGCCTCACAACCTGGAATTAACATAGATTGTTTGAGGGTTTGCATCATTTAATTTACAGAACATGCATGCAACTTTGAAGATTTTTTGTTTTATTGTGAAGCAACAAATAGGACAAAATAATAGAAAAAGTCAAAGTGCATAACTATTCACCCCCCCCAAAGTAGATACTTGGTAGAGTCACCTTGCATAAGTCTCTATGAGCTTGCCACATCTTACCACTGGGATTTTTGCCCATTCACCCTTTCAAAACTACTCCAGCTCCTTCAAGTTGGATGGTGTGCGCTTGTAAACAGCAATCTTTAAGTCTGACCACAGATTTTCTATTGGATTGAGGTTTGGGCTTTGACTAGGCCATTCCAACAAATTTACATGGTTCTCCGTAAACCACTCAAGTGTTGCTTTAGCAGTGTGTTTGGGGTCATTGTCCTATTGGAAGGTGAACCTCCGTCCTAGCCTCAAATCACACACATTGTGGTACAGGTTTTGCTCAATATCCCTGTATATAGGACCATCCATCCCTGAATATAGCACCATCCATCTTTCCCTCAATTCTGACCAGTTTTCCAGTTCTGACTGCTGAAAAACATCCCCACAGCATGATGCTGCCACCACCATGTTTCACTGTGGAGATGTGTTCTTTGAGTGATGTGATGTGTTGGGTTTGCGCCAGACATAGCATTTTCTTTGACGGGCAAAAAGACCAGAGCACCTTCCCCCATACATTTTGGGAGTTTCCCACATGCCTTTTTGCAAAAAAATAGTTTCATTTCTATATTTTTCTAATTTTTACTTCACCAACTTAGACCATTGTGTTCTGATCCATCACATATAATTCAGATTAAAAAAACATTGAACTAAAAGCTGTAATCTAACAAAATAGGTAAAAAACTAAAGGGGGGGGGGGGGGTGAATACCTTTGCAAGGCACTGTATATAGAGGTCCTGGACTAAGAGAGGGGGGTCGTGGAGTTCCTAGACTAGGAAAAAGGGTATCTGGAGGCCCTGGACTAGTAAAGAGGGTGTCTGGAGGCCCTAGACTAGGACAGTGGGGATCTGAAGGCCCTGGAATAGGAAAGAGGGTGTCTCTTTTTTATAATGGGCCATGATAGTGAAGGCTTTGGAAGCATTACAAAGATATAAATCTCACCAGCGCCAGGATCAAAATGCAGGTAAAGCAGCTGTATATCAATCCCTATACCAAGGGATAACACAATATTTCTCTGAATACAGCACTGACCTGTAATTCAAATATCTATATCACTTAAAGGGTAAACATATGTACCTCATTAATGTGTACCAGTGCACAAAAGTGTACCAAATGTCCATTTACCAACCAATATAGTGTACATATGCAATAATGTAATATTATACAACTAAAAAGGGCTAGTGTGTAGCTTGAAGAAACATTTTGAAAACATTATCTCTTGTCTCATGGGCCCTGGAATAGGAGAGAGGGACTGTGAAGACCCTGGGCTAGGAAAGAGGGTGTCTAGAGTCCCTGGATCAGGACAGCAGGTATCTAGAGTCCCTGGACTAGGGCCGGTGGTGTCTGGAAGCCCTGGACTAGGAAAGAAGATGTCTGGAGACCCTGGACTAGGACAGCAGGTGTCTGAAGGCCCTGGACTAGGAGATCAAGTGTCTGGAGGGCCAGAAATAGGAGAGGGGGAGCATGGAGGCCCTGGACTAGGAAAGCGGGTGTCTGGGGGCCGTGGACTAGGACAGCAGGTGTCTGCAGGCTCTGGACTAGGAGAGGGCGATTGTGGAGGCCCTGGACTAGGAAAGAGGGTGTCTCTTTTTTAGAAAAGGCCATGAAAGTGAAGGCTTTGGAAGACTAATCTCTTGTCTCACCATGTGGAACAAAGCCCACCTGGTCCATGTGGATATGAGAAGGGATATGAGCTTTAAAATATTCAGAAATGTTCTTAGTGTAAATTTTCAAGTTGAGGTTTATTGGGGAAATTGGTCTGTAACTAGCACAAAGTGAGGGGGCCTTTAGTTTCCTTGGGGACAGTAGTGATATGCGCTTCCTGCATTTGCTTTGAGAAAGGGCAATCTTCACAAATCCTGTTAAATATTTGTTCCACAATAGGCAGGATTGGATCATGTAAGAGTTGGTTTACTAGACCTTTTTACAAACACTTTCTGGAGCGTAGGGAATGCATGATGTAGGACATTTACTGTGTTGTAAACTAAGCAGCCAGCAATTTTAAAGCAGCTAACAAGAGCTTGGGGAGAGCTGTAGAATGTATATACTGTACAGTAATTATTAAGGTCACTATCAGGTAATGTATTTCTAAAGTCCTCTTAGAAAGGTCAGGGAAGATTATGGTCTGCGCATTGTTAAAATCCAAGAAGCCTCCAGAATTTGCTCTTGCCATGATCTCCTCCTTCACAGAAAAATAGTGGACTCACCATAAAACATCATGTAGGTGCAGGAGATTAAGCTTGGAATCCTGGCGTTTTGTGCACCCTGTCAATCTTGATGTATTCAGTAACTGACTTTTGTATCGGTGTGTTAAGTATCTCAATCTCAGTAGGCTTAAGGTTGTTGGGTCCAGTGACCTCTGATATCACATAAGGACAGATGTTATTTCTTTGTTGCAGTTTTCCAAGTCATCCATTTGTATCCACAGAGATTGGATAAATGAGTGCTGTAGCCAGACAGTTTATGGTTCGCCTACCAATGTAGTCATATGGGAGAGGGGGGTCTTAACAGTGTCCAAATGCTGATGAAAAGACTGTAGACTCCCTCGTAGGTCAGCCATTTCTTATTTATGTCCAGCCTCAAGTTGGTAGAATATAGCCTTTATGTCCTGCTTTGTAGGCAGCAACTCAAGTGTAGCACCCTCCTTGATTGTTACTAGGATATTAGCTAAATGTAGTCCTTTTTGGCTCCTTTGTAATCATTAGAGTGGTTTTGATTGAGTTGGGATGTTCTGAATCTCTCAGGCTGCAGGTTTAATTATTTTCTCCGGCATTCTAGATGTTTCTAGAACATAGTGTGCTGTAAAGTGAAATGAGAAGCCTGAATATTTATTGTGCTTCAGCCAATCCCTGGGGAGGTGTGCCCAGCAGGTGGTTGGAGAGGCATATGCATATGCTAACCATTAGAACAGCAGGGTGTTCCTGTTGAAAAGATCCCACCTATCTATCTGAGTGGGGGTGCCCCCGCTCCCCACAAAGGTTTCACTTATGTAAGCCAATGTTCATCATCACGGTCCCAACTGAGGCAAATCGGGGGGGGGGGGGGTGGTGTGCTATCTAAATCCTAATTATAATAGCTGTCCTGTTGCATTGTGAGAATTAACCTCTCTCTTACTCTATACACTGGAAGAAGGCATCCGGCTATCCTGTGACATTGTGAGTATGGACCTGAGCTCCAGCCCCTAGTGACTGGGTGCTGGTGTCCTTTGGGTGAGAGCGTCACTGGTGACAGTCTTCACAAGGTATTAGTTCTAGCTATCCTACTTTGCTTCTGGCATTAAGGCCGTGTACACACGGGTGGACTGTTCGCCCAACTTAGTTTGTCAAACAATCCGACAAACAGTCCGCTCAAAATTTGCATGAGCGGACTTGACCACACACGATGAACGAACAGTCCGCTGAAAGCGTGCGCAATGACGTGAACGGCACATACGACGGGACGAGAAATTCGACGTCCAATACACTGCAATGCACCCTTCGCCGTCTAAATCCTTTCTGAGCATGCGCGAAACTTAGGTTGTCGAACAAGCCTACACACGAGCGGAATGTCCGCTGAAACCAAGTTTCAGCGGACTGTCTTACGGAAATTCCGAAAAACTTTGTTCGACAGACTGTCCGCTGAAACTGTCCGCTGAAGCCCACACACGAGCGGACTGTCCGCTGAAACACTGTTCAGCGGACAAAGTTGGGCGAACAGTCCGCCTGTGTGTACGCGGCCTAAGACTGTTTGCAGAAGCTTAGCGCAGTATAGTGTGTCCTCCTGTTCCTATGCAGTGTTTCAGGAGTATCCCATACTGTACCACATCCTCTTCGAGTTTATTTAACAATAGATACGAAAAAAGGCATCCCCTAGACTATTTATTGAGCCAGAGTAATGGACTTTTACTGTATATCTGGCTGCCTCTGCACTATTTTGTGAAAGAACCATTTAAATAACAGTGGCTCCTACAGGGGGAAGCATTACACAAAGTATCTGTGTAAGGGTTTAGAAAGGTTTCTATTTTATAACTCCTCCTCACTGTGTTCCAAGATGTCTCTGTCTCTGTTGTTATGGACAGAAAGAAATGATTCTGGTGGGGAGGAGGGAGAATCAGTCACATGTCTTTCCTGCATTGTTACCACCTTGGATAGCAGGACTCCTCTGTATAGATGGGCCAGCTGTTAGGGCTGAGCATTGGTTTGGCCCGAACAGAGCTCATTCAGGTGTTGGCAGAGCACCCAAATTTGTGGGGTGCTCCGGGGATGTTTGCCGGCTGAGCACCCCACAATGCACTCTAGGGCCCTGATTGGTTGAAGTGTCAGGTGCTGGTCAGGTGCAAGGCTTTGCCCAGTCAAGGCACAGATCACTGTCAGAGTCCTGATTGGACATAATCATGATGACTTTGCCCAGTCATGGCTTAATGTTCATAACACACTATAAAAGGTTCCTTCCCACAGGAACCTTTTGCAGTGTGTTGCAGGGCTCAGTGATAACTAGTTAGTGTTATTGTGAGTGTGTAGAGTGTCAGTGTAATGTTAGTGTTGTGTCAGTGTAGTGTGATTATAGTATAGTGTTAGTGTAGTGTGAGTGAAGTGCTTCAGTGTAGTGTGAGTATAGTGTAGTGTCAGTGTACCTTGAGTGTAGTGCAGTGTTTAACAGCATTACATTTAGTGCTGTATACAGTGCTGGATACACACTTTTTTTTGTCATTGCGCCCTTTTTTCTTTGCCCCCATTTTTTAAAAAATTGTCAACCACAGTTTGTTTTACTGCGATGCTGGCGTTCCCCCTTTTTTGTTTGTTTTTTTTTTTTTTTTAGTTTTTCAATTTGTGTCAGCTGTAGTCTCCAATTGTATACAGTGTATAGTGCACCAAGCACCACATTTCATTTATTTATTAATTTTTGTTGCTGCCTCTTTTTTTATTATTATTGTTGTTGTTCCCTGCCCCCTTTTATTATAATTGTCAGCTTCTGTTTGTCTTACTGCAAAGCTGGTGTTCCCCATTTTTTATAAATATATATATTTTAGTTTTTCAATTTGTGTCAGTGGCAATCCCCAATTGTACACAGTTTAAAGTGCACCAAACACCACATTTCATTAAATAAAGTGCATCCAATCACCCATTTTCTATTAGCCAATACATTTGTGTAATAGGCCCCCTCCATCATGTCTGGGAGGCCAAAAAGAAGAGGCAGACGTTCTCATGCCACTATGAAGGGGCCGTTTGTCTCTTTTTACTGGTGTTGACTTACTATCCAGCCACAGCACGCAGAGGAGGTGGAGAAATGGCTTACTAAAGCATCCTCACCCCCCTCATCCTCCGTCACCCAAGCTGATGCTAGTTTATGGTACACTGCAGCTGCCAGAGTAGCCTATTCTGCCTCTTTGTCCACAACTACTCCTGCCATAGCCCCAGCACCATGTACGGAGGAGTCAGCTGAATTATTTGAACACAGCGTCAGCCACTTGCTTCTTAAGGATGCACTGACATTAATTGATTCTGATGTTAGTTCTGAGGTTGAGGAAGGGAGTAACATGAGCCAAAAGAGAGGGGAGAACACTAATAAATAAAAAAATGTCAGTCATGTTCTCCCATGAAATTGGGCCTAAGTGTATTATAATTTGGCTTCTTCACATAAGGCTTGTTCACTGTGGTGCAAAACGTTATTTCCATCCAAAGTCTGCGACAAAGAAAGAGACACCAGAATGTATCCAAAAAATCTTGAATCTTGTTCCGAGTGCACTTAATTGTGGCCTCATCATACAGACTGACTCCCTAAGTCATTGTTGAAAAAATAAAGACAGCTTGCAGGGAAAATTTATTTAAATGTAATTTTTTTCTTTATAAATGTCAGTTTTGCTGCAGCAGGTTCTATACATGGTACAGATGGCCCACTTTACCGACAGGCTAAGGGGACCCCCCAGGCACTATATTTAACCACTTAACAAACGACCCATAGCCGAATGACGGCTATAGGGCGGTTGCGTAACTCTGGGAGGCCGTCATATGACGTCCTCCCAGAATTCGCTCTTGCGCGTCCCCTTGGCGCACTCGAGAGCATCCGTGACCGCTGGGTTCACAGGACGCTGCGCATCACGGATCACGGTAAACAGCCACTCAGCGCGGCCGTTTACCACCTGATCGCTCCGTCAAACGATGGAGCGATCACTTGTAAACAAACCGGCGTCATGTTATGACGCCGGTCTCTCCTTCCCCTCTCTGTAACGATCGGTACAGTGGAGGGGAGAGATCGGTGTCAGCAATGCTGTGGGCTGCATCTGCAGTGCCCACAGCGATGCTCACTGACAATTAACCCCTTAATTCCCTGCCAATACTCTGCAATACCTAGCAATGCCCCGCCAATACTCTGCAATACCCAGCAATAGTCTGCAATACCCAGCAATACTCTGCCATAGCCTGAAATATAGAGGATAAAAGAGAAGAGGCGCCTCTGGGTGTAGACTGTATATACTTATATTTAATAAAAACTGTGATTAAAAACACTCACATTATGGTTATAATGGTCAGGCGATGTACTAGTCCAGTGATGGCGAACCTCGGCACCCCAGATGTTTTGGAACTACATTTCCCATGATGCTCCACTATGCTGCAGAGTGCCAAAGCATCATGGGAAATGTAGTTCCAAAACATCTGGGGTGCCAAGGTTCGCCATCACTGTACTAGTCCCATATGAATGGAGGGGAAAGAAGCCTCAATGTGTAATCATTCCAGCGCACTGGGGAGTCCTGTCAGGAAGTATCTGCTCCTGGTGGCCATGTTGATGTCCATACGAGCCGATGTTACGGAGCGTTGTTCATCTGAGGCGTGGAACGCACACGGAACCTCCAGGCGAATGGGGATGATGTCACAGAGGGTGCGACGCGTTTCCTGAGCTGGCAAGACCGACAGCTGCGCTCCTTTGTCAAGTTAGCTGTTCGGGATCAGAGTGGAGATATATATGTATAAATAACAAGGAGGGGGAGGAGGGGGAGGGGACACAAGGCCATGGACATATAAAAGTGAATACAGGCTGGTACATAGAACCTTAGATAATAAATAACAGTAAAAGGAAAAATATAAAAAAAAAATATCTAGAGACATAGTGGAAAAATATTAGAGAAGGAAAGGTATATATATATGTGTATATATATATATATATATATATATATATATATATATATATATATATATATATATATATATATATGCAAACAAACGGTAAGAAAAATTGGGAAACAATATATATATATATATATATATATATATATATATATATATATATATATATATACATAAACAAAATGGTAATGATGAATAATAAGAAGTAATAATAATGAAAAATAAATAATAATAAAAAATAATAATAAGAAGAATAATGAAAATAAATATAAATAAAAATAAAAATAAAAATGAAAATAAAAATAAAAATAAAAATGAAAATAAGGATTAGTAAGTATTGACTGAAAAATAGAATGGAGTGTTATACATAAACTTGAGAAAATATTATCCACATAGAACAAACCAATGTAATTGCATATATATGTGGCAAGAGGTGCAAAGTATCAGCAACTTCTGGCAATTATAGGAGTAGGGTGTTAGAGAATTGTGGAGATCTCTATACTTTCATTGATTCCACCAGGAGCTAGAGTGTCAAGGCAATAAATCCAGTATCCCTAGCGCAAAGTTTTTTAAAACGTTTGGCCGAGGGAAGAGAACTAGAGATTTGTTCTATAATCCATACCTTAAGGCCGGAGGTAGACCCTTGGTGGGCTGTGACAAAATGTCGAGGGACACTATGGGGGTCGGTTTTACCTTCAATCCACCTCCTATGCTCACCGAACCTCTGTCTGGCAGGCCGAATAGTTCGACCAACATAGACGAGGCCACAGGGGCAAGTGAGGCCATACACAACATAATCTGAAGAACAATTATAGAAGTCCCTCAGACAATAGGTAATACCCTTTGTACTGAAGGACCTCTAGCCATGTTCAACAAAAACACACATTTTACACAATTTCTTGTGACAACGGTACATCCCTGGAACTTCTCTCATACACCTGGATGTTAGTTCATTATATACGTCCATCCCACATTTTTTTGGTATAATGGCCCTTGAATATTTTTTGTATCGCTGCGAACATTAGAGTGAGAGCAGTAACTCAAAAAATGTAACCAGTAAAAAAATGTAAAGCGTCGCATATGGGGATTTTTAAGTAGCAATGTTTGGCGCCATTCCACGAGCGTGTGCAATTTTGAAGGGTGACATGTTAGGTATCTATTTACTCCGCGTAACTTCATCTTTCACATTATGCAAAAACATTAGGGTAACTTTACTGTTTTTTTTTTTTAAAGCACAAAACTGTTTTTTTTTCCAAAAAAAAGGTGTTCGAAAAATTCCTGAGCAAATACCGTGCGAGAGAAAAAGTTGCAACGACCATTATATTATCTAGGGTCTTTTGCTAAAAAAACATATATAATGTTTTGAGGTTCTATGTAATTTTCTAGCAAATAAATTATGATTTTTACATGTAGGAGAGAAATGTCAGAATTGTCCTGGGTGCCCCAGAACGCCTGAGGGCGCTCCCTGCATGTTGGGACTCTGTATGTGGCCACGCTGTGTAAAAGTCTCACACATGTGGTATCGCCGTACTCGGGAATAATAGCAGAATGTGTTTTTGGGGTTTAATTTGGGGTATGCATATGCTGTGTGTGAAAAAAAAAGGAAAAAAAAAATCTTGATTTTGCAAAGAATTGTGGGAAAAAATTACAACTTCAAAAAACTCATCATGCCTCTTACTAAATACCTTGGCATGTCTTCTTTCCAAAAAGGGGTCATTTGGGGGGTATTTGTACTTTTCTGGCATGTTAGGGTCTCAAGAAATGAGATAGGCCGTTAGTACTTCAGGTGTGATCAATTTTCAGATATTGGCACCATAGCTTGTACCAATTTGTACTTATTTTTACCAAAAATATGTAGTAGTATACATTTTGGCCAAAATTTACGAAGAAAAGTTACTTTTTTTTAAATTTTATAGCACAAAAAATAAAAAACCCAGCGGTGATTAAATACCACCAAAAGAAAGCTCTATTTGTGTGGAAAAAAAGGACAAAAGATTCAAATGAGTACAGTGTTGCATGACTGAGTAATTGTCATTCAAAATGTGAGAGCACCGAAAGCTGAAAAATTGGTCTGGCTATTAAGGGTGTTTAAGTGTTCAGTGGTCAAATGGTTAAAGAAAGTTTTAATTTTTACTTTAAGGCCGCGTACACACGCGCGGACTGTTCGCCCAACCTTGTCCGCTGAACAGTGTTTGGGCGGACAGTCCGCTCGTGTGTGGGGCTTCAGCGGACAGTTTCAGCGGACAGTTGGCCGAACAAGGTCTTACGGAAATTCCGA
Source organism: Lithobates pipiens (assembly GCF_037356315.1). Lineage (NCBI taxonomy): Eukaryota > Metazoa > Chordata > Amphibia > Anura > Ranidae > Lithobates > Lithobates pipiens. The sequence goes on from NW_027507788.1 coordinate 202,065,485, forward strand.
AAAACTGTCCGCTGAAACAAGGTTTCAGCGGACTGTTCGCTCGTGTGTAGGCTTGTTCGGCCAACTAAGTTCCGCGCATACTCAGAAAGAATTTACAGGGCGGAAGCGCTCGGTCTTGTAAAACTAGTGTTCGGATTGAAGCTAGCATATTCGTCATGCTGCTAATTTTGTGTTTTTTTTTTAATATAGCCCGTTCTTTTCTTCTTCGTAATGCAAGAAAAGTGAAGTAGCTTTGCTGCTTATATTCACACAGAGTTATACTACATGTTTTTATTCATCCTCATCCTATGATTAATCTTCCAATTATAGCAAAAATATATTCCCAATTTATATAAAAAGAAAAAAAAATATATATTATATATATATATATATATATATTTATTTTTATATATATATTTATTTTTATATATATATATTTATTTATTTCAGGAAAAAAAAAAAATCTATTACTATATATTTTTTGGAACTACTATTTTATTTTATTTTATTTTTTTTTTGGGTGGGGGGTTTGAAACAAGATGGACTTTCATTTTTTTGGAACAAGCAGGACTATGCAAGTAGAGATAGATAGATAGATAGATAGATAGATAGATAGATAGATAGATAGATAGATAGATAGATAGATAGATAGATAGATAGATAGATACCCAAACCATCATTTTAGCCTACACATGATTGCATGTTCAAAATCAGCAGAGCTTCCCCTCATTTCAAATGTTAAGCCTCAAATTTACAGCGACTGCACTTCCAAGTGCACTTGCAGTGCTTTAAAAATTGCACTTGAAGTTAGCATATTTACATGAACGTGTGTTTTGTAAATAACCCCCAGAGTTTTTTGACATGTATCTGCCTACTCACAAATAAACTTTGTTTTTTTTAACCCAAAATTATACAAAAATATTGATAAAAAAAAATAAAAGAAAACATACAATTTTTTTTTTTAAATCAAAAATTTTTATTTTTCCTCATAACCAAAATAAATTAAGAGGGAGGCAACACTGGAGACAATTTTGACGTTTGTGAAGCCTTTTGTCCCCCAGGCACACATCAAGTGAGTGGACACCAAAATTCCGAACCTGCGTAGCATGTACATAGGGAGCACAACCAGGTCCTAGAATCCCAAAGACCAGGAACAGCAGCAGATGAGATCTATGTCCCCAGACTGTGGTACTACAACAGCCTGCGTCTTCTTTCAGAGCAGACTGAAGCCAGGCAGTCACTTGCGACTCTTCCGTCTAGCCTTCCCTCCACGCTTCGCTGGAGGCTGTGCCTCTGGTGGTGGAGTTGTGGTAGGAGGAGGAGGAGGAGGAGGAGGAGGAGGAGGAGGAACATTAGGGTCTGTTTTGTAGAGCTTCGTGGTGGGTGTGAGCTCACCCTTCAGACCCAGTTGTATGGCATCAAAGAAGATTGCCTCACACATGTCTCTTTGGGGTTTGTCCATTTCTTGGAGCTTGCTAGCCAGATAAGTGGCATAGGCCTCCTGCGGATTGGGGGGTTTGGTCAAAATCTGGGTGGCTTGCCGTATCAGCACCAAGGACTCCTCCTCTGTACGGCCCATCCTCCTGGGCCTTTTGCTGGCTAGGCGGAGGGGAGGGACCTGGCTCTCAGTCCTACTCCTGCTGGGCCCAGCTAGCTCCTGCGTGTGGCTGGTCCCGGCCTCCTCCTCCATACCACTGGTCCCGGCCTCCTCCTGGGTGAGCTCATCCTGTGTAAAAAAACAAAGCAATCAATAACTAAAATATGTCTATATTTAGAAATCATCAATCACTAACAATTTTACAGTTCTCACTTGCAAATACATTTGTCTTGAAATACAAAAGGCTATCATTTTGACACCATCATTTTTCCATCAGTTCATTAAGATTTGAGCCACATTTGTGGAAACTACTGTATCCTTCTATCTAATTTAATTTGTGATGAAATCCTAGATTTGGAAGCAATTCAAACATTGAACTTGACATCATTAATATTTGAGCAATCCAAACGTTAGAAACTAAAATATACCTGGCTCCAGCTGGGCGCATCAACCTCGTCCAGCAAGGAAGGGTCTGGATCTTCCAGGGATGGCTCACCTGAGGCGGAGGGAAGGGTGGAGGGACGGGTAGACGGAAGAGTCGAAAGTGACGGCCTGGCTTCTGACGTGTCATCCAGAAAACGCAGCCTGTCATAATACCACAGCCTAGGTACATAGACCTGACCTGCTGCTGATCCTGATGTTTGGGACTCTAGGATCTTTCGTTGCTCCCGCCTATACGCGCTACGCAGGTTCTGAATTTTGTTGCTCACAAAGGTAGTGTCTGCCTGGGGGAGTCGGGTTTTCACAAACGCCAAAACTGTCTCCAGTGTCTTCTTCCAGGCAGAACGGATTGGGTATTGGGGGTGTTTTGTATCCCACAGATTGCTGTGGGACTCCACTAGATCTATAAAGGTGGAGAGGAAGGCCTCCTCTTTAAAGGGGTCTGCACTATACTTTTGCATTTTCTGGGAAAAAAAAAAAAAAAAAATAGTCAGACCAAATGCACACTATATTGTGACAATGTAGGCGAGACACACACTACTACACACGCTACCCCCCCCCCCCACACACACACACACACTACCCCTCCCACACACACACACCCCCACACACACTACCCCTCCCACACACACACACCCCCACACACACACACACACACACACTCTACACACACTACTGCCCCCCCCACACAAACACCCCCCCACACAAACACCCCCACACCCCCACACCCACACACCCACACACACACACACACACACACACACACACACACACACACACACACACACTAGCCCCACCCCCTAAACACCCACCCCCACACTACCACACAAAACACCAAGCCCACTCAACCACCAACCCACATAGAAATCAATTAAACATCAATAAGAATAAAATTCAATATGAATATCCCTAACGCAGGCTTTAAATTAACCGAAAATAATGACAAATGACAACTATCTTACCGTCGCGTGTAGCACTCGCTGCTCCCGTTCGGACAAGCGTACGGCCTCGTGGTACCGCTTTATACGCGGCGCATGCGCTCAGGCTCCGCCTGCGTCGCCCGCCCCTGACGTTCCTTGCGACCGTGTTTCCCCGCCCCTTTTACCCTCCTTCCGCTGTGGGTGTATGAGAGTGGAAAATGGCGGATGCAAGCTCAATTAGCAGCGTGAGCAGCGCGGAGGAAAGCCGTGGGCCCCAAGCAAGGAGGAGATATAAGGCCACCAATATGGCGTTCGAAGAGATGGTGGAGATGGTAGCTATCCTTCAAAGGGAGGATTATGATGGGGAACATGGTCCTTACCCAAAACCCAACATAAGAAAAAGCGCCATCTTGGACGAGGTGGTCACCACCTTGGAGTCAAAATTCGGGGTACGGAGAGGAAAGGACCAGCTGCGGAAAAGATGGTCGGACATCAAGTCCAGGGAGCCGGACCAATATGACCGCATCAAAAAGGTCCTGAAAAAAAGTGAGTAAACTCCGCGTTTTTCGTGACTGTCGGACATAATCGTTTGATTTGATCGTAATCGTCCGTGTAGATAGTATGTAAAACTGGCGGATTTGATCGTAATCGTACGTATAGATAGTGTATGTAAACTGGCGGATTTGATCGTAATCGTACGTATAGATAGTGTATGTAAAACTGGCGGATTTGATCGTAATCGTTCATGTAGATAGTGACTGAACCTCTGGCGGATCGTAATCGTTCGTGTAGGTTGTTTATGAAAATATGGCGCATATGGTTGTTCGTATATGTGGGCGTAAATAGCATGAATTTGTGTATGGTGTAAATTTATCTGGTGTTGGATTAGATTTTAATTAGTTATTTTTTTTTTTTTTTTTTGTATTGTTCATGATAAACTGAATTGTCACGCTCAGTTTATAAGATATAAATTTTTAATAAAGTTTCATAAATTTATTCAGTGCAATGTAGACTCAATTAAAAAAATGAGATAGATAGATAAAATGCTGGTTCAACATCTGGACTAGGAAACTTTTATAAGTGTAGTTTGGGCCTTCATAGAACATTTTTGACATAATCACACACAGGTACTCCAGGCGTTGATTCGAGTGTGTCCGTCTGTGAAACTTGGACAAAAGATATACAGTATCACAGTTTGGTTAAAGGCTAGGTTCACATTGCTGCAATGTACGAGATCAAATGTGATTTGCACCGCACTGCAGTGCAAATCACATGTGATCTCTGTGTGATGCGATTTCAGCCATGCATATAGTATGGCTGAATTTACATCGCATCCGGACCAAACTTGTACATGGCCCTTTTTTGAGTCCACAGCCAAATCGGATCACATGGGTGTTCACACCATGTGGTCCGATTCCTGTCCGAGTTTAAAGATTGCACTGTGAAGTGATAACTAATTTGGAGGTGTCAATAAAACTTTACACTGATACTCCCAGCAGGTCACATAGGGCAGTGCAAACTCCGCATGCGATGCGTGAAACCACAGTAGATTTGCAGCGTTCACACATCGCAGCAGTCTGAACACAACCTTAACTGTAAAAAAGTAATTTTAAGGATGTATTAAACTAGGATCTTGTAATAAGCAACTAATAATTTTACACCACTTCAAACCCATGTTTCATATTCAAATTTCTGAACTCAAATATCACTATGCTTAAAAGTATTTATTTTTTTTTTTTTTCATTCTCATAGGGAAACAAAGACTCAGACAAGAGGCGGAGCAGCCCAGGACCCCCCGACCTCGCCAGCCTGATTGGGCAATTAGCCCCAGCCCCAGCCCCAGCCCCAACCCCAGCCCTGCATCGGTATTGGAGCTGCCCAGTCCTGTGTCTGCGAGGGAGCTACGGAGCTCGGTATCCTCCGCTGGACCAAGCTCCGTAGCTCCACTGGATGAGCCGAGCCCAGGGCTAGATGTGGAGGAGAGTGAAAGTGAGTGTCTGACAACCCAGCTTAAGCTAAACAATTAATGGCTGTATATGTTAACCATTTTTTTTTTCTACACATGTTTTTAGGTGATGATCTGGTTGTGGTAGCCGAGCCATTTACATCGGACAGTGCCCACAGGCTGATAGGGCAGATCATGGCCTGGAATGCCAGGATCGACATCATGGAGAGCAACATCCAGGCCATGCAACAAGAAATCCTGGCCACGCAAAAAAAAATCCTGGGCATTCAGCAACAGCTGGTCCCTATGAGGCAGGAAATGAAGGACATGATCGATGTTTTAGGGAGAATATAAGCCCCTTTTCCCCTAAACCACAATCGATCATGTTCTTCATTTCCTTGCCCAAAAGTTTTTAAGGTTGTTACAAGATTTTTATAGGCCAAATTTTGAAGATGCACACGGTGTGTCAACATGTGCTATGTGCCATCAGAGGATCGCAATGGACGCATTTGGTGTTTGCAAACCCTTCCTCCTTCTAGTATGTGAGAGGAAGGGATTGCACACACCAAACACGTCCATTGATCACTCATGATGGTACATAGCACATGTTGACATTACCAATTTTTGGTGTGCATCTTCAAAATTTGGCTTTACCCCTTGTTTGGTGTAAATAGTTCAAAATCTGATTTTATTATTTTAAATTTTAGTGATAATTGTATTTTTGATATATTTATATATTTTTATGTTTACCAAAAAAAAAAAAAAAAAATAATAATTTTTAAAAACAAAAAAAAATATAAAAAACAAATATTTTTAAAAAACCAATTTCACAAAAAAAAAAAAAATAAACACAAAAAAAAAAAAAAGATCTAAATAAGAGGCACTGGTTTTAATGTGCACTATTAAAAAATCAAAAAAAAAAACAAAAATGTGTGTGTCTACTTCTTTCAATACTCAATACCAGTTTGTAAAGTCATTTTGTGTTTTCTGTCACAAAGGGCCTTATTTCCTATTGTCAAAAACCACTTTGCTATACAAATGCACTAGGACAAGAATATGCAATTAGTGGAAATCCAGCTGTTGCAGAACTACAAGTCCCATGAAGCATAGCAAGACTGGCAGCCACAAGCATGAGACCCAGAGGCATGATTGACTTGTAGTTTTGCACCAGCCGGAGGTTGGCCAATTGCATATCCCTGAATTAGGTCAATGTAGGATACAAGCAACGTGAAAAGCAAACAAGAACCAAACTTAAAAATTTGAACAGACAAGACATATTTCAAGAAAAAGATTTTTTTTAT